>NC_089582.1:132881315-133181315 GCF_019320115.1 Miscanthus floridulus | reverse complement strand
GGAGAAGCAAATGGAGCTAGAGGTTGTCCCTGACTCTGAAGCCCACTAGGCTATACTGCTAGAGTCGTCATAGTGGTAGTAGGCTGACCAATCTAGGGCGAAGGCTGTGGCTGTGGGGCCCCAATGGCTGTCACTACATGCTGCATGAATCCCAAAAGTTGCTGCTACATGAGTAACTGCTACTGATGCATCTGCTGCTGCTGCTGGAGGACCTGCTGCTATCGCTAGAACTCGTCCTAACGAGCCTGAAACTGTGCAAAGTTGGTAGCGATCTCCTGAGCCTGTCTAGCCTGATCCTGCTGCATCCGCTCAAGGATAGCAATCAAAGCGGGGTCCATCTACGGTGCAGGTGGAGCGGAGCTGGAACTATCGGCCTCTGCATCATGTCTGCGTGGAGGCATCTGAGGAATAGGTAGGTAGTTGTCATCCGAACTGTCACAAGACTCACTCCTCTCCTCCTGAGCCTCAAGCTGCTCCTCCTCAGTAGCTGCTATGTTCCTGATAATCTCGTCTTGCTGAGCTATAGACTCTAGTATATCTGGATGACGGCGAGGCTGACTGGGTGCCTGTGGCGTGCTATGCCTGATCCTCTATGCCATGTTATAAGCAGGAAATTCGGTGGTGGCACCTCTGTACTCTACAACCATATCTAGTGACCTAACTGTCACTGCCTTGAGGATAATGAAAGTGATCTAGTGAGCATAGGGTAGCTGCCGGCGACCCTTGAAGCCCTCAACTATCGTGTCCTCCATCTCAGACAGAAGAAGATCCCAAATATCAAACACTATCTGCTGCATCAGGGCGTTGAGGAGCCATAGCTAGATACGAGTCAAGCCCTCTCTGTATCCCATCCTAGGAAGCAGTGTCCTCCTTATAATAGCCTCTAGTACTCGAGCAGTCAGAGTAAGGTCACTGGGGTTCCTGCGCGAGCCCTCGCCAAAAGGCTCCTTGAAGCAGTGGCGAACCAAGTCCGTAGGGGGCACATTGCCACCATGAGGATGCCTGGGAGGCTCTGTCTGTCCATAACAAACCTCATGTAACTTGATGGGCTGCTCTTATAGCCTTAATATCTCACTGACCCTCTGACTCATTAGTTGGTAGTCTCCGCCTCTTAATGCAAAGTGAATATATCTATGGTGTGGGTCAATATAGAGAGAAGCATAAAACTGACGAACCCAAGATGAAACATATACTCCAGTCCATCCAATCAAATCTGTCAGCCCCGGCAGATATGCAAGGTAGGGGTGAATATGCTCTCCAGCTGCTGCGACTATAGCCTCAATGCTGCAAACCCGCTGAGATCTGAAAATTGCCCCACTGTTCAGATATGCATTGTAGAAGTCTTCCTAGAGCGGTGTGTAGAATCCCTCAGATGCTCTCTCATCCCTCCTTAGAGGAAACCATACATCAAACTCTGCAAACCTTAGCTGCTAAACCTGCTTGGCCGTGGTGGCCCTCAAGTCAAGGTGGGTCACTAGAGACAGACCCTATGGTCTAGGCGGTGGACATGATCCTCTGCACTGAGTGGCTGGCCTCGGTGAAACTGGGACATGAGTATGACCAGAGTGGCGTAGCTGTGGCTGAGGTGCCAGCTTTGTCTCCTCGGCCTGTTGGACTTGCTCACCCTCCTGAGACTGCTGTGACGGCTGTCCCTCCTATGTCTCCTGAGCTGGCTGAGGCTCCTGAGTCTGCTGTGGCACCTACTGTGTCTCCCCATATAGCTGACTCTCATCAATAGCATGATGCCTTCCTGCAACCGTGATAGTCCTAGGTGTACCACCATGAAGGCACTCAACTAGCTCGATTCTAGCCCTTGCTTCCGGTGAAAGCGGCTGATCTGCAATGACAACTCCACTACGGGCACCTCCTCTCTCGGCACGCTCTATGGCCTCTGCAACTGCTGCTGCTCTCACTGTCTCTGCATCAGGGTACTTACACTTCTTTGATGCAACCTTCTTCATCACCTTGCCTTTAGGACCTATAGGCAGGCGAGGTGGAGGCCTCTGATCATCATCTCCTAGACCACCACCAATATTCTTGGTACAAGCCATCAGATCTGACTAGAACCACTACCGCTGACAAGATCAACTGTCCACTAACACTTTCGAGGCTTGGCCTCGATCCGTACTTGCGAGCTTGGCTCCGAGTTAACTGACAACAGCACCTGTCACCTCAACAGCACCGACTCGCTGCACAATGGAATAGATAGATATACGAATAAATATGATATTTCTAATAGATGCAAAACCCTAAGAGAGCAAGCAATTTAGATATGGAATTGAAATGCGGGCATGCTACCTGACGAACCGGCGATCCGAAAAGAAGAGAAACGACTCATGGGGAACCACCGAATCTAGGGTTAGGTAGAGCAGAGAATTGAAGGCCCTAAATGCAATAGAGATCAATGTGGTGATGAATAGCTAGGTCACAACAAGATTGCGATATGGATTGCTAGGGCATGGTAGGGCCTTACCACTGCTGTAACAACAGTGCTGGTGAAGAGGATGAGCTCGACTGCGTGGAAGCACGGCGGCGCTGGACTAGATCGGCGAGCTCGGCTTGACCGGCGGTGCTGATGCGGAGCTTGCAGCGGCCTGGGGAGCTTCGGCAGCGCGGCGAGGAGCTAGGTGTGGGCGCGGATGACTAGGATGCGGTGGCTGCGTTGCACGCGAGCTGGCGGCGGCGCGGAGCTCGGGCGTTGCGTCTGACGGCTTGCGGCTAGGGCAGGGAGTGGATGCGGGATGAAGTATGGCACGCGGTCAAATAGGGTGGCCCCAGCGGATCAGAAAAGGAAACGAAGAAGAGTTCTGAAACCGTACGAAATCTACTGACCGGACGCTCCGGTGGTAGCGACCGGACGCTACCACCCAGCGTCCGGTCGATTCTAGAGAGGTTCAATTCCTCTAAAATCATGATCGGATGCGTCTAGTGGACACCGACCGTACGCAGCCAGAGGTCGGTCACCTAGCCTTGATGTTCTTCACACGACCGGACGCTAAGATGTCTTCTGATCGGACACTAAAAGCCAGAGTCCGGTCACTCCTTTGCAGTGAGTTCACCTCCTGTGAACTGACCGGACGCTGGACTGCAGAGTCCGGTGCAGCGTCCGGTCACTCTTTTCCAGCAAATCCTCAATGATCCTTCGTGCTGCTTGTTCCCAATTAAGTCCCAACTCAAATAAGATCCAAATAAACACCAATTGGGACTGATGTGAGTGATCTCTCTCAAACCCTCATATTTTTCAAAATATTTTGCCTTAGGCTATAATTCTTTTTAAGAAAATAGGCAATAAGAGGGCAAATGGAACAAAACAACAAAACAACATCTAAGCATATGCAATACTTGTAAGTAAATCTAGTTGCTTGTCAAGTTTGATCCAAGGTTAAGCTTCTTCACACGCTTTTCGGCGGTTATTTTAACCATGTTAGACAAGCCCTATATGCATTTCCAAGAATTAATCATGTTGTATATTACAATGCAATGCAAGGGACAACAAAAGCTTATCTTTTAGTGAAGTTACTAAAATCAAGTACATTGAGCTCATTCTGCAATCTACAAAATGTAGCCTCATCTAGCGGTTTAGTGAAGATATCCGCTAATTGATCTTCGGTTCTTACACCTTCTAGTGATATATCATTTTTAGCAATATGATCTCTTAGAAAGTGATGGTGGATATCTATGTGCTTGGTGCGAGAGTGTTGAACTGGATTATTTGCAAGTTTTACCACACTTTCATTGTCGCACAAAAGAGGTACCTTTTCTAGAACTACACCATAGTCTAGCAAAGTTTGTTTCATGTATAATATTTATGCACAATAAGCACCCGCGGCAATGTATTCCGCTTCGGTGGTGGACAAAGCCACACTATTTTGTTTCTTGGAGGACCAAGACACAAGTGATCTACCAAGCAAATGGCACCCTTCGGATGTGTTTTTTCTATCAACTTTGCAATCGGCATAATCCAAATTAGAATATCCAACTAGTTCAAATATAGCTCCTTTGGGATACCATAGGCCAATGTTTGGTGAGTGCTTAAGATACCTAAGGATTCTTTTTACGGTAATAAAATGTGTTTCCTTAGGATTAGCTTGAAATCTAGCACACATACACACACTAAACATGATGTCGGGCCTAGATGCGGTTAAATATAACAAGCTACCAATCATGGAACAGTAGAGAGTTTGATCAACTAGGTTACCTCCCTCATCTAGGTCAAGATGTCCATTAGTAGGCATTGGTGTCTTGATTGGCTTACATTCATCCATCTTGAATCTCTTTAGAAGATCTTTTGTGTATTTCTCTTGAGAGATGAAGATGCCTTCTTTCATTTGCTTGACTTGAAAACCAAGAAAGAATGTAAGCTCACCAATCATCGACATCTCGAACTCCTTTGACATCAATTCACCAAATTTTTTGCACGAGTCTTCATTTGATGATCCAAAGATGATATCATTAATATATACTTGACAAATGAAGATATGCCCATCAAGCTTCTTGGTGAATAGTGTGGTATCGACCTTCCCAATGATGAAGCCCTTCTCAATGAGGAAGTCCTAAAGGCGCTCATACCAAGCTCTTAGGGCTTGCTTAAGCCCATATAGTGCCTTGGACAACCTATAAACATGATTAGGATATCTAGGGTCTTCAAACCCAGGAGGTTGATCAACATAGACTAGTTCATTAATAAAGCCATTTAAAAATGCACTTTTCACATCCATTTGATATAGTTTCATTTCATGATGTGATGCATATGCAAGTAGGATACGGGTTGCTTCTAATCTTGCAACCGGTGCAAAGGTCTCTCCAAAATCCAAACCTTCAACTTGGGAGAACCCCTTTACAACTAGTCTTGCCTTGTTTCCTCACAACAACACCTTGATCATCTTGCTTGTTGCGGAACTCCCACTTTGTTCCAATGACTCTTGCACCTTTTGGTCGCTCTTCAAGAGTCCAAACTTTATTGCGAGTGAAGTTGTTCAACTCTTCATGCATGGCATTGATCCAATCTGGATCTTTAAGAGCTTCTTCTATCTTGGTAGGCTCATAGCAAGAGACAAAAGAGTGATGAGCAATAAATGAAGCAAGTTTTTTAGATCAAGTCATTACACCCTTTGATGGACTCCCTTATGATGAGATCTTGTGGATGATCTTGTAGGAGAGGTGTATTTCTTCTATTGACCACTTGAGGAGGAGGTTGTGGAGCATCAACATCTTGTGCTTGTACCACCATTTACTCATGGGAGATATGAGTATCTTCATTTTCTACTCTTCCATCTTTTTCACCATCTTGTGGCACACTTGATGAAGAGGTTGATCAATAATTGTATATCATCTTCATCATCTTTTGGCTTGATGTCTCCCACCAGAATATTCTTCATAGCCTCCCTCAATGGTTCATCACCTATATCATCAAGATTCTCATGTGCTCCTTGGGAGCCGTTAGATTCATCATCATATGTTTCTTCAACCAAGCCGGTGGCATGATTAAATACTCTATATGCTTTGGACTTTGATGAGTAACCAACAAGAAAACCAATATCACAACGTCTTTGGAACTTCCCTAGGTGTTGCCGCTTCTTATAGATGTAGCATTTGCAACCAAACACCCTAAAGAAGGAGACGTCCGACTTCTTCCCATTGAGCAACTCATAAGGTGTCTTGCCAATAAACTTTTGAAGGAATAGGCAATTGGATGCATAGCATGCGGTGTTGATTGCTTCCGCCCATAGAGCTTCGGGGGTGTTGTAGTCATCAAGCATTATTCTTGCAAGAATGATCAATGTTCGGTTCTTCCTCTCAACTACACCATTTTGTTGAGGAGTATAAGTTGCGGAGACTTCATGTTTGATTCCAACTTCATCACAATAGGCTTCAATGTTTATGTTGTCAAACTCTTTGCCATTATCACTTCTAATCTTCTTGAGCTTCACTTCAAATTCATTTTGTGCTCTCTTGGCAAACTTCTTGAAGCAAGATGCAACTTTGGATTTGTCATGAAGAAAGAATACCCATGTATACCTTGAATAGTCATCAACAATCACAAGACAATAAAGATTTCCTCCCAAACTCTTATATGTTTTTGGTCCAAATAAATCCATGTGAAGGAGTTCTAGCACTCTTGTGGTTGACATGAAAGCTTTGGTTGGATGAGTATTTAGCAACTTGCTTGCCGGCTTGACATGCACTACAAAGCTTGTCCTTCTCAAACTTCACATCCTTCAACCCTCTCACCAACTCATTCTTCATTAGCTTCTTGAGTGAGCTCATCCCAATATGAGCAAGTCTTCTATGCCATAGCCACCCAAGTGTTGTTTTGGTGAATAGGCAAGTCTTCAAATTTGCATCTTCGAGGTGAAGTCCACTAGATATAAGTTGTTGTATCTAAATCCATTGAATATCACTTGATTATCATCTACCTTAGGATACAACAATCTCCTTCTCGGTGAACAAGCATTGGAAGCCAAGATCACACAATTGTCCAATGGATAGCAAGTTGAAGCTCAATGAAGCAACATAAAGCACATTGGAGATGGAATGATTATTTGATATTGTCCACTTTGCCCAATCCTTTAACCTTGCCCTTTGAGTTATCTCCAAATGTTATTCTCTCTTGTCCATCTACCTCTTCATCTAGTGAGGTGAACATATAGAGGATCACCGGTCATATGTTGAGTGCAACCACTATCAATAACCCAATGACTTCCACCGGTCTTGTAGTTCACCTACACACAAGAGATTCAAGCTTTAGGAACCCAAACTTGTTGAGGGCCCTTCACCTTCTCAACAAGTGACTTAGCCACCCAAATCTTCTTAGGTCCTATTCTTGTTAGGGGGTCCTAAGAACATGACTTTCATCTTTCCACTAGAATCATTTCTAAGTATGTAGTGAGCATTGAAGGCAAAGGGTCTAGCAATGCTTGGGCAAGGGTTGTGGCGGTGGAGTTTGGCACTCATGAGCAAAGTGGCCTTCTTGTCCACACTCAAAACATCTCTTTGGCTTTGGCTTTGGCTTTGATTATTATTGTTGAACTTGAGCCTTCTTCTCTACACTCGCCACATATCTAATGCCACTTCTATCCATCTTCATGATGGTGTTCATGAGTAGCTCACTTTGGAGATGCTTGCCTCTTGCAAACTTGCTCAATCCCATCTTGAGATGCTCTTTCTCCATTTTATCTTCTTGTTCTCTTCCTTGAGAATATCATTGTTCTTCTCTTCCTTGAGCTTCTTGTTCTCTTCTTTGAGCTTCTCATTCTCAAGGATCAACTCTTCATCATGATCAAGAGTTTTCTAGCATAATGGTGTTGTGGCTTTTCATCTCTTCAAGATCTTTCATGAGCTTTTCATTTGCATTCTTGAGCTTGACATATTCATCATAGTCATTGCACTCAACCACTTTCTTGCCTTTGCCACTAGATCTTTGCTCAATGCTCTCATCAATCAAATCATCACATGATGTAGCTATATTCAATCTTAACAACATGGTTAGTAGCATCATGTGGCTCATTTGGTAAAAATTCTTGAGCAATAACAAGAGTATCATAATTGATCTTTAGAGTTGTATGTTCATCTTTTAGCTTGTTGTGGCTAGTGATGAGCTCATTGTGCACCCACTCAAGTTTATCATGTTTATCTTTAAGCTCTTTCTTAGAAGATTTGAGCTCCTTGAGTTTGGATGATATAGCATCATTTGTCTCTTTAAGCTCAACATTAGCCTTTTCCAATGTATCGCATTTTGCTAAGAGTGAATCATTTTTAGCATCAAGCTTTTCATTTTTAGCTCTACTCTTTCTAATGATCTTAGTGTATTGTCTTAGTATTTTGACAAGATCATCATATGAAGGTGAATCATCATCATTGCTATCGCTATCATCATTCACTAGCTTGCTCATTATCACTACTATCATCATTATTAGTTACCTTATGTTCACCCTTAGCCATAAGGCATAGGTGTGTAGAGGATGATAGGCGATGGTGGCGGTGAAGATGAAAGATCAATAGCAATGGCGGCCACCTTCTCATTTTCACTATCATCATCGGATGATCCACTAGATGAATTAATGTCCATGAGCCAATCACCGATGATGTAGGCCTTTCCACTCTTCTTCTTCTTGTGGAAGTCCCTCTTCTTGTCATCTCTCTTCTTGTATGGCTTGTTCTTCTTCTCATCTTCATCTTCGTTACTTGAGTCATCTTTCTTGCCCTTGTTCTTGTTCTTGAACTTGTCTTTCTTGGGCTTGGTGCATTGATGTGCTAGATGACTAAGTTCACCACAATTGAAGCAATCTATTTCAGAGATTGGCTTTCTTCTAGAGCTTGTGAAGAACTTCTTCTTCTTGCCGTCGAACTTGATGCCACTCTTGTTTAGCTTCTTTAGCATTTTGGTGGCTTTCTTCACCATGAGAGTAAGATCTTCATCTTCATCTTCTTCATCACTTGAGCTCTCATACTCAAGTCTTGCTTTGCCCTTATCTTGGCTAGCTTTGAATGCTAAGTCCTTCTCTTTCTTCTTGGTAGAGGATGAGCCATCTTGTGGCGTGATGTGCATGTACATCTCATGAGTATTGATCTTTCCCAAGATTTGTGTCGGTGTAGTGGTGGAAAGATCACCTTGGTGTAGCACGGTCACAATATGCCCATATTTGTCAATAGGGAGGACACTCAATATCTTTCTCGCAACGTCAGATGGTGACATTTGAGTAAGTCCAAGCCCATTGACTTCCTCTACAAGAATATTCAAACGTGAATACATCTCATTAGCACATTCTTTGAGAAGCATCTCAAATGAATTTAGCTTTTTAATTACAAGATGATAGTGTTCCTCACGCTCACTCTCGGTTCCCTCATGGAGCGCACAAACGTCCGACCATAGTGCATGGGCGTCTTTATGGTTCCTTACGCGGTTGAACACATCTTTGCAAAGGCCTCTAAAGATGGTGTTTCGAGCCTTTGCATTTCACTTTTCATAATTAACCTCATCGCCTTATAATTGTGTAGCATCCCGAGGTTTTGGGAAGCCTTGTGAGGTGGCTCTAAGTATACCAATGTCTAGAGCTTCTAAGTACGCCTCCATGCGGATTTTCCAATATGGAAAGTCATCTCCCTCAAAGATAGGAGGAGGTCCATCCCCATGAGACATCTTGCTCTAAGCGATTAAGCTTAAAAACGTAAGCACGAGGCTCTGATACCAATTGAAAGGATCAAGATGCCCAAGAGGGGGGGTGAATTGGGCTAATTCTAAATTTTCTTGTAATAATTAAAGCCTACGGTTAGCCCAATTAACCCCTCGTGCCTAGAAAAGTGTTTCTATTAATCTAACGCACAAAGGACTTGCAACCTATGTTCCAAACTTACTCTAGCATGGCAATTCTATGAATGTAACAACAAGTATTGAATTGCTCAAAGTAAATGCTCAAAGTAAATAGAGAGAGAGGAACACGGCGATGTTTTGCCGAGGTATCAGAGAGTCGCCACTCCCCACTAGTCCTCGTTGGAGCACCCATGCAAGGGTGTAGCTCCCCCTTGATCCGTGCAAGGATCAAGTGCTATCTACGGGTTGATTCTTTGATACTCCATCGCGGTGAATCACCCACAACCGCTCACAACTTGAGTTGGGTCACCCACAAGCTCCGCCGGGTGATCACCAAGCTCCCAATCACCACCAAGCCGTCTAGGTGATGGCGATCACCAAGAGTAATAAGCACGAACTCTCACTTGACCACACGAAGCCTAATGAGAATGGTGGATGCACACTTTACTACTCTTGATTCACTAATGAGGCTACTCTCTTAGATTCTCAAATCTCAATCACCTCACTAGGACCTTGCTCTTCTTAGCACTCACAAACATGTTTCTCAGCTGTTGGAATGAGCAAAAGTAACTCCACACATAAGTGGAGCTTCTATTTATAACAAGGGCTGAAAAATGAACCGTTATGTGCCTCTGTGGGGTGACTGGATGCTCCGGTCATGTTGACCGAACGCTCCGGTCAGTTCAACCCGCACACTAGTGATTAAGTGTTGACCAGACGCTCGCAGCATCCGATCATCACTGACCAGATGCGTTCGGTCGCATTTAACCCTCACTGGAACCTTACTGTACTCGACCGGACACTAAACCCCTAGGGTCCGGTCAGTACTGACCGGACGCGTCCGGTCGCAGATTTTCCCTTCTGGAACCTTACTGGAGTCGATCGGACGCTGGCCCTCAGCATCCGGTCACTCGACCACTCAGCGTCCGGTCGTGCTAGACGCAATCTCTTTGGTCAAATGAACTGACCGGACCCTACAGCCAGCGTCCGATCAGCATTTGACCCTCCATTCACTTCCAACTCTCAATCATATGTGAATGAAGTTTGCTTCAAAGGATCTTAGGCATATGTAGGAGCTACCTAGTGCTAGTTTTAATAAGTGTGCACCACACCTAACTCACTAGACTCATCTAGGTCAAGCTACCCGTCCATACCCCCCTTAATAGTACGACCAAAGGAAAAACAAAGTCCTAAACTACTCTAAGTGTCTCTCAACTCCAATCGACACTTAGAACTAGTCATCCTTAACCTTATCATCCATCCTTTGAAAACCAAAATGATTTCCATCGTAGGGGCATGACCACCTTGATTGCCCAATTGATCTCCATTACCATGACCTAACTTAATTACCTCTACAAAACACACGTTAGTCATAGTAATCTTGTATTGTCATTAATCACCGAAACCCAACTAGGGGCCTAGATGCTTTTAGGTTCATTTATTATTTACACATGACTAACCAGCCAATGGCATGTGCGTGAATTATGCCCAAGTCTCCCATATTTGCCACATTGGTTCTGCTTGGGGTTAGTAAGAAAGGGGGTTGCTCTCCCTCACCTTGTTCTATCGAAAACCTAGTCCACGACCATCTTGTGTGTAACAACCCAAAAATCCATACACCAAAAATACCAACTACAAAATTTTTCTCAAAACTCCCATGTGATGATGAGTGTCATGTATAGAAACCCAACCTAAGAGATGCATTAGGTCTAACCCCAACTCAAGTCAACACATAAGCATGGCATGCCATTTGTTGATTATGACTATTTAATTTCTAACAAATAAAGTGATGCATACATTTGTTAACTCAAATTGTGATTTGGATTTCCATTTGTTTTATGTTATGCTTAACAACTCTTTTAAAGAAACACACCATAAAGTAATTACTATTCAAACCAAAGGATAAATGTGTAAAAAGAGAAAACTAATTCTATTTTTATATATAACAAACTACACCTATGTTGATATACAAAATAGCTAAATAAATTCCTAATATATATAAAAGAATGTGGTGGGCCTCATATCTAAAACTCCAATGAATTTGGTGCACCCATTTTGAATTCAAATACCCAAACCAAATTTGAATTCAACTCAAGGAAGAAGAAAAAGAAAACAGAAAAACGAAATGAGGAAGAGGGCCTCGCAGCTGGCTCAGCCTGCTCGGCTTCGCGGCCCAGCCAGCCCAACCGCGCCCACCTTGCACCGGCGCGCGCGCGTATGCGGCCCACGAGCTGGCCCAGCACGCCTCAACCGCCCGCGCGTTTCCCCGTTTCACTTGCAGCCGCTGCCACCGGGCCCCACGCGTCAGCCACACTCCAGCACAGTGTCGTCTTCCTCACCCACGCCTCAACCGCCGCACGACCATGACCCGACAGCGATGGCAGGGGCAGCCCAGGGGGTCACGCTCGGGGCATGACCCTGTCCCCCTTGCGCCGCGCTCACGCAACCCCGCGCCACCGTCTGATGCGGTGCACACGCCTCCACCACACAATGCCATTCGCCATGGGAGCTCGGAGATTCGGCTATAAAGCCACGGCCCTCGATTGCCCTAGCGCTCGTCCCATTGCCCCGCCACAACTTGGTGGCCAACCACTTCACACTGAGAGTAGAAGGCTGAGGAGGAGTTCGAGAGAGGAGGGCGGAGCCACTGCCAGGAGGAGGACCGGGAGCACGCCAAGGATTTGGAGCACCGCCGCGGATCAAGCCGGAGCGGACGACACTGCACGGCACTGCTTCCGGAGCTACACGGCCACGACCCGTCACTGCACCGCCATCCTCTCACCCTCAACACCGACGGTGAGCTGTTCACCGCTGAGACCTCCTCCTAAGCCCCATGGACACGAGCACGCACGGGCACACATCGTAGACACGCGCACGGCCATGGCGAAGCCACCGCGGCCGCATCACCGTAGTAGAAGTGACGCCACCGCCTTGGCTGGCTCCTTTTAGCCGCGGAAGACGCCACGCTCATGATCAGGGTAGACATAGGTCACTGGAGGACCCCGGAGGCCACACCGCGCCACGGCTGGAGCACCGCCGCCACCGCGTCGACTCCACCGTGGCTAGGTCCACTGGGAGCGCCTGGCGTCTCCTTGTCTCACCCGTCCTGTTCGCTGGAGCCACGGGTAACTCACGCGCATGTCCACGACTGCCCTGACCATCTTGCCAAGCCCTGAAGAACCGACCACCGCTCGTCGGTGTACGAGGACTGCCGCCGCCACAGCCAGCCAACTGGAGCCATCCAGCCACCACGTTAGCTTCACCAGGGCACCCACCATGGTAAGGCCAAGATGATACTCACCTTAGTTGAACACCCGCACTGCTGCGGAAGCTCACCGATGAGCACCGCCACGCCGATCCGCCGTTCGCCGTGGCCAACGCGCTGGAAAGCCCCGGCCGCCACCTAGACTCCACTATAGTGTTCGCCATGGTCGGGGAAATCTTTTCCCCACCTTAATTGAACACCAGCACCGCCATAGGGGCTCACCAATGAGCTCGCCGCCGGCAGAAGCATGCCGGGGAGGAAACAGAGGATTCATCCTCGCCAGCCACACACGCGCGTGCACCCGGTTCACGATGACCGCAACGGAGGAGATGAAGGGAGGACTCGGTCCACCATGGACCCTGTCTTAGGTCCATGGACCGTGAACCTACGTCCACCATGAACCATGCACCGTGAGCCAGCACTGTGGATGAAGCCTAGTAGAGGCCCATGGCTATGACGTGGCAGCATCACAGCTTGCCACGTGTCCGGCCCGGCCTGGTCCAGACCGGCCTAACCCGAAGCCCACCGGAGCCCGTTTGAGACCCAGTCCATGTTGACCATTGATTGGTCAACATTGACCATTGACTGGTCAACGTTGACCGCTGACCTGGCCCCACATGTCAGTGGCACAGACACTCTAGACCCACACGTTAGATGCTGACGTCACGTGGGACCCACATGTCAGTAGCAACACAGCCAAGGTGACGTCATGCTGATGTCACGGTGATGTCAGCTCCTGACGTCAGCAGCCCTGGCCCCACACGTCAGTGACCTGACCCGTTGACTGTTGACTCGCTGTTGACTTGATGTTGACTTTGGCCAGACCCACCTGTCAGTGACCCGAAAGCCCTGGTCCCACCTACCGGACTGATGACGCTGATGACGTCATGCTGACGTCAGCTGGACCCCACCTGTCAGTACCAGAACCGAGACGATGATGGCATGCTGACGTCATGCTGACATCATGCTGACGTTAGCATGCCACGTGGACGAGCCACAGCGTGACACATGTCAGCCCAGGATTAATTCAGCCTTTTCCATTTTTAGAAATAGATTTAATCTTCGGAAATTCATAATTAATTCATACGACCTCAGAAAAATATGAAACTAGGACCAAAATTCATCTGAAATCGAGCTCTACGCAATGAACCCATGTTTGAGTGCATTTGGCTCTTTTGAATTTTCACTGCTTCTTTGTGCTATTCTATAGATGTCGCTAACGCGACTATAATGCGATCGTTTGCAAAAACGGAGGAGAATCTGACGGACGAGGATCATGAGTACCGTGAGGAGTATGGAGATGACTACACTAAAGGTGCCACATCCCACCCAATCCCGTAGCACCTATTAGCATGGCTAATATATAACTACTATTGCTTTACTTTATTGTTGTATTCACACTATGATAGGACTTGCATGGTAGCATGCTTACTTGATGGCCTCTACCTTGACGCAACCTTACCCCTGCTCACCCTACTGTTAGGCTAGTCACATGCTCGATACTATATTTCGTTGCTCATTACTTCTACTACGCTTGCACTACATTGATACGTGGTGGAAACTGGTGTTATCTGGACTATGGAGAGAGTGCTGCGTGTGTGACTTAGGTGTGTGGAGGGTGAGGGTTGTGTCGATCAAGTTGGAATATACGACGAGCCTGGGGCAAGTCATGCCGTGTGGTGCTACCTAGGCACCCCTAGAATGGATACCTGTGGTGGGTAAATGGTATATGAGGTGGTCCTGGGTGTGAACCTATGATGGGAGGAGCCCAGGGTGGAGGTGTTGTGGTGGCATGATAAATAGAAACCCTAATGAAGACATTATGGCTTGGTCATCCCTAAGGACTTACTAGTACTCAGATTCACCGGGAAGCCTTACGTACCACTCGCCCTATATGGTGCGGGACGGCCGGACTACTTGGTAGGATATTGCCACTACTGCTAGGTTGATAGCGGATAGTGCGAGGGAGGTACGGGGTGCAGAGGATCCCCCACACCCTTCCGAGACTTCATGGAGACCTTGTGGACCCGGCTCATGACTCACAATTTTAGCCATCCCAGACTAGACTTGGAGTGTACCAGGGCTAAATGATACAGTGGCATTATCCTAGGCTAGCAAGCGACCGGAATCAGCCCAGTTGACGACGGTCAGCAAGGAAGGCGGATCTTGTGGTTATATAAAACCTCTATAGAGTGTATGGTTGATCGATCGATACATGTACCGACTTGTCGGCTATAGACCTTTCCTGGGTTTTGCTTAAACTAGATAGATGAGATGAGTCCTTCTCTTCTTCCCCCGTGAGAGAGTGTCGGTCGTAGCCAGGGGCTACGGGCCTTGAGACAGTGCCGAGAGGGAGTTGGCCTATCGACTGAGCGATGGTATGGTTATGGTATGGTTATGGTTATGGTATGGTGATGGTGTGGAGGTGGTGGTATATCGATCCCAGGATCAAAACCTGGCTCTGGAAAGGGAATGGGGTGGAATGTGTGTGGGAATGGTGTTAAAACTTGACCAACTATTAATATATATACTTGATATGCTACTGCATAGGAAACCCCAGCCTTATAGGTTCCTTTGATTATAACCAACTTGCATCCAATTTCCACAAAGCAAATGCTCATAGGGTTGGGAGTGGCCAGTATAAATCGTACTGATAAATTTTGGCACACAGGTTCTGCTGAGGAGTATAGCTCCGAGGAGTTTTGATGGTTGAGGGGTTCGTGCCTACGCTCGAGTTTGGCGATCTTATCTTCAAGCTATTTCTGAATGAATGCTACTTTTGATTCCACCAATGCGGCGATATAATAATTTATGTAATTCCGCACTAATTGTACTATGATATTATCGTTGTATGGATATGATATTCGACTAGAATTTGGGTAATATGATCTACAACGGTCTTATTACACTTCGACGCTGTGGATTTCCCTTCGCGGAAATTGGGGTCGCTTCATTGTGTATCGTCCTCTTTCTGATTCCACGTTTGTCCCAATGTGTACCTAGGTCCGTAATGTACCTCGAACCAGTGTACTATGGCCACTGCCCCTCGTCTAGGTAAGGCTCGAAACAGGGAGACCAAGTAAGTACAAGGCTGTCAACACTGAACTCCCACGGTATCTTGGTCTCGTAGGCAAAGTTGCGATACTGAGATGCTGCAACATAACGAGAACAAGGAAGGTGGTACTGTTTGGTTCTCCCACATCTGTATGAAAAATTACTAAGTACCACAATATAACTCCTTGATGGTCGGACCTCACCATCGGACGTTGTACCACCCCTTTTCGTGACCTGGTACTTGTTGGTGTTGTGATCAAAACATTTGACATCATGTGTGAGAGCCCTTTCCTTTGCCTTCTCTAGATGCTTCAAAGGTTTAGGTGCCCATGCCTAATTATTCCTCTGTAGTGCCATTGCTTGAGCGTGTCTCTCATTAAACCATGCAACCAACCTATAGAAGGTGAATGATATAATGGCATTGACGGGCATGGCACGTACACCCTTAAGCACACTATTAAATGACTCAGCCATGTTACTAGTCTGAAACTCATACCTCCATCCACCATCGTCGTAGGCTCTTATCCATTTTAGGTTCTCTCATCAATCCTCTCAGCCACTGCCTACCTTCTCCATTTGTTGTCGTTTTAAGCAGCTCCAATTTCTCCTTAAAGAACGACACCTCAAGCATGCGAGCAACTTCCTCGAATAAAGGAAAGTTGTCCTTCGTACTATCATTTCGAAGTAAATTCTCGGCAAGGTGAAGAGTGCACCAATGGTGGTTGCAAAGGTGCATATCCTAGAATCTGCTCCTATACGACACTGAGTATGCCCTGGTGTCTATCAGATATGACACCAACTTCCCTACTAGGCCCAATGACATGTATCCAAACAAGACGCAAAAACTATCCCCAGCTGTCTTTGTTCTCCCTCTCCACCAAAGCAAAAGCCAAAGGAACCAATGCATTATCGACGTCACAGGAAATGGCTACCAATAGTGTGCCCATGTACTTGCCAAGCAGAAAAGTACCATCAATGGATAACACTGGACGATAGTGCCTGAAGGCCTCAACACACTGGGAAAAGCACCAGAATGCATGGAAGAATATCTGCCTCCCGTCCTTCCATGCATTCAGCTTCGGGATGTACTCGTAATGCATGCCTAGATTGGCTACTTTTGTTGCATTGAACATTGCAGGCAACTGCTCGTACCCCTCCTCCCAGTCCCCATATATCATCTTCCAGGTCCATTGCTTTGCCCTCCATGCTTTCCCATACTTTATGTCATACTTAAATATCTCCTTAGTCATCTACATAATTATTCTGACCTTCTAGTTGGGTTGATCCTTCAATGTTGTGTACAACCTTCTGTCAATGATGGTAGAGGTCAACTGTCGATGCTTCTAATTTAGATCTTTCTGGGTACAAGTGTGTGGACCTACAATTTTGGTGATCTTAAACCTCCCTGTGGCCTTCTATTTTCGAGCACAGACCCTCCAATTACAATTTGCATTCTTGCACACCACTGTGTAATGGCGCTCCACATAGGAGTGCCTCACCTTGAATGGTCTTTTACATCTCACAGAATATTCCTGTAACCACCTTCTCAAGGTGGGCAAGTCCTTAAAGACCATGCCCTTCTGAATTTCCACGATGTCACCAGTCTCAGGAGCCTCTAGCAGCTCATCATCTCTTCCTTCTCACAAACACCCGATGAGCTCCATTTCTTGTTCGCTCAAAGGTGCAACTGGGCGGTCATCATTAGAATCAACGGCTCTTGTTGTGCCATAAGGCCCCTTATCATCCGCAATATTAACATCCACACTGTTAGAGGCTATAAACCCTAGGTCCACGTTGATTGATGGAGGCACATGAGGACAACCATTATTATCAGGATTGTCTCCTGCAAGCACAAAAATGGATAGAATTGAGACAAAGGAATAGAATGAAGGAAGAATAACGAAAGCGAAAATGTTACTACGTCACTTACTTGGATGATTCTGGATCAAAGGGATCTCCTGAGGGGCAGCAACTCCATCATCGGACCGGCATTCTGCACGAACATCAGGACATACTCCAACCTCATTTGGGGTGGATTGAGCATGGGCACCAGAACCATATCTTCCACATCCACCTCGCGGTTGGATAACGGAGTGTTAGAAGGTGCCGGATTCTCTGGTTCTAGAGAGAACCCATGAGGGGGTGAATACCCATTAAGGGGTGAATACCCATGAGGGGTGGGATTATTGGACAACTTCTGCACAACCAAATCCAAACATTGAAACTCATTCTTCATGACAGTTTTGACATATTTGTCCCATTGAGCCTCTGATGTAATTGGGACCAACCATCTAAAAATACGGCCTGATTTACCATAGTGAAGTATCCCCTCAATTGAGATGCCATCCTCATTGAATTGCAATGAAACTCATCACGAGCACTACCAAACAACTCAAAAAACAACGATCGATCATCGAACATGAGAGGCACCCTTTGCATTCCAACAAAACTGACATTCCCAAACTCATCTTCCTCCACACTTCCTCCATGATACAGGGTGACTACGTTATCCATCTAGTTGGTATGCACAACATCAAAGTTATTACAAATTTAACTAATAAGGGTATAACTAAATTACATATGTAATTAAGTATCCCACTGTCTAAGTAAATAAATAAGTATCTAAACTACCTAGCTATCTATCTAACTATATAAGTAATTTTACTAACTACAGTTACTATAAGTACTACCTATATATAACTTAATTACCTAACTATCTAACTTACAAATAAACTAAATAGCTAAATTAACTATCTACAAAAATACATAAATAATAACTATCAATCAAACAATCTATCTAAATTACCTAAATATATAACCTCTACATAACTAAATTGTCTCACTAAATACCTAAATTAACTAACTAAATTACATCACTATATAACTAAATTAGCTAACTAAACTATATAAACTAACTAAATTGTAAAACGAAACTACAGAAAATAAAAAAATTACCTTACCTGAGTTGGTTGACGGTCGGCCGAGGGAGAGGGGTGGCCTCACAGGGCGGCCGAGGCGGGGAGGGGGGGGGGGCGACGGCGCTGCCAGGCGCGGCCGTCGGTGGTCCTATGGCCGGCGGGGGCTGCCCTCGCCGCCGGCGCGCGAGGGGGGGAGGAGGATGGGGTGACGAGGGTGGCCGAGGGAATGAACAGGGGCGCGGAGCTCTTCGGAACTAGTGTCGTGGCCTGCTGCGGTGGCACGGGCGGCCGGAGGTGGTGGCGCGGGCGGCAGCCGGAACGACGACAAAGAGAGAGCTCGTGCCGGAGTCGAGAGGAAGACGGCGCGCGGTATAGGTATAAGACCTCGGTGCCAAGATCTGTGGCTCCGAGGTCGGCGCTAGGGATCTTGGCTTCGAGTTCAGTGCCAAGATCGGTGGCTCCGACCTCGGCGTTAGGATCTGTGGCGCCGACCTACCTGCCACGTCAGCGCCACTTGAATGCCCCGTTTTCCCCGGCCAGGCATATTGGCGCCGAGACGTGTTACCTCGGCGCCGTAGGCCACGGCGCCGACCCTCAGGGTCCAAAGATCGATTTCCGTCGTCAAGGGGGTTAAACGTAATTTTTCTTAAAAAAAAGGCCAAATTGCAAAAAAAAAAAAAAATTGGGTCGTCGTAACTGGCTAACTGCTCGTCCCGTCCGACACGGCGAGTTAGCGCGTGGACCGAACTGGGCTAATAGGCTGACATTGTCTGAGGCCCATTTTAGTTATCGCCGGGCCTCTACAAGCATGGGGGCCTTTGAACATGCAACAATTTGTCCAGATTTTCTATATTACAGATGTCCACTAAAAAAGAAAAAAAATCACATTACAAAAGATGTTACATTATTAAAAGTTGCTCCCTCTAAAAAAGGTAAAGTACTGCGAAGACTGATGAAAGCCAAATGAATCATTTAGATTTTGCAGCTCACAAGAAACCTGAATATTTATCTATATCAAATCATTGGATATATACAGAGGTCACAAAAGAATTGGGCGTACAAGTTACACCTAATGGATTCTCCTGCACAAAGAAAAAAACAAACACAAGCACGGTCGTTGCATTCCGCAACCTATACAATTTATTATTCCTCGTCGGCAATCAGTCCTCCTCCGGCGAAGACATCGACGACGAGTAGGATGAGGACGACGAGCTGACCGAGAGAGACCTCCGGTAGGTGTACAGCACCGCGTCGGGCACCCGCGCCACCCACCCGCCGCCGCGGCCGGACCCTGGCAGGTAGTACTCCGGCAGCGGCAGGCAGAAGAAGGCGAAGAGGAAGTCCCCCAGCCACACGAGCTCCCGCGCCGGCGGCAGGAACAGCGCGCGCAGGACGTCGTCCGCGCTCACCCGCCGCCGCCCCGGGCGCGGGGGCCGCTGGCACAGCTCCGCCGGCACGCGCGCCGCCGCCGCCACGAACGAGACGCTGAACACCATTTCGTTGGCTAAGCTTCCGATCCTCGCGCGCCCGGGGGTCGGTCGGAGGCTTGCTTTGCTTGCTCGGTTTGGCTTCGTCGGGTTTTGTGTCGCGTTGCCGCGCGCGGTGTAAACCTGGGATAGGGCTTTTTAATCTGGTTGCGTCATTGCGTGGAGTGGGAATGTGGGAGGCTGAGAGGTGAGAGCCGAAGCGAAGCGAGCGCGCGGGAATTTTTACGTGTGCGCCTGTGCGGGCGAGGGTGATTCCCGTGAGGCAGGGGCGATGGCCAACCGGCGGCCCGGCGCCCAGAAGTCCCCGCCGCCGCGCGCGCGAGGAAGGCGCACGGCCCGGCGGTTTTGTGTTGGTCGTTTTCTCGTGTGCTGAGAGTGAGCGGGGTTTCCTTGGACTGCTGTACGCCTGTACGCAGCTACCGGGACATTTTCTCGTGCTGACGCCTAGCGGTGACAGATCC
The DNA here is from genome assembly GCF_019320115.1 of Miscanthus floridulus. Lineage (NCBI taxonomy): Eukaryota > Viridiplantae > Streptophyta > Magnoliopsida > Poales > Poaceae > Miscanthus > Miscanthus floridulus. Next base: position 133,160,820 of record NC_089582.1, on the reverse strand, counting down.
TGCTGTGCCCGGATGCATAGAACAGTAGACCACGGTAAAAATCGCACGTTGCAGCAGCACGCTGATGTAGTACTTGGCCAATTCCAGCGTACCGCCCTACCGGGTCCAACCTGTCCGCGGACGCGGAGCGCCGAGCGCATTACTCCCGTGAAATACATACGACCTTTATCGCAACGCTTGTTGATGCTGGCAAGCAAAACCACAGATCGAGCAAGCGAGGCAATCTAGTCATGACCAAAGTCCAGGTTGACTGAAGAAAAATATTTGCATTACACTAGTCGAAGAATTTTAGGGCTAGAATATGGTTGACGTCCTGGTACTGGTAACCTGCCACATGCAACACGCCACAGTCGGATGTTTCCGCGTGTCAATACTGAAACCTTGCCACACGCGGATGTTTCAGCGTGTCAATGTCAATACTGAAACCTTAACACGCTGTACATCTCGGCGCTGCAGAAAGTGGAGCATAATAAGAAGACAGCTTCTATTAACATTAGGTGCACCTTCCCCTGACAATGATTGCCACATCGATATTGCCCCCAAGTGGTTATCAGAATCGCAATACAAGTCATCTGTTCCAGAAGTCAAAGAAATCATGAACCATCTAGGCTCATCTGAAAGAAACTGCATGGAACTTGTGGCAGAGGAAGTACAGGAAGAAAATACTAGGGCATTGAGATCAATCTATGTAACTATATGGTAATAACTGCCGCGCTTTTGACTTATTCTGCGCTAGTCTTATTGAAATCTTCCCCGAATGTTGCTTGGATTCAGCCTACTCGTGCAGGAATCCTTTCTCCTCAAGATAAGTAACCACTTGCCCTGCCATGTCAGAAGGCGAAGGGCATACACCATCTACTTCCTTGATTTCAATCTGCAAGTAAAGCAAGGGAGTCAACGTGTATAGGTCATAAACAAAGAGTACTAACTTGATACCAGCATAGAAAAGAATCAAACATGATTTCGCTTTTATACCAGGTAAGCAATTTAACCATCTTTGTCAGCTATAAATATGACACTTTTAGAATGTTGTGAAGATTCTCATATACTTATTAGTGCCGTGGTGTAGCCAACGTTTGCTACCCACAACTGTCCTTCTATGCAAACAGCTAAACAGCCTGTTAAACCTACAAAACTCACCATGTTGCAATAAAAGAAAATGATAAAGCACACTCTCTTCTCTTAATCCGACCATGCATTTCCTATGACATTGAATCTCGAGTTTCAGGCTACCAATTTTTGATATGGACCAAAACCAACAGTTACATCACTTCAACATGTGAAGATGACAGAAACTCTAATATAATGATGTACCTCGCAATTCAGTGGTGCATCATAAGGGTCATCTATTCCTGTAAAACCTGCAACAAACCATGTTTAAAACTTGAAGTGTGACTAAACTCTATATGAGTTAAAAATGAAGATAAGCCTGCCCACAACGGAATTTTTGCAGTGAACATGTTTCTGTTCATATAAGATACCTTTTACAGTAGATGATTAATGGTTAAAACTTTCAGGCTTACTCATTTTCTTCTTTTCCATTTCTCGACTAGAGAACACTTTGAACTAACTTACAAATGGGCGTTTTGACACCTGAAAAGAAAATATTTAAGGGCCCTACCATGCACTGGCATCTAATAACTCCATGGTTCAGGTCTGGTCCAGATTCAAAACAAAGTTCAATTTATTTAAATTCAGCATTCAGAAGTAACATGATCAATGAGTGAGCAAATGTGAAAAAAGAGTATAGTAACAAAATAGAACCTACAAGTAAGCTTACACATTTTGTAGCTGCAACACCATTGGTCATTACAGTATAGCCAAGGAACCAAATAGAAGAATCTAAACATAGCATGTGGCCAAAAATCTGATTGCCCCAAGGCTACATTTGTAGTGTATTATCAGGTCCAGGTCAAGATCATTTTTGTCTTAGTCTAAAGGTGCTGGTGTGAGTGGCTGTTCTAAGGTTTCTTATACCCTTTTTCTTATTCTTAATATAATGATACACAACTCTCCTGCGTGTTAGAGAAAATAAAATCATTTTCACATTGACAGTACATGCATCATCAAAATTTGACCGTCAATGCAAAATCATATCAGAACTAAGGAGCTGCTTCCCAAAGAAAGCATAATTAGACTTAATTAGTATTTTAAATTGTTCTTTAGGCAGTGAACCTAACATTACAAAACAAGCCAGAAATGTGATTCACATTTAAAAATATTTCAGGTTTGATCCAATTTTGCTCTGCAGGAAGCACTAAGCACTTTAACTATTTCCATTTTGGACACCAAGCATCATATGAACCTTACCCTTTATTTTTCCTGCACGAGCAAGCTTATAGAGGCCCTTTGGATCCCTTGCTTCACACAATTCCAAGGACATGTTCAAGAAAACCTGCAAAAGTTCACAGGTCTTTGGCGGTAAACCCATGAGGTCGCTAAGTTCACTAAATATAAAACAAATAAAATGGATCTCTTACTTCAATAAAGCTACCATCAGACAACAATGCACGGCAAGATTCACGGTCTCTCCTATATGGAGATATCAAACTTGCAATACATACAAGGCCTGCGTCGGAAAATAACTTTGCTACTTCACCTGTCCAAAATAGTTGAAACAAAATGTGAACTGCAGAATGCTGGAAAGATAAAATAATGGCAAATGCAGGACTTGTTTATCATTCTTTTACTTTCATGGGAGTTTCTTTAAATATTATAGACATATCTATGTTGGCGAGACACTTTACCAACTCTCCTTATATTTTCAGCACGATCTTCAGCTTTAAAGCCAAGATCCTTGTTCAGACCATGTCTTAAGTTATCACCGTCAAGGACATATGCAAGCTTCCCTCTTGTGTGGAGCTCCCGACCTAATGTACATGCCAACGTACTTTTACCTTGGCAAGATGAAAAAAATGAAAAGAAATTAGATTAAAAAAAAAACCATCTAAAAAACTAAAAGTTTCGATTGGAAACACAAATGGCATTGGAGATTTATCATTTAATGTAGCCATCCTTTGAAAGAACAGAAAATAGATTCTGATTTTTTTTTTTTAAATGCAATATAAGTCCTGAAGATACTGTGAAGAGGGAATGTAGTGACAGTAAACAGAATAGGCATATGCCATACAAATTGGGGAAAAAATATATTACAGTTCTTTTGGAAACTTTGCATATTTACCTTTTTTAGACCAAAGACCATTGGTCCCGATTTATAGAAAGCAAAGTTTATGACCTAAGTCAGCAGGGGAAACCCCAACCTAATTTTTTATATATTTTTTTATTCCAGACCTGTTTAAATTCGCTCCCACGGGGAGTCGAACCCAGGCCTGCTGGATGCTACCCAGGTGCTCTAACCACTAGGCTAGAGACCCTTTGGCATAGAAAGCAAAGTTTAGTTCTGCTGGGGTCACCAGCTTACAAGAGATTCATCAAGGTGCTCAAGGCACTTCCCCTCTAAACTAAACTAAACCAATCTTCAAGAGACCAGCAGAGTAACCGCCCAAAAGAGCATCAATACATGTCAGCAAACTATGTAAGTACTACACAGCTTCAGTGCGCATATTTACCTTTTAAGAGCCTGAAAGTTATTTGTATGAATTTAAGGCAAGTGAAAATAAGGTGTGTAAATTATCCAGGCCAAAATGAATAGGTTTCTTATTGATAAATCTAGAACAGAGTTGAACTTATTTTCTTGAAACAAATAAAAGTTTTGGCCAAATTCGTGAACAAGATGGAAATGCACGAATGCAGAGAGAGAACTAGAAAGCCATTAGTCACCAACTGCAGTTGACATTATCTTAGCTTGGAAATTTAAACAATTGCATCAACAGTGCAAAAAGCACACAACAAACCAGTTCGAGAGAAAGCAAGGTTTGCTTACCTGAACCACTAAGGCCTGTAATCCAGACAACACAGCCTTTCTGCTTGAGTAGCTTCTGGCGATCAGTCTTGCCAACTGGGCAATCATGCCAGAAGATATTTGATGACTTTGGCACAGTGGATGACATTTTCAAAGCTTTCCCCTCAACTACAGTGTCCAGTTATATCATTCAGAAAACAACAAGAAAGGCTCCATTCTTTTCAAGGAAATGAAAAAACATGCAACTTCTGGCCCATCAATTAGTAGATTCTCTTCTCAATTAATAGCAGCTTTATTGAACATTTTATAAACAATAACAGAACAGATTGCTACGAGCAATCTATACAAATGAATTAGGCTGTGCTTTCTAATTCCTCGAGTCAAAAGTCACAATAGTAAATAGGAGTACAAAGCATGGGGTTAGGTCAGTAATCAGACAAACAGATCTAAACCAGTTTGGAAAATGAACTGGTAGGCAGCTTGTTGACGCGCAGAATTGTTTAAACCAATTCTCCAATCCTTCCCTTTCTCTAGACCCTTGATCCGGACATCGCGTCACTGTCACACTTTTGGCCCCGTGGCCTCCTCGGTCCTCCTCACGGCCGCATAAAAATGTCCACAACCGACCATCATTGCGCTCGAGGTAGAGTTACAAACCCAGAATAAGCATTTCGCCACCAACTCAAGACGATCAAGTGCAAAATTTCGCGGAAGTGAAGGAAATATGATTATGGGGTCCACTACTCCGAATAAATGGGACTAAATCTGGAATTTCGCTCAAATTTACACGCATCCGGCATCCGCATAACCCGATCAGCTAACAGCAAGCACATTGGATCGAATCGTCTAGGGGGGAAAGAGGAGGGTGAGAGGCGATACGTGGCTAGACTAACCTCCTGCGTGCTCTGGCTGCTCCTCAACAGATCGGTCGCCGGTGCATTCGGCGAGGGGGCGTCCCTCGCAGCCTCCTTCGCCTGTTACCCTCGTCCTAATTCCAGCCGCTGGGAGTCTCGGGAGGAGAGGGCGGGGCAGAGGCAAACCTAGATTCGCCGCGGGGCTCCAGTTCCGGTGCGCGACCGTGAGGCGCGGGCAACGACCAGGGGAGGGAAAGGTACCCCCGCCGCTGGAATCGACACGAGGATCGCGAGGGCACCACCACCCCACGCGCCGCGTTGCGGTGGAGGAGGCAAACGGGAGGCGGACAGTGGCACGCGCGGGGTGGGCGCGCCGCGAGGCGTGCGTCCATGGGCAGTGCGGTGCCTGGTGGGGCTCCGTTGCTGCTGGCACCGACGTGTTCTCTCACGAAGGGCTCTTTTGATTTGTTGCTGATGCCGAGGGCTGGCCAAGGCCCAAGAGCCTTCTCCATGCTGATTTGCTTATGTTTCTCCCAAAAAAAATATGATTTGCTTATACTAAGTAGAATTCTAGATTGAAACCAAACTAATATTTCTTAAGATCTATGAAATTATAAACTTATGCCTGTACTATAAAAACGTATTTCATAATTAATCTAATAATAATCATTCGAAAATATAAATGTTGCTATTTCTTTTTAGATTTGATCAAATTTAAAATTATTTGACTTCAAAACAATGAGAATTGCCCCTTTATAAGACAGAGTGGGTACTTGTCTTGGCTACAAAGAAGTCATGCACAACGATGGAGTCGTGGAGCACACAACCCAGCTGACATATTCGACCGGTAAAAAGGATGTCAAGCTGACTATGTCAACTATTAGTTTTTTTTAAAAAAAAGCGTTCACCTTGCTTGTTCATTTTTTCAAAGTGCTGTGACAACCAGGCATATTTGAAGAACATGCAAGTTAATCACAAAATCCGTCTGATTCAATCTTATGGTGTTGTTCAAGGAAACAAACTAGAAGAACGCCCCACGCATTGCCAGCCCTCGGCATCAGCAACAAATCAAAAGAGCCCTTCGTGAGAGAACACGTCGGTGCTAGCAGCAACGGAGCCCCACCAGGCATCGCACTGCCCATGGACGCACGCCTCGCGGCGCGCCCACCGCACGCGCGTGCCACTGTCCGCCTCCCGTTTGCCTCCTCCACCGCAACGCGGCGCGCGGGGTGGTGGTGCCCTCGCGATCCTCGTGTCGATTCCAGCGGCGGGGGTACCTTTCCCTCCCCTGGCCGTTGCCTGCGCCTCGCGGTCGCGCACCGGAACCGGAGCCCCGCGGCGAATCTAGGTTTGCCTCCGCCCCGCCCTCTCCTCCCGAGACTCCCAGTGGCTGGAATTAGCACGAGGGTAACAGGCGAAGGAGGCTGCGAGGGACGCCCCCTCGTCGAATGCACCGGCGACCGATCTGTTGAGGAGCAGTCAGAGCACGCAGGAGGTTAGTCTAGGCACGTATCGCCTCTCACCCTCCTGTTTCCCCCCTAGACGATTCGATCCAATGTGCTTGCTGTTGGCTGATCGGGTTATGCGGATGTCGGATGCGTGTAAATTTGAGCGGAATTCCAGATTTAGTCCCATTTATTCGGAGTAGTGGACCCCATAATCATATTTCCTTCACTTCCGCGAAATTTTGCACTTGATCGTCTTGAGTTGGTGGCGAAATGCTTATTCTGGGTTTGTAACTCTACCTCGAGCGCGACGATGGTCGGTTGTGGACATTTTTATGCGGCCGTGAGGAGGACCGAGGAGGCCACGGGGCCAAAAGTGTGACAATGACGCGATGTCCGGATCAAGGGTCTAGAGAAAGGGAAGGATTGGAGAATTGGTTTAAACAATTCGAGTGTGATGTGAGTTAGGATTATTCTGCGCGTCAACAAGCTGCCTACCAGTTCATTTTCCAATGGGATTTATAGCTGGGCTGCTGCTTCTTTATATGAGTGAGGAGGATGCATTCTGGTTTTTAAGTAGCATTGCAGAAGGGAGCTGTCCATGCACCAATGGAAGGCTTGTATCGGGTAGTCGTTATTATCTTGCAATTACATTTGGATTTCCAGTTGTTATAATTTGAGGGCTTCATAATGCTTGTTTCATGGCTGTCTTTATTGTCTATCCTATCTGACGTATATAAATTTTAAAGTACTAAGTAGTAAGTAAAATATTTTCCTGGCTACTCGTATTCCATCAGTGTTCATCTTCAGTTTTGAGTGATTTGTAATTCTGGAGATGCAAAACTGTAAAATTTCTTCTTTTCTTTGAGTAAACTTACATACTATAAACTTCTACTGATCTGTTTTTACCTTGGGAACAGGCTGGTTTGCCGCTCGTGCAGCAATATCTGTCTCAGTTTGAGAAATTAGGTATGAAGCTCATGCCAAAATTGGGACAACACTTTGTTGAAGAAATGATGAACCCAAGCATGTATGCCAGCCAATGGTTTATCACAGTTTTCACATATTCCTTCCCATTTTATCTAACTCTTAGAGTTTGGGATGTGTTTCGTTATGAGGTTAGAATCTTATCCTGCCATATGTGTATTTCGTGTTCAGATTGCATCTTGGTTTATTTGACTTTTCTCTAGGCAGTATTGCTTCATAAATAGTATACTCTCTTATATCTGTACAACTCCTTTCATTAGGAAACCCCACTGGTTTACATAAAGAGTTTTGACTTAAGATATACTACCTCTGTGCACGAAACATACAGGCAAGATGTATGTGGGGATACAGTAAAGAAATGGGCATGGTGCACGAAACATACAGGCAAGATAAGTAAGGAATAAACTAGAGTACACTTGCCTTTTCAAGCAACTTCGGGCGTTTGGAACGCCGGTAGTAATGCCTGGCTTCAGGTGGCGAGCACGACGAAGAGGAGGACTGTGCCAGTGTGGACACCGTTGCACAGGAGCCGTTGAAAACTTGAAGAAACCGCTGAGAGGGGATCCGTGGAGGCCGAAGGCGATGGCGACGAGCTGCAAGGCGGAGCCGTTTGGCACCGACGGAGAACACCCGGATCTGCCCACGAGGCGGTCAGAACCGGACAGGGGGAAGAAGGCGGGCTCGGATCCGGGGGCGGAGTGGGGCGGTACTGCGCAGCTGGCTACGGCGGCTGGCGGCGTGGTGTCGAGGAGAAGGGGCGACAGCGATGGGGAATGACGTTGAGCAAGGGGAGGATGACGCCGTTGGATCCGACGGCGGAGTGGGGCGGGGGTGTGCCGTAGGCGGTCGCGGCGGCTGGCGTCGGGACGAGAAGACGGGGCCAGAGCGACCCCAAACCCTAGGCGCGGCGCGATGGGGATGATATTGAGCGAGGGGGGGATGCCGGCGTTGGATCCGTCGGCGGCGTGGGGCGGGGGTGCGCCGCTGACGGCCACCGCGGCTGGCGTCGCGAGGAGAGGACGGGGCGAGAGCGGCGCAGAAACCTAGGCGCGGCGCGATGGGGAATGCAATGAGGGAGGGCGCGCGCGGGTGTGGTCCTCCGCTCGTGAGTCTGCCGAACGGCTGCGGGAGCTGGCTGATTTCGTTTCCTGTAGCAGCAGGTGCAGCCCAGCCGACATCAGCCAACCGTGGAGCAGCCGAACGGGTTGATATAGAGTCCAGCCCACATTTGCCCATGTCCTACGTGAATGATGCATCGAAATCCTGTCCTTGGTTGATTCAGCTTAGAAACAGCTTGATTACTCATCAGCAAGGCGGCAACTAAACAGTGTGAATGATGTGGCCAGCCTGAACTACATTGGCGCACATACATTATACTGTAACGTCTAGACGAAGCATGAAGCGACAAAGAACGGTACTCAAAATAACACGGACTGAAGACGAATCACCCAAACATGATCGTGCCATCTGAATGAAAAAGAAAAAAAGAAAAATTCCAACAACGGAAACTAGAGCAAGGGCTCCTTGCTGGACTTGATCTCTAGCACGGAGTAGATCTTTATACTTTACACAGTAAAACTCATGTTTTCCTCTCTTGTTCCCGCCTCCCGGCCCGGCCTCGCTGGGCGGTCGTCGTTGCTCCCCCGGGTCGCACGCACCCACGCACGTGCCACCGGGTCGCTGCTCCGATCCGCACCGCGCGCAGGGTCAGGCGGTCAGCCGGCCGCAAGCAGGCCCGCCGCCCGCAGCAAGCTCAGCACGCAGACATGCACGCTGATGCTGCTACTCGTCGGCGCCCTGGTCGAAGTTGAGCGCGTAGCTCCGGGAGTCGTAGCTGAAGGCCGCCAGCTGCTGCTGCTGCTTCCTCCGGCGCGCGCCGCCGCCGCCCTTGGCCATGATCTCGTGCGCCACCGCCTTCCACCGCAGCTTGGCGCGCGCCGACCGCGCGTCCTGCGCGGCGGTGGCGCGTCTCTCCTCGCCCTGCTCGTGCTGCAGCGCCCTGTACTCGAGCCGGCTCGACGACGACGCCCGCGACAGCGAGCGGCCGAAGCAGCTGAAGCCCTGCGGGACCAGCTCCTCGTCGCACGGCGGCGCCATTGGCGCCGGCATGGACGCCTGGTGCACGAGACTGGCCATGGACACAAAAATGAAGCTCAAGCAGGGGAGGGACGGAGGTCGCCGCACCGGAGAAGAGGATACTATAAGCCGATGAGACTTTTTTTTGCGAGATGCTGAAAACAGTACGCACCCAACTGTCTGAACGATCGATCACAACCATTTATGCAGATTCGCAGGCTGGGAAGCTGTTGGATCGGCGATGAACTGTCCGATCAGACGGCCATGGCAACATGTCCGGCGATCTCTGGTTTATACATATACAAATGGTGTGCTCGATTTAATAACATGGCAAGTGTACCAGCAACGTCCTTGTTTATCCTGCACTTTGCGGCATCAGGGAATTCTTGCCCGGCTTTGACCAGAACATGCGAGTACGCTCTCAGTCAATTTGTTCTCCATCGTATACCACATCAGAAGCAAGGGAAGGCTAGACTAGATGGCATCTCGATCTGTCTGACTTGACCTGACTCAGCAGTACAAATATGTTTTTGCTAACATGTGCATCAGACATGAGTACGAAAGCATGGTCTACCAATAAGATGAACTATCCGAGATCAAAAAAATAAGATCAACTATCCAAGCCAAGGTTCCCGAGATAACTAAGCCAACTACTAATACAGTATTACAGTCACAGTGGTTGGGTGGTCCAAAACATAGAGAGATGTTGAGCAGCATCTCTCCCAGAAACTAATCTTCACATCAAGCAAGATATATGGAATACATGCAAACCAACTATCCAACCAACTGAACTGAATCATTCACCATGATATGAGTTTCTCGTTCCTTCAAAGTTGAAATCGTACACAAGAGGTTGAACAACTGAAACCAAACACTGTAGCAGTGATCAAAACAGTCCAAACACTGCAACTATTTGAATCCTGTTCAAGACCTTTGCGAATAATAAAAATAATGGTATCAAATCCAAACAGCAAGTGCAGTCGTGCAGACGATGCCCGTGATCAATTCAAATCAAGCATCCAACTGCATCGAAAATCATGCTGCATTATTTTGACCAGTGGCATGCATGTGACAACAATTCCCAGCGCTACAAGCACCAGCCAACAGTGTGTCCACATGATAAAGCGCGGATGCTTTATTTGATCAATCATTGTCACTCATGGATGGGATTAGACTTTCTAATTAGGCACTAAACTTATATGCAACCGCTAATATATGTGCAAGCAAGTGATGATAAAAAAATGTCTGGTTGTTACAACTGGAAGCACCTACACTTAAATTGGACTAAAGGGATTGTGTATCAGATTACCAGATCTTTGAGCTATAGCTGGTAGCAAGGACACACTCATTATGGTCAAAATACTGCAAAGTCTAACTAGATGGTTTGCCCCCAGATCCATAATCATTATGGTCAAAATATTCTCAAAACAATTTCATCCTGAATTCTCAGTGGGGTGGTAGCAAGGAGATAATAGCTATCCTATGCCTGTTACACTTGATCCTTTGCCAAGGAAACATCCCAAGTAAGCGGACCTGACCCAAACAATAAACATGAACTTAGCAACTTAAAAATCACCTGGTTATCTCAAGACACTACAATATGAAAGCTAGCCAAAAGCCCAAAACAAACAAAGTCGACTAAAACCTTGCCACCCAATAGTTCTAGGTTCCAGCTCGATAAAGCAAATAGTCACTCAACAATCAACATTGCATGAGACAAGTTATGGAGTTACAAAGATTCAAGCTCACTATATACAAATTATATACAGCTTTGAGATCTAAATTTAGTGGAACAGGATCGGTTACACCACTGCTCTGAAAATAATAACCTTTGGAGGTTTAGTCGTATCCCTCACAGAGAATGTACATGATATAAATTCAACCAACAAAATACCAGTCTTGAATCATTTTGAGATAAAATTCTTAAAAGGAAAATATAAATAATTTCCCTAAGAAAACCTAGTGGACTGTTAGTGAAAACAGAGACCATCGAGCATTCTAGCATATCTAACCATGTTTGCTAGACCCTCAGCAAAGGAAACAGCCCAATCAAGAAGTAGACACGCTCTGAACATAAATACTGCTTCCGTCCCATAATAAGAGCCATTCTAGCTTTCTACAATTGTCCCAAATTATTTTTCATTCTCACACCTTTTCCACTCATCCTTAATTCACATGCCCACAGCTAAAACAACAAATAATACGGGACGGAGGGAGTATATCACTAACCATTTTTTAGAGGAAACAACACTTTAATTAATCATGAGAGATATTCTTAGTAACTAGGACAGTACAGTGCGGAATTACATCAAGCACATAGCTGGCTTCTGCAGAGCACATGGACCAAGAGCAGCCAAATCATGAATAACCCTATTACATTCTCTAGATATGCAATCTACTTTAACAGAGTTAAAATTTGAAGCCAGGAACCAACCAGACATGACAGATGATAGGTAGGAGCCCAAAACAACGATATTTCAATTAAAACCTTGCCAGTCAATGTTTTTATTTTTAGCTCTAAAGTGAAAGTATTAATACTCACCCTAAATTGCATGATAGAATGACAAGGAAATCTCAACTTCAAGGTCACTTGATTAAATTACTCTGAAATAGAAATAGAAACACCATTGCATGATCTCCTGACATGGAACTAAAATTAATGGCACCTAGAACCAAAGAGAGAGAAAAAACACCATTGCTCTGACAACTTTTTAAGCTTCTTACTTGTTAGCTATTCCCCTCTCAGAAAATAAATTACAGAAAAACATAGCATGATTCATGACCACACATCAATAGAACAGGGAATGCTACTTACCAACCAAAGATACTTGTTGGGCAGCAGGATCCAAATCCTTAATATTTAGTTCAAATTGGAATTACATCCCAAATTTCTAAGGCAGCACCCCTGAATGATTCTAGAACCTAAACCAAAAACTTGATATAGGCAACCAAACATAACACTCGCACAGATCATTTGAAACTATGGGATAAGGAAACCGACATCCATAAGTATCATTGTGCCCTTGGAGGCTCCTCAAATCTCAAACAATGTAGAATAGCACACTAGCTAAGCTATACCAAAACTTGTAACGTGAACTAATTGGTGAGACCAAGATAGAAAGGACGAAAAGGTGAAACCAAATACCAAGTCTCTTGTTTCATTCTAAACTTTTGATGAGAGCATCATCCAACCTACTCAAGGTTAAGCCCAACTCCAAACCATTTTGAATAATGCAGCTTCAAAGGTCAAAAACCTGATCCAGTCTCACAACTGTCGAGTCTCAAGATACATACCTATTCCTAGGTGCATCGGGTAGATAAATTTAAGGGAAGACCTCACATAGTAACATAGCATAAAGTACTACTACTATCACTTAACTTCCTTAGGATTAAGACAAACTCCAAAGCTACCACTATCATTTAACTTCCATAGGATTAAGACAAACTCCAAAGCTGTAGAGAATCAATTCACAGCCATCAAGCCACCAGAGCACTCGCGGTGGTGGATTCGTACTTCAAGTTGGGGGCGATCTTCTTGGTGCGGCGGTAGTAGCGGATCAGGCGGTGGACCCTGCTCTCGACGAGGATGAGGCGGCACTTGGCGTCCACATCCGTCCGATTCCTGTCCAGGTGCTTCCTGATCGCGACGGCCTTCTTGATGAGGAAGTAGAGGTCCTCGGGCACCTCTGGCGCGAGCCCGCGGGCCTTGAGCATGCGCAGGATCTTGCCGCCCGTGACGCCGTGGACCAGCGGGACGCCGTGCGTGTCACGGAGCAGCGCACCGATCAGCGACGGCAGGTGGCCCTTCTTGGCGGCGCGCACGATCATCTCCTCCACATCCCCAGCGGTCGACCTCAGCCAGCCAGGGGCGACACGAGCGTAGGGCAGAACCGACGAGGACATGCCCTTCCCGGTGCCGTACATGCGGCCCATGGCGGCGGTTGCGGCGAGCGGTGGGCGCCGGCGAGCAGGAGAGAGAGCGAGTGACAAGTTGGCGGCGGCGAGACGGAAACCCAGAAGCCTGGAAATGCCAAGAGGCTTACCCGCTCTCTATGTTAGTGGTGGGCTGCTGGCGCATTAACGATTTCTGATATTGGGCCGGATCACACGGTGAAGCCTAATATAAGCCCAACCTAATGCTGACTCTTGGTCTCGGGCTCTCGGCCCATCTAGCGGCATCAAGCGAATAAACCCACGAAATCTGTCCATTTTAGTTCACCTCAGATTATAGAACAACATAAAGTTTCTCCCCAACTTATCAAGCCAACCTAATAATGGCTGTGCTATGTGAAGAAAAATTAGAGAAAAAAGATTTTCTCCGGGATTCTACGCCTGCATATTTTTAGACCAAAAGCTTGGTCATTGCTTATTAAAAGAATATCAAAGATCTGCTACGGTTTCCAACTTACAAACTCAGGTACAGGAAAACCAACACAAACCTATCCTCTAGCTTAAACGATTAAAACTAACAAATTAGAACGTGCTAAACACCACTCCCAAAAACTCCGTACTTCCAGAAAGAAACAACTTTGTAGCCGCTGAGGACAAAGTCGAGCAAACAACAACACAAATGGCCTACTCGCTACAGATTTTCTAGTTGCAGCTGCAGGCTATGGCTGCAAACAAAGAATTGATATCTACTGTAGCTACTACATCAAACAGCCACAGCCAAAGAAGCTGAAGTGAGCAAGAAACAATTTCAAGTCTTCTCCCTGCATCAATGAAGAAAGTCCCCTTTCAGCATCTTGAGCTCATCTTCAAGACTTCAAAGCTATCAGATAACACCAGCGTCTCCATCGGCTTCCGAAGCGTCTCCACCTATTCATATTGCCAATTTATTACAATTTTTTTAGCTATATGTTGATCAAAATCAATTAAAATCGTAAACATAGTTTTTTTTACTTCTCCACCCATTCTAAGGCTACAGCCGGTGTCTGACTCACGGCAGACCATCTTTCTTGCGTCTTTATGTCAGAACATCATCTAAAATTGCAGATAATATGTTCTTCTTAAGATAAGGGCAGATCTAGTGCCGAAGACTCTCATATGAGTAGGGTCTGGGAAAGAGAAAAACCGAGGCAAGCCTTTCCCTGTAAAATTTACGGAGAGGCTGCTTCGAACCCGTGACCTGGTGACTCAGTGAGAGCTCTCACCACTGCAAAAAGCAGTGTAACGTTTTCTCTCTCTCTCTCTCAAACAAGATCACTATACTTGCCATGTGAGAACTTGTTCATACTTTTTTGTTCTTCTTCCTCAATCTTTTTCATGTTCTTCTTCAGATATGTTTGAAGCTTCACTATTCTCACCCTGGCCAATATATATGAAAAGGTAGAGTCTAATAAATACTCTCTTCATTTCTAATTGTAAGATATTTTAGCTTTTTTACATACATAGCTTTTGCTATATAGGAGTATTTATATATACACTATGTCGATATACATGGTAAAAATAATAATGTATCTAAAAAAGTCAAAACATCTTACAATTCACAACCATATATACTATACTTTTGTCCAGTTGAAACTAAACCTAACAACTGAATAACTACTATTGCTAACTAGAGGGCCAAAATAAACATCCGCTTTAATCCTCATGAGATGTGCTAGGAAAATTATAAATCTTAAAAATTCTTTAAATGATAAGAAACATCTAGTCTTTAATTTGTTAGAGTCTAATCATCATCGCTAGCTAATAATAACCATCGAGTTGTCTATCTATATCTATATCTATTATCTATATCTATATATCTACTAGGTAGCATGCCCATACGTTGCTACGGGATAACTAACATTTTATACTAAAAACACACGGATCGCACGATAAGATAACAATACTGTAAAAATTAAATACCAACGTTAAAGTGACATTTAATCCAAAAAGCAAAGTTTATGAATTTTACACAGTCACGGAGTGCGCGGCGTCGCAGGCTCACAGACTCTACTTTATAGACATTTCCGTGATGCGGCTAAGATAACGTTTTATATTGACAGGAAGAAATCTTCGATATCCATTTCTTTCGTGCTCACAAACTAATGACCCTGGTGCAACAATAGAAAATACAAAGGAGCTATCCTCGTGAATGCGCGGAACTAACGCCACTACGATCGTGCCATCCCACGACCATTGGTATGGTGTTGTTTAACACTATTGTTCACTATTATCGCTAACTTGCTTCGTTGGTTTTATTCAAGTAATTTATGTTTGTAATTATGCAGGTACTAATTCGGTTGATCCCACATTGGCACATGAGAAAAGTGGGAAAAGTCGACAAAACTCATGGTTTTGAGAACATACACGTGTAATAATTATGAATGGTTACAAAACGAAATATTATGAATAAAACACTGAAAGTGTCATTTTTATAACCATAATATAACACATGTTCAATTTTTATTATGCCATCACACAAGTGTATATACAACATCTCCGTGTAGAGTCTGATAAACCATTTAAAAATACCTAGGAACAACAACAAATATGGCATTAGTGAGATATTATTTGTACAATATAAATTGAATGAAAAAAATGCATTGTATGCGTTAGTAATGTTCTGTTACCTCGCCTATGGCGTTAGAACCTCCTTACATACAATATTCTTCGTGAAAGTTCCATCTGCTATTGGGGTCTTCTTATCCTTATTATTTTTATTTGTCGCGTTCTTATTTTTCTCCCCTCGGCATTCTTTTTAGCATTTTTCTTCTCTATCTTTTTGGCCTCCTCTTGTGCCTCCGCATCAGGCGGGAGGGCAAGGATCTTAATATTGGTTCTTAACGTGGCTCTAAACATCGCAACGTACAACTGATCGTGAGAGAACACCGGTGTGGGTACACACCCATGTTCGGGATAGTTTGGCCCTATGACTTGTTGACCGTCATGGCAAAGCTCAGCCTAATAGGAAACTGTTTCCTCTTAAACTAGAACGGGAACATCTCGTCATCAGACGGGCATAGCGGTATTCGAGGAAGGAATACCCACTTCCCAGCATGCTGCCCCACCACGATTTTAGCGTCGATTGTATTTCTTCAGAACCCCCGCACCACTAGCCTTGTACCGTTGCATAGCCCATTGGCAGGGTCAATATTCCCAAGCAATATGACAGGACACCCGAGCTTGAGCTTCAAGACATGGGGAGGCAGCCCGTTGGGGGTGAAACTGTTAAGGAACTCCGATGGATAGTAGTTATGTGGATCATCTACCACGGAGTCAAAACTGTGATACACCATCTCGCCGCCCTGGAACATATCAATCATTTTCATATTGATCATGTCCACCCAATCGTTACGTGTAGATAAAATCGCTCTGGTGGTGATGTAGTCTTTGTCCGCCATGTTTGCATTTAGATCTAGAAAGATGATGTCGATCAATGTATGAAGATCTTTCTCGACATCTCTAGAGTATGGGACACATATCTCGTCTGGAATACGTACATTGCCATCTCCGTTAACCTCTTCTGTTCCACCACCAATGCACAATAGATAATCTGCAAACCACGGGTCACTCTGAGCCCTCATGTTGCGGACAAGCTTTAGGTGGCGCATGGATTCCCAAAGATACGACCTTCGTAGAGAAGCACCGACTATTTGAGCTCTGGATCCTTTCCGCGCAACAGGGAAGACCTGTCCGAAATCCCCACCAAGGACAACAGTCTTTCCACCAAATAGTAGGTTTGACCGACCCATTATATCTCATAGGCTGTTGTCTAGTGCTTCCACATTTTGCCTCTTTGTCATAGATGCCTCGTCCCAAATTATGAGAGCTGCTTGCTGCAGCAACTTGGTAGTACCACTATGTTTTGTGAAGCTACAACAACCGCCCTCTTGAAGAGTGAGGGGTATCTTGAAACACGAGTGGGCTGTCCTCCTGCCTGGCATTATGGCTGCTGTGACTCTAGATGTACCTATAGCCACGGCAAGCTTGTCCTGGCTGCGTAGTTTTGCGAGAAGTGCCCTATACAAAAATGTCTTTCCCGTCTCACCAGGTCCATCCACAAAGAACAACCCGCCTTGTTTGCTACAGACAGCGGCCATTATCTGATCATAGGCAGACCTTTGCTCGGCGTTGAGTGAGTCGCATAATAGCACATCTTTGGGATTCTGCTCAACGCTAGCTTCCTCAAATATCTCACGAGGAATATGGCTGGCATCGTCGTATGAGTGATCAATATCTGGAAGAGGAAATGACCTTATGTCCTTCCCCATAGACTGTAGCATGTTTCTAATGTCTATCAAAACCATTTGTTGCACCAGATCTGTGGATGGATGATTGCGGCTGTAGTCCTCTGACATTGCATCGTAGTGTTTTTTCCACAACCCCATCACATCATGCGGCTCACAGAATACCAATATTGTTGCAAATAGCCTCCGTAGAGAGGAAGGCATCTAGAATAAAGTAGCTTCAGTTAGACATTCATCCAGTGTATTGTCTTCTTTGATTAGACCCCTCCTTT
The DNA here is from genome assembly GCF_019320115.1 of Miscanthus floridulus. Lineage (NCBI taxonomy): Eukaryota > Viridiplantae > Streptophyta > Magnoliopsida > Poales > Poaceae > Miscanthus > Miscanthus floridulus. Next base: position 133,143,150 of record NC_089582.1, on the reverse strand, counting down.
ATGTAGCTTCACAGAACGAAGGTAGTAGCACGCCATCAACCGTCCTCAGATCGGAGAGGGCATCGGGGTCCGAGGTACTGCTGTGGACAAGGCCTTCCGATCGGAGAGGGCGTCCGGAGGCTAAAGCGAGTGCTCTGATCTGGTGGACCCGAGGGGTCATGAAGTGGGTGCTACGCCCTTGGGACCATAACGTGGTGACAACACATCCGTCACCTATGGAGGTCGCGAGTCCTTTCCTGGAGCGTAGTGGTTGTCCTATGTCTACGTTGGGTTCCGTGTCGAGGGCCGAAGGTGGTGCCTACAACTCTATAGGGCGAAGAACATGCACCTGCAACATTATTCAGGCTCTGCTACGCCTGGAAGGGTCTAAAGCACACATCCCATCGTTCCCTGGCAGTACTTTTCCTGCCGAGGTGCAGGGTATGGTCCTAGAAGACGTGGTTGACCCGAACGTCTTATCCTACTCTGTACCTATCATCATGAGGGGGTGGGAAGAGGTTGACAGGCGAGACGAAGCCAGTCCTTGGATGTCGGATGAGGCGGAGTCTATCCCTAAGCCCTCGGGCGAGGCGGAACTGGCCCTTATCCCTCAGGAGAGACCAAGCCTAGCCCTCGGGGGTCGGGCGAGGCGGAATCTATCCCTAAGCCCTCGGGCGAGGCGGAGCTGGCTCTTTTCCCTCGGGAGAGACCGAGCCCGGCCCTCGGGGGTCGGGCGAGGCAGAGTTGGCCCAAGAGCGTCGGACGAGGCGAAGCCTAGCCCTTAGCCCTCGGGCGAGGTGGAGCTGGCCCGAGGGCGTCGGGCGAGGCGGGACCAAACTCCCATCATTTGGGCAAGGAAAGCAGCGGCGTCCTTGTCCGTCCAGGAGTTTTTAACGTTTGATGGTTATTGGTTCCACCTCCTAGAGTACCCCGGTGTTAGGTCCCCGACAGTAGCCCTTGAGCCCCCGGGTGATTCGGACAGAATCGCTCCAAGGGTGTCTTCGATTTTGTCGGTAGTTAATTTGCCAGAGGGTGCGCGCGAGCGCACTCAATGGGTGTAGCCCCTGAGCCCCCAGGTGTTTTGAGTAGAGTCGCCTGGGGGTAGTATCGGACCCTTCGTGGGTGAGGCTAAAAGACTTGGTTTTTCATTGACGAGATATTTCAGTCAGTGTCGGCCTGGCTAGGACCTGACTGTGGATCGTGGCCCTGGTGACGCTCGCGTCCTTGAGTCTCAGTAGTTTGAGGGCCTATCCCTCGTTGGGATGGGCCTTTGGCTTTGGGACCCTAGGTGGGCCGGAGGAAAAAAGCTCTGCGACCCGTGTCCCCTTGATGGAGGAGTCCCGGTCCGCCGGGGGAAGGCGAACCGTTCGGTGCGATTTTTCGGGAAGGGATAGGGATCGTGTGCGCGTATCCCGTGAGGTGACACGGCGGTGCGCGTGGCAGGCTCGAAGATCGAGGCTGACGGTTGCCCTTCTCGCATCCGTCGCCCCTATAAGACCATGGGGTTCGCCCCCGGGTTCCGCATTTTGCCTCCTCGCCTTCACATCCTTAGCCTCCGCCGTCAATCGCCTGCGTCTCTCGCACCCGTACTACCTCCACCGTCAAACTCACTGCTGCCTTCTTCCCTGTGCTGCTCCTGCCGTCGTAATGGACCCAGGGTACAAATCCAATATCTCTCGTCAGTGCTTAGAGGGCCTCATCCACCGAGGCCTCCTTCGCCGTTGACCGCCGCTATGGAGTGGCGGCTGCCCGGTGAGGAGGGGGAACCGGAGCCACCCAAAGGGTACATCGTTTCTTTTGCCCACTTCCACGAGCAAGGATTCACCATGCCCGCCCACCAGTTCCTTCGGGGACTGATGGACTACTACCAGGTGGAGCTTCAACACCTTTCCCCCAACGGGATTCAGCACATTGCGGCGTTCATCGCCCTGTGCGAGGGATTCTTGGGGATAGATCCCCACTTTGACCTATGGCGGTACCTCTTCGCCGTCAATCTCATGAAAAGGCAGGTCGGGAAGCAAGATCTGCACGTGCCGATGGGGTGTGCCAGCATCCACCTCCGCAGCACCTGGGTGGGGGCATATCCGTTGATGCGTCTGACCACCTCCAACAAGGGGTGGCATTCGCAATGGTTCTATGTTAAGAATGACGTCGCCGCTCCCTTGCTAGCCTTTACTGGGTGCTACATCTTGGAGGCCCCGGAGTCGTGGGGATGGGGCGTTAAGGCCAAGGAAAAGAAGAATCTCAACGGCCTTCTTGCTGCCCTCCGAACCCTGAAGGAGAGGGGTGTGAAGGGGTTGGGGATTATTGGTGCCTACCATGCGAGGAGGGTTGCGCCTTTGATGGCGCATGTGCTTCCCCTGTATCAGATGGTGCCTAAAGCGTCGTTCGAAGGGACGACGCTTGCCGACGACACGTTCCCTCCTTCTGAGGTGGCACAACATATTAAGGAGGCGATGGAGCCCACGAAGGACTCTATTGGTGCCATCCTCGACTTTGTGTACCCAGTGTCGGGACATCCCCCGATGCGGCCGGAGCCAAGATTTGTTGATTTTGTAAGTTTTCTTTTTCCTTGCTCCTCCTTTTGCTTGAAGTTTTTGATCCCCTGACGCTAACCGTGGGATAGTGGGTTCAGCTGGGGGACTGTTCTTCAAGAACAGCCCGGTTGTGCTGCCGAAGGACCTAGCCCGAATGGCAGCAAACCGCACCCTAGCCGGTTGGGACAAGAAGATGAGGGAGCTCACAAAGAAGAAGGCGATATGGAAGCAGCAAGCTCGCGATCGAGGAGAGGAGACTAGTAGTGATGACGATGACGATGATGACGACGACGATGATGAGACGACAGTCGGCGTGGATTGGGGTGACCTAGTGAATGAGGACTCGCTGTCTCTGCCGGGACCCCTTCCATTCCACGTGGAGGGAAGTGAGCCCGTGAGGACAGTGGAGCCAGGCCTGCCTCTGGGTCCGGCGGGAGCCAGAGGATCCACCGTCATCTACGGGGTGCCGGCGGCGGATCGGTGGATGGGAGGGGATGGATCCGAGGCTGTCCCCGAGGTACTGTCGGAGGGGGGTGGCTCCAATGCCATGGCCCATGAGCTGATGGAGGGGGACGGCTCTGGCGCCGCGCCCCATGAGCCGATGGAGAGGAGCGGCTTTGGTGCCGCACCCCCAAAGGCAAGAGAGACGAGCCCCCCTGCGTCGGAGCAGGGGGCAGGCTTGAAATGGTCCCGCCCACATGAATTGGAGCAGGGGTCTGGGGGTTCATCCCCAAAACATACCCGTCGACCGAAAGCTTCAGAGTACGTCGCCGATTCCCCTCGTTCTCCTCCTTTATTTTTTCCATTCCAACCTTATGCTCTTTTTCTGTTTTGCAGATTCTTGCGACAGGGCCGCCCTTTGGGACCGACGCCTAGAAAGAGCCTTGCCCTTCAGGAGGGACGGATCACGCTGCCCGACGTCACCCCTGTTCCGGGTAGGAGTGACGCTGCCGCTGTGACCTCGTTGGCTGATCTAGCGGCGTCCGCGGTGGCGCCCGTGCCCTTGGTGGTCATCGAGCAGGCAGCCACGACCGCGATAAGCTGGGAGCAGCCGGATGCGGCCGCGGTGGCGTTCGAGGGGCTGGCGCATTCCGTGCCCCCGGTGGCCCCTGTGACGGCGCTAGACACGGGTCGGGCGGAGTCAGATGCCACCGCGGTGGCGTCTGAGGGGATGGCGCAATCCGCGCCACCGGTGGTTCAGGCCGTGGCGCCTGAGGCAGGCCGGGTGGAGGAGGACATGGCCGGTGGGTCTTTGGTCGTGATGATGGTGGTGGGGAGGACCCAAAGGGAGCCACCTTTGGCCCTTTTGTCGGGAGGCAACCGCTCTCCCGTGAGGGGAGAGCTGCCGCTCCAGTGGATGGCCACCGAGGACCCATCATTGGCTTTGTTCTCGCTTGACGATGCTGCTGAGAGCCTAGAGTGGGAGAACCTGGACATCAGGTTCTTGGCTGCATTGAATGCCTTGAACGAGGCCACTGGTGCCTTGCGCGAAATCCTCGCTCCTTCTAGCCAGGTATCCACTTGATCTTCTTGCTTGTTTTCTTCTTTCTTCACATATTTTTTGTGTCTTCTGATTCCGGTCTTTTTTCAGAACATTGTTGCTCGTAGCCAAGACAAGTCCTGGTTCCTTCATGAGCAAAAGGTGGAATGGGACCGTCTTACCGAGGAGGCTAGGCTGCGAGGAGATGTAGGCGCGCAACTCGCTGTCGCACAGCAGCGGGAGGACGAGGCGCGTCAAGATGCGGAGGAGGCTCATGGAATGTTTGAGGATCTGTCGGTGAGGGTGAAGCTGGACGAGGAGGAAACCGCCAGGCTTTGAAAGGAGCGGGACGAGCTACTATAGAAGGACGCCGCGGCCAGTGAGCGGGCCGGCGAGCTCCTGGCGGAGTTGGAGACGGAGCGAGATCTCAAGCTTAAGGCTGAGGAGAGGTCAGTGGCGTTGCAGCAGAGGGCAGACCGGGCCATCCGGGAGCGCGACGAGGCGCGTGGGGTGGCCGACTCCCTCCGGGCGGATCTTGGGGATGCGGTGAGCCAGAGGTTGGGCGTTGAGAATGTTGTTACCAGGTTGGAGAAGGAGCTTGCCGAGGTGTGAGGGATCCTCCGGGTCGAAAGCGATGAGCACGACCTTCTACAAACTGCCGTCGGTGTTGTTACCGATGCCCTAGAGGTGGCACAGCCAGAAGGATCCAGCTCGCTTGTAGCTCGTGCCGCGGGAATCACGGCACGGGTAGGCCAACTTGAGGAGGACACCTTCCATGCTGGGATCACCCAAGCCTTTGCTGTCGCCCATTCTGATTACGATCAAGAGATCAACCTGAAGGTAATGAGTCATGGTTTTGCGCCTGTTTATGATGACGATGAGCTAGACAAGATGGAAAAGGCAGTGGCTCCCCTCGTGCGGAACCTTGCGGACCAGCTAAAACAAAGAGGTTCTCCCTTCATAGAAGTAGTTAGCTTTGATAAACACTTATTTGTAATATGTGAACAAGTGTCAGTATTTTTGTGTCCTGGAAACGGTTTCGTAATTTTCGTTTCGTTTGTTTAATCTTACCTTCTTCTCTTTTTTGTGATGAAAAGAATTCGACAATCGACCCTTCCATTTGTTAAGACCGTAGGGCCCAAAGTTTTGTGGAGGAAATTTTAAGTGTGCTGGTGAGCAAAATTACCGTAGCTATCGGGGTGTGGGCTCACGCGGGTGACCTGGGTTCGATCCCCGGCAATGACACCATCTTACCAGTCTATTCCCCTGAATCTTGCCGCTAGTCTTGATGCGAGGAGGAGATCTAATGTAATGTTTTTTCGAAAAAAGAAAGGAGGTACCCGTACCTTTATCAGCCCCCGAGTGAGATCCGACCCCTTGTGGTTGCTAGGGTCGGATGTTACTGGAGACCGAAGCGAGGGAGGCGAACTTACGTTTGTATTTACTCGTACCTCTTACCTAGGACTTTGATGATCGCTGCGTGACCGTGCGTTATGAGCTTGCTAACGGGGATGTTCAGACGGAATCCGATCCTGTTTGCTTCGCGGCGGGGTCAGCGAAGCCCTCGGGTGGCGTTCCGTTACTCCTTTGCCCGCCTTCCAACAGATTCCCCCTCAATGGGGTTTCTATGGGCTCGGCTAGAGTATGGATTGAACGAGAAGGTTGAGATGACCCTATTCGCCTTAATGTGGGTCGGGCAAAGGCCGTTGAGGCTCATCTGTGTTTTCTCCCCTAGCTCTTGTTTGATGCGAGGCGGCCTGGGACCCTTTGTTGGTCAGCCTTCGAACCTCGGTCTCTCGATCTTGGATCGAGCGGCTTGAACCCCTGAGCCCTTTAGGGTCTTGTTAGGGGTCGGCCGTGTTTTCGTGCGCTACCCCATCCTCGGTTTCCATGACCAGACGGGCCGAGTCGACGACACTTGCCTTGATGGCTCGGGTGTCGCGCTCAATGAGCTCGCTAACGGGTATGTTCGTGTGGAATCCGGATCCATCATTCGCTGACGGGGTCGGCAGAGCCCTCATGTGGCATTCCATTACTTCTTAACCTGCCTCCCGGTAGATGCTCGAGCCGTTTGCTAGGCTCAGGTGGCCCATTGGCCTCTCCTCGTTGGAGATTCTGTGGGTCCGGCTCGAGGTTAGAATCGAACGAGAAAGGTCAAAATGTCCCTGTCCCTTTCTGAACGGGGTCGAGCAAGGCCGCTGGGACTCATTTCGATTTTCCTCCCCTGGCTCTGTTTGACACGAAGCGGCCTCGAGCCCTTCGCAGGCCGGCCTTCGAACCCCGGTCAGGCGTCACTCATATTGAATGAAGCGGCTACCGCTTCGTGACGTGACATGAAGCGTTGGGATGCAAGAATTTGCATATGCAATGTTTGGACGTGTGAATTTAACATATAGTTTAATCGAAATGAAAGCGGGGTCGGTAACATTACCTTGGTGGTATGAGCCGTGGGAAGTTCCTACCAGACGTGTCCGAGCCAGGTTTGGGTCCGACGTTTTCGACAAGGCCGGCGTAACCTGCATAAGTATCGCTACTTTTGTTTTTGTGATTGATTTTTAAGCGATCTGCCAGCCTTCCCCCCGAAGGGGGGCTCCGCAGGTGGACCCCTCCAAACTCCTTTCAGGAAGGCGGGAGCCGAGGCTAGTAATGTGAGGAACTGTGAATGTGATTATGCTGGTGGACAAAAACACCGTAGCCATCGGGGCGTAGGGTCTGTTGGTTCGTCCAGTTGTATTCATCGATTTATTCCCACACGTCGTGCTTCCGGTTTTTTAAACATAAGGAGGGGTCGGGCTAAGAGGGTGTTTAAACAAATAGGCACCCTCGACAGCCCCCGAGCGATGTATGTGCCCCTGCCGTTGCTGGGGTCGGAGGCTCGGTAAAGATTTCAACACTCAAAGTAAGTAAACAGGGGTGCTTATCTTTCAATTGGTCGTTCGTTCGTTGTTTTGCCTGGGCCACCCGATCGACCCAGGAGGCCCGTTGGGCTCCCCCTAGAGGGAGGTTCCATTGTTGGGTCATTCCATGGTCCTGCCTAGGGAAGCGGAGAGTCGCCTGCAGGTGAGCGTGCCCCGGTTCTCGTGTCCAGGGCGCATTAGTGGCAGGCCATGCCTGGGTGATGTTCTGGCTTACCAGGCGGCGTCCCGTCGATCAGAGCATGTCCCGTTGTTTCCGGCGCATCCCCTCAGATTTCTGTCAGCATTGATTTTCGCATTTGTATTGAATAGGGGAAGGTAGAGAGTTTTTCGTCCAAACCTTTTGCCTTTCCTTAGCTGCTAAGTCCCCCTCTTTAAATAGGGGGAGGGGGAAAAGAGTTCTCACCCCACCTCCCCGCCAGCCTCTGAGCCACCACCTCTTTTCCTTTCTTCTCACCGAATGCATCGTCTCCTAAGTGAGAGAGGGTAATGTCAGGGAGAGAAGAACTCATAAGTCCACCCGTGGTTTCGGAGCCCGATGTCGAGCTGGAGGTTATCCAACGTAGATGAGATGACGTAGTTTGCCTGTGCTGAGGAGGGGTCGCCGCTGCCGAAGGAGAAAAGGCGTCGGAGGGCGATGAGCGTTGTCGATTTCGCCACCGTTGGTTGCGGCCTTCCTTCAGCGGGAGGCGCTTTCTGCCCCGACGCCGTTGTCAGGGTTGCAGTTAATGATGATGGCGTAGTCCTCGGGCATCCCGGTGGAGGCGCCGTTGTCGGGGTTGTGGCCGATGATGATGGCATAGTCCCTAGGTGTCCTAGCGGAGGTGCCATTGTTGGGGTTGTGGCCGATGATGATGGCGTAGTCCCTGGATGCCCCAGCGTTGGGACACCACAGTCACCGGCGTGGTGCTCATTGTTGCAGATGACGGCGCTTTCAAAGATCCGGTGAAGTGGTGGGATGTCGCTGATGGAGGGCATGGCACGGCGGCCGCAGTAGATGAACTGGTCCGTGTACATGCCCGAACGTTGCTGATGGAGAGCTTGGCGCGGTGACCGTAGTAGTACTCGTAGTAAAACTAAGCAGAGACTGTAATTGAATAAGTTTGGGGGAACCCCCGAGTGAACAGTCATTTGGATTTTAGGAGTACACTAGTCCTTTGTGTGATGAAATCACTTTGTAAGTGGTGAATTTGTGCAATAATGAACAAGTTTTCATGTTTTGTTACGGAAAACAGTAATAGTTTTTCAGTTCCCTCTTTTTGTGAAGAGGTTTCGATGCCTTCCCATGGCCCAAGTTGCAAAAGACTAGGAATGCGGGTGAATTAGTTCTGATTATGCTGGTGAGCAAAGAGGTTGTAGCCGCTGGGGCGTGGGTCTCCCGCAGTCCTATCAGTTGTACTCAGAACTTGTTCCCAAAATCTTAGTTTTTAGGACTTGTTATGAGAAGAACCGAAAAACTTAGATGAAGATTTGCAAAGACAACGCAGGAAGTGTTTGCGGAATGTGCTTGTATTATTTGTATCAGCCCCCGAGTGAGGTCTGGCCCCTAGCGATTTGCAAGGGTTGGATGTCACTAAAGATCGGCAATTTGTAAGGACAAAAACTGATAAGAAAAAACATGCATTTGTTTAAGGGTAAAAATGACATAGCTACTCAATGTTCTAGGCGTTGGTGAAGACCTCGCCGTCGATGGTTTTCAACCTGTAGGCGCCCGGGCAAAGTACTTCCGCGATGACGTATGGCCCCTCCCAGGGTGGGGAGAGCTTGTGGCGGTCCTTGTTGCTCTACACTAGGTGGAGGACGAGGTCCCCGATGTTGAAGGCTTGGTCCCGCACCCGTCGGCTGTGGTACCGTCGCAACGCCTGCTGGTATTTAGCTGAATGGAGGAGGGCGATGTCGCGAGCTTCATCTAGCTGGTCCATGGCGTCTTGGTGGGATGCCTCAGCCCCCTATTCGTCGTATGCTCTGATTCTTGGTGCTCCATAGTCAAGGTCCATTGGGAGAACGGCCTCAGAACCATAGACCATGAAGAAGGGTGTGTAGCTGGTGGCCCAGCTAGGAGTTGTCCTTAGGCTCCAAAGCACGGCCGGAAGCTCAACGAGCCAGCGCGCGCCGAACTTGTTCAACCGGTTGAAAATTCTGGGCTTAAGGCCTTGCAAGACCATGCCGTTTGCGCGCTCGACTTGCCCGTTTGTTCAGGGGTGCGCGACGACTGCCCAATCGATCTGGATGTGTTGTTCATCGCAGAACTGAATGAATTTCCTACCGGTGAACTGCGTGCCAGTGTCTATGATGATGGAGTTCGGTACTTCGAAGCGATGGATGACGTCGAGGAAAAATAGCACAACTTGCTCAGATTTGATCATGGAGATCGGTCGGGCTTCGATCCATTTTGTAAACTTATCTATGGTGACAAGTAGATGGGTGAAGCCCTCGGGCGCCTTTTTGAGTGGCCCAACCAGGTTGAGCCCCCAGACCATGAAGGGCCACGTGATGGGGATCATCTAGAGCGCCTGGGCTGGAAGGTGAATCTACCGAGCATAGTACTGACACCCTTCACAGTGCGTACAATTTGCTCGGCATCGGTTACTACGGTGGGCCAGTAGAAGCCCTGTCGAAATGCATTTCCAACTAAGGTCCTTGGTGCGGCATGGTGACTGCAGACCCCGCCGTGGATGTCGCTCAGCAGAAGTCTTCCTTGTTCACTAGGGATGCAGAGCTGCAGGATCCCGATGTGGCTCCATTTGTAGAGTTCGCCCTCTACAAGAACAAAGGACTTAGCGCAGCGTGCGAGCCGTCGGGCTTCCGTCTTGTCTGCCGGTAGTGTGTCGTGGAGGAGGTAGTCGAGGTAAAGTGTTCTCTAGTCATTAAGAGGGTTGGGTTTTGCCGTTGGACCCTCTTCAAGCTCCATGACCTCGGGGTCGGGCGGAGCAGTCGGCAGATCGGCCCCCGGGGTCAGATCAGATGGGCCATCGTCGGCCTGTTCCGACCCCGCATAGCGCACCAAGGGCTTGTGTTGATCGCTGGCGAAGACACCCGCCGGGACTGGCTCTCGGCCAGACGCTGCTTTCATGAGTGCATCAGCTGCTTCGTTGAGGCGCCTTGGGATGTGATTGAGCTCGAGGCCATCAAATCTGTCCTCCAGTCATCAGACTTCTTGGCAATATGCCGCCATCTTGGTGTCATGGTAGTTTGACTCCTTCATAACCTGATCAACGACCAGCTAGGAGTCGCCCCTGATGTCGAGGCATCGGATGCCCAGCTCGATGGCGATTCGTAGGTCGTTGATGAGCGCTTCGTATTCTGTGATATTGTTTGATGAGGGGAAATGGAGCCGAACCATGTACCTCATGTGGACCCGAGAGGTGATACGAAGACTAGTCCTGCGCCGGCGCCCTTTTTCATCAGCGATCCGTCAAAGTACATTGTCCAGTACTCTTGATCGACGACTGCTGGTGGCATCTGGACTTCGGTCCACTCCGCGATGAAGTCAGCCAGTACCTGGGATTTGATCGCCGTTCGGGAGGCATAAGTAATGCCTTGATCCATCAGCTCGAGCGCCCACTTTGCGGTTCTTCCTGTAGCGTCCTGGCTATGGACGACCTCGCCGAGGGGGAACGACGTCACGACTGTCACAGGGTGTGACTCGAAGTAGTGGCGTAGCTTCCTTTTGGTGATGAGGATGGTGAAGAGGAGTTTCTGGATTTGGGAGTAGCAGGTTTTGGAGTCGGATAATACCTCACTGATGAAATATACAGGGCGCTACACCTTGAAGGCATGCCCCTCTTCTTCCCGCTCTACTACCAAGGTGGCGTTAACCACTTGCGTGGTGGCCGCTATGTACAGGAGGAGGGATTCTCCGTTGCTTGGAGGGACCAGGACCGGGGGTTTAGTTAGAAAGTGCTTAACCATGTCAAGCGCCTCCTGAGCCTTGGCTGTCTACTCGAAGCGGTCGGACTTCTTCAAGAGTCGATAAAGGGGGAGTCCTCGTTCGCCGAGGCGCAAAATGAATCGGCTGAGGGCGGCAAGGCACCCTATGATCCGCTGAACCCCCTTTATGTTTTGGATCAGGCCCATCCTTGTGATGGCTGATATCTTCTTCGGGTTGGCTTCGATGCTATGCTCGGAGACAATGAAGCCGAGCAGCATGCCCCTCGAGACCCCGAAAACACATTTTTCGGGACTGAGTTTCATGTCGTTTGCTTGGAGTTTTGCAAAGGTTTGTTCGAGGTTAGCGACAAGGTGGTCAGCCCGTTTGGACTTAACTACGATGTCATCGACGTAGGCCTCAACGGTCCACCCGATGAGGTCTCCGAAGCTGTTGAGCATACAATGCTGGTAAGTTGCCCCTGTGTTCTTCAGACCGAACGGCATTGAAATGTAGCAGAGTGATCCGAAGGGGGTGATAAAAGACATCGTGAGCTGGTCGGACTCTTTCATTGCGATCTAGTGGTAGCCGGAGTATGCTTCAAGGAAGCAGAGGATTTCACACCCTGAGGTGGAATCGACTATTTGGTCTATGCGTGGCAAAGGAAACGGGTCTTTTGGGCATGCTTTGTTGAGGCACGTGTAATCGACACATGTCCTCCATTTTCTGCTCTTCTTTCGCATAAGAACGGGATTTGCTAACCACTTTGGGTGGTGTACTTCCCTGATGAATCCAGCAGCCAACAGTTTCGCTATCTCTTCACCGATGGCCCTGCGTGTTTCCTCGTCGAAGCGGCGTAGGCGTTGCTTTACCGGCTTGGAGCCTAGGTGGATTTTCAAGGTATGCTCGGTGACCTCCCTCGGGATGCCTGGCATATCTGAGGGTTTCCACGCAAAGATGTCTTTGTTATCGTGGAGGAAGTCGATGAGCGCGTTTTCCTATTCGGAGGAGAGCGCGGTTTCGATGCGGACTTTCTTGCCCTCAGAGCTGCTGGGGTCCACAAGGACCTCCTTGGACCCTCCCACCGATTCAAACGATCCAGATGACCTCTTTGTTTCGGGTGCCCCTTCAACGACTTCCTCCCTAAGGGTGGCGAGTTCTTCGGAGGCAATGGCTGCTATGGCATGGCCGTAGCATTCGACTTCGCACTCGTAAGCACGATGGAAGGAGGTGCCGATGGTGATGACCCCATGGGGGCCTGACATCTTCAGCTCGAGGTATGTATAGTTGGGGACGGCCATGAACTTCGCATAGCATGGATGTCTGGGGATGGCGTGGAAAGTTCCGGGGAATCCTACCACGTCGAAGGTGAGGGTCTCAGTCCTGTAATTGGACTGATCCCCAAAAGTGACAGGTAGATCGATCTGCCCTAGCGGTATGGCCAGTCTGCCGGGTACGACGCCATGGAAAGGTGCTCGGATGGGATGGAGGTTCGTTCGATCGATGCCCATCTCATCGAGCGTCTTGGCGTACATGATGTTGAGGCCACTGCCTCCGTCCATCAGTACTTTTGTGAGTCACTTTGGGCCAATGATTGGATCGACAACAAGCGGTACCTTCCTGGGTGTGGGATGGTGTCCGGATGGTCGGTTCGGTCGAAGGGTATGGCGGATTCTGACCATCAGAGAAAGGCAGGCGTGACCGGTCTGGCCGTATAGACCTCACGGCGTGCGACCTTCTGGCGGTGCTTGGAGTCGTAGGCCGCTGATCCTCCGAAGATCATGAGGGCGCCGTTCGGCATTGGGAAGGCGTCGTCCTTCTTCTCTACATCGTCTATGGCAGGCGCAGGTTCCTTCCCCTGCTCTCCTTTGTTGAGGCCCCCGGACAAGTATTTGCGCATGAGGCTACAATCCTTGTATAGATGCTTGGTTAGGAAAGCATGGTTTGGGCATGGCCCCTCGAGCATTTTCTCAAAGTGGTTCGGAGCGCCCTCCGCAGGCTTCCGGCCACCCTTGCGATCGGCGGCGGCCACGAGCGAGCTGTCGCGCCGTTGCTTCTTGTTTTTTCTTTTGGTGGGACGGTTGGAGGCGCCCTCGCTGGTGTCCTTGTCTCACCTCGCCTTGCCGTCGGAGCGGTCGAAGATGGCTCCAACCACCTCCTCTCCTGAGGCGTGGCTGGTGGCAATGTCCAGGAGCTCCTTGGTAGTCCACGGGCCCCTTCGCCCCAGCTTGTGAACCAAGACTCACAAGTTGTCCCAGATTGGAAGGCTCCTATTATGTCGACGTCGGCAACGTTAGGGAGCTCATTGCACTGCCGAGAGAAGCACCGGATGTACCCACAGAGGGTTTCATCGGCCTTCTAGCGGCAGTTCTTGAGGTCCCATGGGTTTCCGGGGCGTTTGTACATGCCCTGGAAGTTGCCCACGAAGATCTCCGTAAGATCCGCCCAACTTTGAATGGCATTGGACGGTAGGTGCTCCAACCACGCTCGTGCCGAATCGGCCAAGAACAGTGGGAGATTGCGAATAATGAAATCGTCATCACTCGCACCACCGGCTTGACATGTAAGTCGATAGTCTTTGAGCCAACGCCCGAGGTTTGTTTCCCCAGAATATTTAGGGATGTTGGTTGGCGGTCGGTACCTTAGTGGGAAAGCAGCGTTGAGGATGTGTCGGCCGAAGCCCTGAGGGCTTGGGAGGCCAGGGCTCGAGCTTCGGTCCTCGCCGCTGTCGTAGCGTCCGCCACGTCGAGGATGGTAGCCGCAGTGGGCTCCCTCCCCTGCATCGCCATGGGTGCGCCTATGGGCGTCGATGGTGCTGCGCACGTCGCGGTCGTGGCTGAGACGTTGATGTACCGGGACGGTGGTGTGCTGCCTACCGCCTGGTGGTGTCTGGTGAACGGACGCGTCCTTGGTGGGGCGCACCAAGGGCGTGCGTTGGCTAGCGTCAGGCTCACATTGTCGAGACAACGAGCTTTCTGCCTGCTGCGCCGCTGCACGCTCGAGCAACGTGCGAATTTCTTGGCGGGCCCGGTGATCCTCGGACGTCATGGCCTCCGGAAGGCCGTGCAGCAAGGCCATCGTAGCGGCGATGTTTTGGCTTGCCCACGTGAAGTGAGGGAGGGTCCCGTCATCGGTGAGGATCCTCTGGTGTACAGTGCGGGGTGTGGCGCGCGCGCGCCCGCCGTCTACGCGGCGTTCAATCTCACGATTGATGTCTGCGTACTCTCGGACGAGCCCTTGCCCGGCCTCATCGATCTCCAGCTTGTGGGCCCTTAGCTGCTCCATCCTTAGGCGAGATGGGGCCACCGTCTTCTCCCCGGACCTGCCACCAGGGTTGCTTGTCGGGGTGCCCCTCGGGGGTTTGCGCCATGAAGCATTCTCGGGAAGGGTGATGGCTCCCCCTGCTGTAGTTAGAGCCAGAGGACGATCCTAGCTCCTCCGTGAGGAGCCTATGGAGAGTCTTCGTATCATGTTCAATTGTCCCCATGAACTCGCTGTCCATGGACGGCTAAACCATGTGTAGTGCCAGAAGGTGGCCAGCGGTCGTCGCGGCGTTGCGGAGACCGAACGGAAACGCTGTCGGGGCGCTCCGTAAGGGGCCTTCCGGAGAGAGGGTGATGCAGCGTGGGGCCTCCTTGGATAACTGGGGTCCAAGGGAGTCACCTGGCTGGCCTCAAGCCTCCAGTGGCTGAGGCTGATGAAAGGGAGAGACTGCACGGCCGTGTGGGCTAGCGCCAACTCTCCTCCTAGCGTGACGATGAAATCTAGGTCTCCGAAACGCACATGTGCACCCGGGACCCAGCTGATTGCGTGGGTGGCCATCCGAGGCCTGATTTGGAACGCGTAAAGGCCCCTACCTGGCGCGCCAACTATCATTGTTTTGTACAAGCACCGACAAGTAAATTTATAGTGATGCGCGTTAGGCCCGAATGGTGCGCTAAAGGACACAAGATTTATACTGGTTCGGGCCGAATATCCCTACGTCCAGTCTGTTGCTGCTTGTGTTATTAGCACCGAAAAATGGTTCATAGTAGGGGGTACAAACGGTCGAGAGAGGGACTGGTCCTAAGTCTCTGATGAAAGGGTTGAAAGGATGCCAAGAGCTTGGTAGCAACTTGACTGTGTGTGATGTGTGTTGTGTTGTCAAGAGTCGGTCCCTTTGTTGGAGGAAGCACATCCCCTTTTATAGATGAAAGGGATGGCTTTACAAGTGAGAGGGCAAAGGTGCGTACGCTACCTAGCCTTGTTGTTCATGTCTACCAAGCCTTGTTGTCCATTCCGGCGGGTGTGAGAGGATGATAAGCGCCAACAATACTGTCGATGCCTCTGTAGAATGTCAGGATGGCTATAGAGTTCTGCCCCGCATAGGGTATGGACTCTGGTATAGTGGTTTTGACTTATGAGCCTTGCCTAGCCTTGCTCCGCACACCTTCTGGTTCCTATGAGTCCCTGTCGGAGGGACACGGGGTTGGGGTCCGAGGTAGTGCTGTGGGCAAGGCCTTCCGATCGGAGAGGGCGTCCGGAGGCTGAAGCGAGTGCTCCGATCTGGTGGACCCGAGGGGTCGCGAAGCGGGCGCTGCGCCCTTGGGACCATAACATGGTGACAACACATCCGTCACCTGTGGAGGTCACGAGTCCTTTCCTAGAGCGTAGTGGTTGTCGTATGTCTACGTTGGGTTCCGTGTCGAGGGCCGAAGGTGGTGCCTACAACTCTGTAGGGTGAAGAACATGTACCTGCAACATTATTCAGGCTCTGCTATGCCTGGAAGGGTCTAAAGCGCCCATCCCGTCATTCCCTGGCAGTACTTTTCCTGCCGGGGTGCAGGGTATGGTCCTGGAAGCCGCGGTTGACCCGAACGTCTTGTCCTACTCTGTACCTATCATCGTGAGGGGGTGGGAAGAGGTTTACTAGCGAGAAGAAGCCGGTCCCTGGATGTCGGACGAGGCAGAGTCTATCCCTAAGCCCTCAGGCGAGGTGGAACTGGCCCTTATCCATCGGGACAGACCGAGCCCAGCCCTCGGGGGTCGGACGAGGCGGAATCTATCCCTAAGCCCTCGGGCGAGGCGGAGCTGGCTCTTTTCCCTCGGGAGAGACCGAGCCCGGCCCTCGGGGGTCGGGCGAGGCGGAGTTGGCCCAAGAGCGTCGGACGAGGCGGAGCCTAGCCCTTAGCCCTCGGGCGAGGCGGAGCTGGCCCGAGGGCGTCGGGCGAGGCGGGACCAAACTCCCGTCATTCGGGCAAGGAAAGCAGCGGCATCCTTGTCCGTCCGGAAGTTTTTAACGTTCGATGGTTATTGGTTCCACCTCCTAGAGTACCCCGGTGTTAGGTCCCCGACAAAACCTGACAGTGCAGCTATTTAAAATTGATATGAATCGTCGCAGCAACCAAACTGGAGAATCGATGAATACCCATGATGGCATACACCAAGTAATAAAAGCAGGAGTAAACTCACATTTTGTCATTCAGATTCCTGATGGAGTCGGGTTAGAGGGTGGGTTTACACAGTAATAAACTTCAAGTAGGACGTTCCACAAGTAGTCAGATTTACATATTTTTTGTTTTTTAATATTAGGCGACCATAAATTTTCTAGCATAACTGACAATTAGAAAGGCTGGTTTGACAAAACAACAAAGCATGCCCATAGGCTTAGCGTTCTTGTAACCCATAGCTAGGCATGGAAAATTGATTGTCAGGAAACTATAAATATCTTCATGACAGTCAACTTGAACAAATGCTAACCTTAGCAGATTTAACCAAGGAGCTAGTAACGAAATAAATTTTGACAATGATGAAATGGTATTCTAATGTCCAGATTATTTATCAGACTCTTTCAGCAATTGTCCAATCTACATACAACTCAAAGAGCATCCCATGAGTGATGTACAAAAATAGTCCATATTATGGAGAAACAATTAGCATTTTTACAGTGTAAAAATGGCAGAGAAAGAGCAGCATGGATATATTATATAAAAGCATAGTAGGTTTGATTTTGAATCCCACACCGACTTTTAGTTTCCTCATTCCCCCCTTGAGTATATATTCCATGCTAAAATTCAGAGGGTAATTGTGCAATCAGATGGAACATGCAGCATGAGACTGATTAATCTCCGGAGACCCTTTATGGTACTACTTGCTAAAAATCACATGTGCTAAAAATTCTCGACGTAGGTCCTTCTCCTTCTCGATGCAGGTCCATCTACGAGGACACAACCACCAAAGCTTGCTAGCATGGAGACACATTTTGTCAAACATGTTGCCCGCGTTACATTCCCCACTTAGGTGTCCGCTTTTTCGCACAGAAGGGAGAGCAGGGAAGGGGTGGGCATACTCTGGTTGACCACCTGCGCCGCCTGGATGCCGCGCACGGACGCGTGCGCCGTCTCCAGCACCGGGACGCCATGCCACCTCATGGTGGTCGGCTTTGGTGGCGCTGACGAGCTGGAAGGCGAGCCTGGTGTCCTGGCCGAGGATATGGTGGATGCTATCGAGGAGCGACGCCCGGAAATGGCCCAAGCTGAGCGCGTCCTTCTTGACCAGCACCACGGTGCCCCCGATCCGGCCCTCCAGCACCATGGACGCAGCGCCGCCTCACGGTGGTCGAAGGCGTGCAGCACGACCAAGCGGGGAGTCACGGAGGGGAGGGGAGCGATGCCACGATCGCAAGGGGAGCGACGAGCAGGAAGGAGACCGAGGCGGATGGAACACGTAAGCGTGAAACCAAATGAAAGAAGGAAAACGCTGTCCCTTTTGCAAATGCAAAGAGGGGAAGTAATTAAATATAGGTAGATTTGGCAAGGTTCTCAGAAATACAAAGAGGTTCCTTTTGTCTTAATTCTCTTTTCTTTTGCTCGTTGCCATGTATGATGTTGCATGCAAACATGCAATGTGTATATGGATAGCACAATAATTTTCTACTTCCTATTTTACCGTGATTCCTCTATCACATGACAGGCAATATTCAATCAAGGAGATGTCGTGGGATCACAGGCGTGGGCAGATGGACAAATCAAAATAAATGTCGCACCAAAAAATATCCACACTCTGTTCTTTTTAGTTGTAGGAGATATATCTCATAATTGTAAACCCCACTAGCCTTCTATCTTCAAAAATATGATACCATCCACTAAAATTTATTTATATTGATTTGTCACTTCATGCAACTAAATATAAGTTGTCTATGTTAATTCCAAATCTTTTGTGATTCGCGTAGTAATGCGCGGGGTTTCTTCTAGTTCTATTTTAGACAAAAATACCCACTAATGCCATATGAAAATACATAAAATAACTCCCTCTTGACCACCATTACCCCATCATATATCTCATTTCAAGCTCTATAAGTGATCTTGAGTAACATGATGTCGATTCAGATGACAATTTATGTTATTGTAATAGTTAAGAGTGCAGTGACCTAAAACTCTTATTTTTAATAAAATACAAAATGAGAGTTAATAAATATAAAATGAGCACAATATATTTTTATTAACTTAAGGATAAAAATCTATAGCAACCGATAGGATTGAAATTTGGAAAACCAAAATCAAGATTTATGACATCACAAGATTGCGTCTCTTATAAACTTAGCCGGTGAGAGCATGAGTTGATGGACTAGTGACAATATAATTTGTTGGGTGACACAGGAATTTTTCATGTTAACCATCTTTGGCCGGCCGTTCTTACCGAACCATCGAACTTTGGACACCGAATCCGATCCGGACCACGTGCACAAGAGCATAAACACACTAGCACAAGATCATGAATCACGACGCCAAATTACGGAATTAGGCGAGACGTCGTTGTCATTTGTCACCGTTGCACTAAGCAGGCTGCTTCAATTTATGATTAAGTGATGAGTGACGAGGCAGCTTTGCAGAAAGCAGCCTCGTACCTTATCAGGTCCGGCGGCAGCTTTGCCTATAACACATTCAGGAGAAACCAAAAACTCGTGTAAATTTCGTCTCTTGACAAAACAAAACGTGAAAGATACATACACTGCACTTTGTACCTGCAGCTCTATTGGCTTGGCATGGAGAGCTTTTCCTTCATATCCTCTCAAAGCATGGTATCTTTTTGCCGTATCAGAAAAGAATGCTTTGGTTAGGTTGGGGACAATGTAGATGTAGGTAACAAACTATAGACTCTACTGCATCTCTATTCTATCGATCTACCCCCCCTATCTAACAATCCGGTTCTTGGAATCTTGGTGGTGTGGTGGTTCTCAAGAGTGCAACCTCCTCATCCGCATTTCTGGATAAGGTCATAGTTCCATGCCCTACTCCTATCCTACACATGCTTTTGCCACCCGAGGAGCCAGACCAGTTTGTCATTCTGCAATTAAAAAAGTGGTGTTTTTTCTTCATGATCATGCTTCTAGTAGCTTTTTTTTTTCTTCTTTTCAGGTAATCAAGCAGCCCCGGCTTGCAGGAACTGTTGTTAGCTTCCAATCACATATTTTCCTTGTGAGGAAAACTGAACCACACGATGAAGCCACATATTGGGGAGACAACCACCATACAATTTTGAATGATCTGTTATCTTGTGAATATATCTGTATGGCCAGTTATTGCTGAGGTTTCTGAATCAAGCAGCAGGGCAACGTGCGATGCCCCCCAAAGCAGCCAGGCAGGAGAGCCGCCCCCTTTTTCCTCTCTGGACCAATCAATTTTGGGCAGCCAAACCGTGCACAAGACCATCGGCTGACTGAATTATTCAACAATTGTTAGAAAGGGCAGTGCTGCACCTTTCACTTCCTACCATCCTCAGCCTAACTTGGTGCTTGACTGCTTCAATTCCAATCTTATCTGAATATATATCTCTAAGCACCGCACTACCTTCAAAAGGTTGGTTGATTAGATGTAGGAGCACTTATTGTTGTTATGAAACACTTTATCAGGGCTTTTGGAGTTCCTTAAAACTGTCACTTTTGACTCGTCTTCACATCACCGCTTTTCATGACCACAAATTTGTCCATATCAAATGGAAACACTGTTAACTATAGTTTCATAACTAGTTATAATTCCTTTGATTTGATAAAAGCATTTCCAGTTCAGATCGGTTTTCAAATCCAACGACGACCAGTTCTTCGCTTCTGCCTCTTGTTGATGACCCAAACATAACTGTAACTGACCTGGGCACTGTCAATTAAAATGTCGCAAACACAGAGAGAAGAAGAGGATGAAAAGATCTCCTTGAACTCCAAACAAGATCACCTATTTTCCTAATAATTCGCCACAGATTATCTATGGCGATATATGGACACCTTTGTCCTGATCCGGCCTCAGGCACGCCATACATGCAAGTTGCGATTTTTTTTAATTTTAACACTTTTTAATACTAATTTTAAATCTAACACTGTCGGTTTTTTTAACTAACATTTTTTGGCGTTCCTATTGCCCTGGCGTGGCCAAATGACTGTGCCGCGCCATGCATGGTGGTGCGGCAGCGGGCTGACGTGGCGACGACCGGAATCGCGATCGGTGACGTTGCTGGGCTTTGCAGCGCCACCGATCTTGGCGCGGCAGTGCCGCACCCTGATCCGTGTCGCGGCAGAGCCGAATAAAACCCCCGCCGCCTGATCCGTCCCGCTGCCCCAGCAGCAAGGCCGCCTTGCCTCCGCGCCCACATTCGCCCGCGCCAGCCCGCCGCCGAGCACGCCGGCAGCCCCCCCCCCCCCCCCCCCCCCCCCCGCCCGGTCCTCCGTTGCCGCTTCCCTCCCTTCCCTTCCATTCCTCGGTCGCCTCCCTCCCTCCTCGTCCTCATTCAAGGTAATGACGCACATTTTATTTTCGTTTGAATGGCGGATAGGATATTATGAATTGGAGTTAAGGTTAGGAGGAAAATTATGTTTAGTAACTATGGACTACGGTTTGAAGAAAGATATTAGTTTGATTTTGTCAATGTTAAGGTTAATTATTTAGTTAGAAGTATGTTTACCATGTATATTTTTGTTGCTATAAGTGTTGGTTATATTATTTTAGTTGCATTGCAAATGATTATATTTTACATTAATTTACGTTGTTTTGATTGATGTTTAATTTAAACCATTTTATTAGATGAAAGACATATTTCGGGAGCAGTTATGACGAAAACGTGGTCGTCTTAGAGAATTGTACCCCGACGAGTCTAGCAAAGATGCCCCCGTCCCCCTGAACTCCCTGTTCCTAACTGTGACTGTGGTCGTCCGGTCGACGTGTTTCAATCGAGACATCCGGACACAGTGGCTCGTTGCTTCTACACGTGCAGTCGTTTTAATATAAGTAATTGTTTCCGTATATTTTTCTTCTTCATTTGTATTACTAGGTTACTAATATTTTGTTGAATTTTTGTTGTGTAGGCCCATGAGAGGTGCTTTTTCTTTCAGTGGATCGACGGTGCAGACAAGTTTGACCCCAGGTACCTTCTTTTCGACGATTGGTGGGGAGGGCGACATCCATGAGAGCACTTCGAGCGGTGGGTTCCACCTCCCCCTAACCCCCCTCCAATGACGGCTAAGGAGAAGCACTTAGCCGTAGTTAGACAACTCGAGGAACCTCCTCTATGCCATTGTGGAGACCGAGCCATGATAAACCCTGACAATACGTTGGAGTTTGTGTGTCCAAACAAGCATGAAGTAAGTGCAAAGTGTATGTGTTGAAATATTAAGCTATATGTGTCATGTACTAATGTCACGTTATTTAGGTGTATTCAATGGCGAAGTGTCGTTTCAAGGAGTGGTTGTATGGTCCTAAGAACAAATGGCCCGAAGAACCTCCAAAGGCAAAGCAAAAGAAGAAAGAAAGGTTAATTTATAAAGCACCGCCAGTCAAGTGCGAATGTAGTGTTAAATCCAACTACAGTCTAGTCCCTTCGGAGCTTGGAATAGGCCATTATTGCGGCCATATGATTGACTATGATGAGGTTGGTTATTTTTGTGGTAACCATGAAATCGTATTTTGTTTCTTTTGCTAAGACATATATGATATAATTTTTCGTTTGAACAGAGCACTAGAAAATGAGGTGGGAATGTTATGATGGTCAAGCTAAGTTCTTGGATGAACTGAAGGGGAAGCAAGTAATTGCACGGAAGAGGGGATATGGACCTGACTACGTCAACCTTTTCGTTAAGCATCACAAAGACAAGATGCGTGAGTTTGCTAGACAGCACGGTATTTGTAACCCGATCGACATTGGGCTTGACAAATGGGAATTGGAGAGACGGATGACGTTAGAGGAGGAGAGGGCAAGGAAGGAGGCAAGGGAGGAGACAAGAGTATAGATGCAGGTCTTGAATGAGCATGTTGTTGCATTATGTGCCAGTGAGTGCTCGAAAGCCTTTTTTCATTGCCTAATTTTAAATGTAATATAATCACATTGCTAACTGATTGCATTTTATACATGAAGGGCATGTATGCAGCGAGGAACATGCTACAGAGGTGGCTCGTGCAAGGTACGAGGAAAAGAAGTTAGATGAGCACAGAAAGTGAGCTGATCGCACCGTTAAATCATCGATTGTGTTGTCTGATGAGGGGGACGAGGATGAGGACGACACTGCCAGACTCAGCGAGCTCATCACTCTAGCAGAGACGGGCTTGCAGGCGGAGGAGGCTGAAGACGACACTGTTAGACTGAGCGAGCTCATCGCTCTAGCAGAGGTGGGCTTGCAGGCGAACGAGGCTAAGGACAACACTACCAGACTGAGCGAGCTCATCACTCTAGTAGAGGCGGGCTTACAGGAGGAGGATGACAACGCGTTCTTCACTCAGGCCACAGAGGCCGCAGATGAAGCGGAGGCCGCTTACTATAGGCGAAAGGCAGATCAATATGTTTCTGACTGAGGGTTTTTGATTGCGACGTCTGTTAGTTTCATGCTTTATTAATGATTAGTGTAGCTATATAGTAGAAATTCCATTGTGTTGTCTTATATTCTATTTGAACTACTGATGTATTGTACCTATGTATCATGTACTCGGATTACCCATGATCAATCTTAAGTGATCACATCTGTTTGTATCCTTGAACTGGTGCTCTGTACGTACACAACATAGAGCCTTTATCTTGTCACATACCTCCTGCTTCCGCTGACACCGTCAGAAATTAGCGGCAAAGTGTCTCATGCACCATCTATGTACTAGAGGTGGGAACCCATCTATATGCTCAGCTGCAGCATTAAGAAGCCCTGCGTGATGGTCCGAGATCAAACATATAGTGCGAGTTGGGCCAAACACTTGCACACGTAGAAGCCGCATGAACCATGACCATGATTCATTGTTCTCTCCCTTTGCCAAAGCAAAAGCCATGGGTACTATCTGGTCCTCAGGATCAACAACAGTAGCCATCATCAACGTGCCCCTGTACTCTCATGTCAGGAAAGTGCCATCAATAAGTACGACTAGCCGACAAAACTAGAATGCATATTCCGTTTACGCGAACGACCAGAACACACGATAGAGGATATGCCTCAATGGGCCCCGAAGACACATCCCTCGGGTGTCCACAAACCATTTCAAGCCAAGGTTGTAGTAATGCATTGCACATAAGATACGGGGCACCATATTGTACGCTTCCTCCCAAGTACCCCATCGAATCGCTAGAGCAATTTGCTTAGCATGCCAAGCCTTTCCATACGTCACATCGTACTTAACGAATCTAGATATGGACTGTTGTAAAGAAGACATCGAGATGTCGTTATTGTCATCAACGAGCCCCAATATACGACGGGCAAGGTAACGTGCAGTGAGCTACTGATGATTTTCCTTCCCCTATTGTCTAGGCAAATGTGGGGTTCGACAACTTTAGTTATCCTCCACTTGCCATCACTCTGTCTCTTTCATGCATTCAACCTCCACATACAACCGTTTTTGCATATCACGTGGTACCTCAACTCCTGGTCCGAATGAGTGACGGTGTATGGCCTATGGTGGTACACAGCATAGTCCTAAAGGAAGAGTTTTATCTCTGACATTGTGTTGAATATCATCCCATTTCTAAGGGTTTCTTTCTCATGGTCATACAATGAATTCCTACACATCTGGAGACCGGTGTCACAAACTGCCATATCCGTCATGCTGACATCCCTATAGTTTGGAACGCCCCTGAAAGATACGTTCTTGGACCTTAGTTGCTCAAGCTCAGTCGCTGTGTAAGGTGGTGGTGGAACATACTGCTGCGCTTCGCTAATTCTGGCCCATGAATCATAGGGGGTATCATCTGCAGCCAAATCTGTGACTAGTCTACCATGAGCCTGGACACCATGCAAAACCTCAGTTGGTACTGGTAATGGCATAGTATGAACTAGTACTGGTATGGCATTAGCCGATATTGGCATAGCATCTGTACCTCCTTAGTCATCATCAGAATCGTCTGAATCACTGCTAACTACATCACCGATCATGTCCTCCTCCTGCTGCTCCTTCTCTTCCTGTTCGAACTCATTCACATCGAAGTCATTGCTTATACAGCCTACTACAGCTAAATGAAACTGCTCCTGCGTCAACTGACCGTCCAAATCCATATTATCCTGAGTTGCTTCCCCTTCGACCCCTAATTCTTGTTCATTGCCTCTAAAACCATCAATGGACGGGCCGTCCTGAACACCATACATCCTGTACCCTTTCTCCACCACCACCTCAGCCATGGGCATATTGGAACCTTGTAGAACCCTAGTGTAGCGGGACCAGTGAGTAGGGTCGCGCAAAGGCATAAGGACATAGTGTGCCCTAGTTTTTTCAGTATCAAACCTCCCCTTCAATGTGAAATCACCGCCAAACTTTGCATTCAAACAGACACAGATGTCGTTGAAGCTAGGAGGTTCATCAAACCATTCCAATTCTTCTTCCATATCCTCAAACATACCATCTTCTCTCCTAACACTCCCTCCATACAAAACTCTAATACAACAATCCATCTACAAAAGTATTTCAACAAACTTCATCAAGTCATCGAAATCGTCTAACTATAACTATAGGTAGTAATATTAATACATATTCTAACTATAACTATACTAACTAATCTAATATTAGCATCTATACAAGGCTAACTACAACAACTAATTAGACTAAATCTAATGTATAACTAGACTCAATAACTATACTAACTAAACTACCTAACTTTACTATCTATACTAACTTACTATATTACATATACTAACTAAACTTATTAACTTTACTAACTATACTAACTATACTTTAATAATTTTACTAACTTTATTAACTATACTAACTACATTAGGGGAATACCTCGTTGTAGCGTGCTAGACCGGGCCGGGAGGCGCGGGTGCAGGCCTCGGCGGGCAGCCGCCGTGCGTGGCCGGAGGGGGTGGCGCGCCAGCGTGCGGGCGCGGCGCGGCGGACGCACCGGGCGGCTGGCGGCCGTGCCGTGCTCGGCGGCGGGCTGGCTGGCGCGGGCAGACGCGGCTGGCTGGCTGGCGCGGGCGAGCGGACACGGCTGGCTGGCTGGCGTAGGCGGCCGGCGTGCTCGGCGGCGGGCTGGCGCGGCGGCCAGGCGGCCTTGCTGCGCTGCTCGGGCACTGGCGGACGCGGGCCACGGCGGGGGTTTTATTCGGCTCTACCGCGCCATGGATCAGGGCGCGACACTGCCGCGCCAAGATCGGTGGCACGGCAGAGCCCTGCCACATCACCGATCGTGATTCCGGTCGACGCCACGTCAGCCCGCTGCCGCGCCACCATGCTTGGCGCGGCACAGGTATTTGACCGCGCCAGGGCAATAGGCGCGGCCAAAAGTGTTAGTTAAAAAAAATCGACAATGTTAGATTTAAAATTAGTTTTAAAAAAAATGTTAAAATTAAAAAAAATGGAGCCTCCAAGTCCCAAGATGTGGACCAATGGCTGCGTATCCTATAGCGATCATGATCTAGACAACTGAATTAATGAATTATCAGGCAGCATGTGGTGGGCATCCCTTGCTGGACAAAGAAAGTATATGTCCATAAAATGAAAATCTATAAGCAGCTTCAGTAAGTGATGCTCAAATATCTGTCAATACTCGAATAATTCCCATTTTACTTGACGTCTCACGCGAACAATAGATTTTTAACATGAAAAGGGGCATCAGAGAAAGAATCAAAGGAACGTGGGGTTGCCAAATGCCAAATGATCAGGCAGTGGCGAATCTAGGATTTTGTCTTAGGGTATGACACCAAAAAATTTTCATATACAATTCGGTAAATCCATTTCAGCAATTCGATAATAATTGTAAAATTGACAACATGATTCGGTATATATGCACTAAATAACACAATAAGGCTTAAATTCATGGATTAAGTTCAAACCATCCACTAAGTATAGTATAAATAGTTCAAAAGCCATATCAATAATTGAAATAAGGCATAAAAGAGAACTAGAGACTTACAATGCTATTTTTGTTACTATTTTATTCGACGCTTTCGAATGGACATAAATGTATTGATTATATCATCTTCATCAACTTCAAAGAAAATATCCCGCTCAATGAAAGTGACTAGACAGTCATCCAGAAGACTATCTCCCATCCTATTTCATAACTTTGTTTTCACAAAAACCATTGCAGAAAATACACTTTCAACACTTGTCGTTACCACAGGTAGAAGCAATACCAATTTGAGGAGCTCATAAACCATATCGTACATTTTATGCCTCTTTGTTTCAACAAGCTTAACTGAGAGATCAACAATATTGTCTAGACCTTTGAAGCTATCATCATGTCTAATGTCATCAATATAATTATCTAGTTGTAACTCAAGTTTGAGCAAATTATTATTTGAGAACTCCTTTGGGTAGAATTCAGCTAGTCTACGTAGCTTCTGTGCATCAAAAGAAGCAAATGACTTGGAAGGACTGAAGGTCTACATACAAGACAACAACTCCATATTAATCTCATCAAACCGATTATCAAGTTCTTGACTTATTTGATCAATGACACCAATATATATTTCTCTTCTAAAGTGGTCATCATTGGTTTTCTTTTGGGCACGAGCTTTCCTTGCTGATTTTCCATAAGGAACATAATCATCATCCATAACAGGAACTTCAACACCATGTTTATCACAAAATGAAGTGACTTTCTCAAGAAAATTATCCCAACCATTATACCTCAATTTTTGCATTCTTTTCTTTGCCACATTAACAACTGATATTGCATTAAGAATATCTTGGTCCCTTCTTTACAAACACTCAGATAACTCATTTGTATATCCAAGAATAATATACATTAAATGTGCAAAGAAAACAAACTCAAAGTTCTCAAACGCTCCAGTCACAAAATGTATTTTGGTCCAATCATCTTTATATGCAGGATCATCCCCAAGATCAACCAGTACATCATGGATTGCTTCATACTCAAAGTTCTCAAACGCTCCGGTCACAAAATGTATTTTGGTCCAATCATCCTTATATGCCGGATCATCCCCAAGATCAACCAGTACATCATGGATTGTTTCATACATAGTAATGATGCTGCATACAGTTTTGTAATGAGATCCCCATCGAGTATCTCCAGGCCTAGGCAAACCCATCTCTTGATGTAATCCAGTTCCAGATTCAATTTCACCATAGTCAAGTGCTTTCTTGACATTCTCGAGCCTAGCATTTTTAGCATGTCATGACGCTTACAGGAAACTCCAACAACTTCTAAAGTGGTCATCATTGGTTTGCTTTTGGGCACAAGCTTTCCTTGCTGATTTTCCATAAGGAACATAATCATTATCCATAGCAGGAACTTCAACACCATGTTTATCGCAAAATGAAGTGACTTTCTCAAGAAAATTATCCCAACCATCATACCTCAATTTTTGCAATCTTTTCTTTGCCACATTAACAACTGATATTGCATTAAGAATATCTTGGTCCCTTCTTTGCAAACACTCAGATAACTCATTTGTATATCAAGAATAATATACATTAAGTGTGCAAAGAAAACAAACTCAAAGTTCTCAAACGCTCCGGTCACAAAATGTATTTTGGTCCAATCATCCTTATATGCAGGATCATCCCCAAGATCAACCAGTACATCATGGATTGCTTCATACATAGTAATGATGCTGCATACAGTTTTGTAATGAGATCCCCATCGAGTATCTCCAGGCCTAGGCAAACCCATCTCTTGATGTAATCTAGTTCCAGATTCAATTTCACCACAGTCAAGTGTTTTCTTGACATTCTCGAGCCTAGCATTTCTCAGCATGTCATGACGCTTACAGGAAACTCCAACAATATTCAACAAGATAGATATTTGATCAAAAAAAGTCTTGCAATCAGTATTTCCCTTGGCAACAGCAACAAGAATCAATTGGAGTTGATAAGCAAAACAATAAATATAATAAGCAGAAGGTGATTCTTGCATGATCAATGTTTTCAACCCTTTAATGTCTCCTTTCATGTTGCTAGCCCCATCATATCCTTGACCACGGATTTGAGTCATAGTCAAGCCATGACTAACAAGTAAAGCTTCAATTGCATCCTTAAGTGATAAAGAGGTAGTATCATCTACATGAACAACTCCAATAAAATGCCCACATGGCCTTCCCAATTTATCAACATAACGGAAGCAAAGAGCTAGTTGTTCTTTATGTGATATATCACTAGACTCATCAGCTAAAATTGCATAGGGTTCATCATCAAGTTCTTCAATTATTTTCTTTCTAGTTTCTAGGGCACAACAGTGAATAATTTGCTTTTGTATGTCTGGGCTAGTTAAGGTACAATTACCTGGAGCATTGTCCAAAACATACTTCTTCACTTCTTCACTATTTCCGGCAAGAAATTTCAAAAGTTCAATGAAGTTCCCTCTGTTGCTAGATTCTTCACTTTCATCACGTCCACGAAACGCCAACCCTTGATGCAAAAGAAACTTGATACACCTAAGTGAATAAGTCAACCTTTTCTTATAAAGATGAAGATCCCCGTCACTCCACTTCTTAATATTATAATCAATTACTACATTGGGATTTGTAAAGCCAATGTATCTCTCTTGAGCTGCAATATGTGCCTTAGAACCCATATGTTTACGAAGTGCTTTCTCTCCTATATTCCAATTCTTCCAGCCATCAACAGTAAATGTGTCTGACCCAGTACCCTTCTTGAACAAATAGCATATGAAGCAAAACACAGCATCCTTCTTAATACTATACTCAAGCCAATCATTATTATACATCCAACAATAGTTGAATCCCCGATCCCTATCTGAAATATTTCTTTTTGGAAAATCATGTGCAAAAGGTTTGAATGGACCTTTAATAATATATGCTCTTCAAATTGCATCTTTATCATTAACAGGATATTTTAGAATAGGGTGTCTTTTCACCTGGATCATGTGGAAGGCGATTGGTGTCATAAACTCGTGGCAGTGAAGACGGTTGTGGTGGTGGCATAGGATTTATAATTTCCTCAACTACTCTCTCACGAATCTGCTCTTCCACCACAGGTTCAATCGGATCAGGATTAGAAGTAGCAGCAGCTGCCGCAGCCTTCTTCTTTGTTGCATGCTTCTGAAAAAGAGATGCAATGTCTCTTCATAACTGCATAAATATTACAAAGAACACAATGCCAAATAATTAAATAAATTGCGCTTGCACGATTGAACTCTCAGATGCGATTATGGATCACTCACATGATATGAGTACTGAACAAAAGATCAATCAAGATCGACTCTAATGTTGAGAAAAATCCTCCACCTCGCCGCGTGATAGATGATTCTATAATTTTAGAGCTAAACAATTAGCAGTTAAAGTACACATGAATTTTTTTTAAAAGCCAAAGAACAAAGATTGAATCTCACCAGAACAATTGTGATCACAAATTGGCCTAGATGCCGCCGGTGGCCGATGCCGCCGGTAGCCGATGCCGCCGGTGGCCGGTGCCGCCGTAGCCCGTAGGACAGCGCGTAGGCCAAACAGGACACGAGGTCGGAGGTTCTCTTCATAAATGCACGAATATTAGAAAACACGATGCTAAATAATGAAACAATCTATTATTGTAATGTTAGCAAATAACACAAGAGATTAGATCAGTGGAACTGGGAAAGTGTGGCGTAGTCGTACTCACCGCGTCTCTGTGACTCTGCCGTCAGGGTGTCCGGCGGCGCCGGTGCCGTGACCGCGTCTCTCGCTCCGCCCGTCCGTCGGCTCCTATCGAGATTAGATTAGGGGGAAGTTACACCTAACTGCGTTGCGGGCGTGGTCAATGTGAACGCCTTCTTTGTTGCGTGGGCCGCATGCCCGCATGGGGTGCCTCAAGCAGTGGCGGAGGCACAGGGTATGCCACCACTGGCATACCCTGCAGCACCGATGAATATACTATTATATACTGTATACGTATTTGCATTTGTATTTATGTAAAAGAAAAAAAAAACTTACCTAGAATGCATCACGCCACCACGAAAGGCCCACTTGAGGCACCCCACGCGGGCCCTGAGACAAAATCCTAGATTCGCCACTGGCCTCAAGTGGGTCTTTCGTGGTGGCGTGATGCATTCCAGGTAAGTTTTTTTTTCTTTTTTCTTTTACATAAATACAAATATAAATATATATAGAGTATATAATAGTACATTCATCGGTGCCGTAGGTATGCCAGTGCATACCCTGTGCCTCCGCCACTGTGATCAGGATGGATTGTCATGCCATGAAAGCGTCAATTAATTAGTACTGCATCCATGCAGCAGTTGGCATTGGCAATGCAAATGTATAGGCTGGCATGTCTGTACCTTCGATGCAGATTTGATGTATATTCAACTGCAACTAGGAGAGATGGATGTCCCTTTCATAGGTGACCAAAGCAAGGATAGAGCTCCAGCTCATTATTTTGATCATGTGATCAGTTCTGGCACTGGCTTTGTTTCTGCCAACTCAATTAAGTAGCAGTAACTTTGCATCTCTGAAATCCGAAGATGTGAAAGAAAGGCTCTTGCCTATATTAAGGAGGATAAAACAGGTTGTCCCAGTGAGGCAAATGATGTAGATTGCACTTGTACAGCCTAACCTCTCTGGATTCACAACATGGAAATTTACAAACAGCTCAGCCTTAATCCACATGCAACCTTGTCACATTCAGTCTCCTGCTCAACAACTTTGTTTCATAATGGATACAAAAAGAACCAACAGATGTACACTCTATAAAATTTACAGGGCAAGAGCATTTCAGGCGTCGACAGCACTTAGGGGGGGTACAGATTTTGTTCTCGGGAGATTAGGCGGCAACTGAGCTCCGGTATAGTAGCGCCTCGTTGTAAACATATAATCCGGGCTGCTCCCAGCTGCATTGACCTCACAATGCCGGGCCCTTTGGTCTCCCGGATAGGGGTGCCTGCTATGCCATACTTGGCTGTTCAAGTCAGAATGATAATCCGTACTTGCTTTACCTGGGCTTGTTGGTACGCGGAAACTGTGGTTCTTTCCAATATGGAAAGATTGCAGCTTGTTCAGTGAAGGCTTCGTCCTATTTACTCCATATGCATTGTCAAAGTCAAGAGATGGATGGAGAGCCTTCTTTAACTGTGCCATTTTCCGTGCTTTGTACTTGGCAATCTTTACCTCATGCTTCATGTCGAACCCATTTGTGTGATGGTTAGTGTCATTCTCGTAATGGTTAGATGAACATGATTGATCTTGAAATGAACTGAAGCAAAGCTGACTAGAAAGATCTCTTCTACCCATCTGTACAAGGCCATTCACATGAGTGGACTCCTTGCTTTTGACATAATGCTCTGTTTGGCCACCTCCATCATCAGAGCTGCCAGCAGATTCCTGCAAATCACACTGCTCACCATCGGCTTGGAACGTGATCTCCTCGAACCGCCCATGTAGCTCTGCACATTGGCAACCTTGACGGCCTGATGACATGTAGGCGTAAAGTGAACCACACGATGACACGTTGGATCCACAGTTATGGCAGTATGAAGTGTCAGGAGCTTCCTCTATGCCCGGACCAGGCCTCCAATCTGGTACCAATGCACTGACCTCACCATCAATCATGTCAGCAATTCGAGTAACTTCATGGTCAGTTATATCCAGCTCGGCTACCATTTCAGTTGCAACACTTAGTGCGGTATCAGCCTCAACGTCGAAAGGAAAATAGATGCTGCGTACCCGTCCTGCAATATGAAAAATTAGCTTTCAATAATACCAAAAACCAATTTTCATATATGGACTAATTCAGAACTTTATGCATTACAAAGTGTGCATACCATCATTATCAGAAATCCGCAATCTGAGGAATATGCCTCCATCCTCACTCTTTCTCCCTTTGATTGTTATATCCACATTGCCAAGAGGCTCATCTTCATTCTCTTTGAACAAGTCAATGCCATCTTGGCCTTTCATGTCATCATCCTCGCAGTCTTCACTCAGAGCATCTTCATCAATGCTTTCTGAGAATCCATTACTCATCATGGAGCCATTGCTATAGGTATGCCCTAAATATGAAGGCTGCCGTATAAAATTGGACGGTACATGATAATCTCCACCATCCAAAGAAACCGCCACGTCATCACCCTGTAGGAAGGGATCCTCAAGCAGTTCTCTCGCTGACAGTCTCTGAGAGGCCGTTGCCAGGCACTTCTCGACAAAGCGCCTCACCATTGGATCTTTCACCTTGTACAGAGCTTCTGGCTTAGTACCCTACCAAATCAAACAGCTAGCTGAAATCAGGAAAACCATTTCAAACTGCACACCAGAATCACAATTGCTGCAAAATGGCTTATAGGGACCAGGGATCTTCTTACAGAGATCACTTTCTTGTATATCTGCACCGGGTGCGTACACTCACTGTACGGATACTCAAACATGACCATCTCGAGCACGCACATCCCAAACGAGTAGATGTCCACAAGCTCATTGTACTCCTCCTCGTACACCTCCGGTGCCATGAACTCTGGTGTACCTATCCAACCAATCATCTAGCCCCCATCAAATTACCGCATAGCTATTGCCAGTTGTGCTCAGACAACATAATTTCGGGCTAATGAGCTAATCAGATGGCTTACCCACGCAATGGACAGCGTGGGACTTGCGGAGGATGGCCGCGAGGCCGAGGTCGCCAATCTTGACCTCGCCCTGGTTGCCGTTCACGAAGATGTTGTCACACTTGAGGTCCCGGTGGATGATGGGCGGATTGTGGCTGTGCAGATACAGCAGGCCACTGAGGATTTGTCGGCACCAGTGCTTCACCGCCCATATGTTCACCCTCCGGTGCCTCTGCCTGTACCTAAATCACGACCAGACGCGTAACCACAATCAATCAGTCCAAGAAGCAATCAAGCAGAGAGAGAGAGAAGGAAAAAAAAAAAGACGAAACTTTTTTCGACTGGCAGACGAAAAAAAAGGGACTCTCTGCAACCGGACATGAAAAGGCAACAACTTTTAGGGGGATTTTTAACTTTTTGTTATCCTTACGGATAACACTTCTTGGATTGCCACTTTTATACGCGCGGCTACATAATTGTTATCGTAAACAGTGAACTTCCTATGTTTTTTTGTCATTTTTGCTGATATGGCATGTCAGATGGACACGCCAGCGTGGCAGTGAGCTTGAGAAGACCTCCAGAGCATGCGAAATGACCTATTTACCCCGGTTGCTTCTCTCCCTCTACTCGCTGACGCGTGGACCCCACACGTCAGCTTTGTCTTCCACCTCCGGCCATTACCCGAATAATGCCAGAGTCTGCCACCTTGGTGTGATCCAAATCTCTACTGCTGCCACTGCCACTGCCAGCGTAGTAGCTCCTGGTCCTGGTCCTGCTCCTTGGATCCACTCTGCTGCCATCAGCGGAAGGCCGGCGATCGTTATGCGAGTAGGACCTCGATATCGGAGGTCTCCTGGGCTCATCATAGTCTCGAGTCCGGCGGGCGCCCCTGTCCACATCATGTCCGGCGTCGTGGTACTTACGCCTCTCATCAAAGCTGTGGCTCCTCCTGTCCCATCTGGTCGCCTTCCGTGCCTGCCTGTCGTCATCCTCCCAGACGCGGGCCCAGTCCCCATCGTTCCGGCGCGATCTCGGATCGCCGCCACCGCCGTCGTCGTCTATCTTTCTCCCGCGGCTGGCGGGAGGGTGCGCGGGGCGTGGGGCGGGCGGGTCTTCCCTGGCCCGGAGCACATGCTCGGGGATGACGCCCTGGGCGACCAGGTAGTGCGCGGCGAGGCGGCCGGCCTCGAGCAGGATGCGGTGGTGGGCGGGGGCGGAGACGTCGGGGTGGGGATCGTCGCCGCGCCGCGGCAGCGGGGTGCGCCTCTGCGAGCGTCGCTGGTAACGCAGGGTGGGCGGAGCAGGCGGTGACCGGCGGCGGTGGCGTCCACCACCCGAGGGCGGGTGCGGGTGTGGGTGCGGATCGCGGCCGCGAATGCGCGATCTCGGCGAATGCATGGAATGGAAGGAGCCCCGGTCCCGGCACTGGCAGGCCGGAGACGACGCAAGCTGAGTGTGTGAGCACGCGCGGCGATTGTCAAATCTAGCGACGCGTCCAGCGGAGGGAGCGGAGCAGGCCAAATCTGTGGCGTCCGTTCAGTGACGTGACGTTCGTTGGGAGTCCGGCGAGGCGCAGATCCGAGGTGATCCTGCGTTCGTTCCGTTTGTTGGTCCCGGCCGCGCCGGGGGGTGCGGCGCCGCTGGTGGTGCAGGCTGCGAGGGGAGGGTTTTCTCTGCCCTGCTCCTCCTCCCTCCGCCGCCAGAGCCCGCTCGCCGTCGGGTCGCTCGGCTTCGGGTGATGGCTGGAGGTTGAAGACAAAGCTGACGTGTGGGGCCCACGCGTCAGCGAGTAGAGATCGTTTCGTCTGCTACGTAGGCCTTCTCATGCTCACTGCCATACTGGCGTGCCATGTCAGTAAAAATGTCAAAAACGTAGGCAATTGTGTAGGAGCACGTATAAAATCCGTAATGGCAAAAAGTTAAAAATCCCACTTTGGGAGGCGTTACAAGAGCGGAGGAGGCTGGTCGCTTACTGGCGGAGGGTGCCGGAGGTGAACATCTCGGTGATGAAGTTGATGTTGCGGCGGGAGACATCGACCCAGGAGGTGTAGAACTTCATGATGTTGCGGTGCTTGAGCGTCTTGAGGAGGTGGATCTCGCAGTAGAGCCGCTCCAGGTCCTCGGGGCTCTGCAGAAAGTCGTGCAGCTTCACCTGGTTCCACGCCACCTCCATCCCCTGGTACTCGTCGAACGCCCGGTACCTGCAGTCCCCGCACACGCACCTCGGATCAGGGACTCGGTGGGCAAGCGAAATGAAAGCACGCAGCTTTGGCGAGAACAGCGCCGGATCTTACACAATCTTGGACGCGCCCTTGCCAAGAACGTCGCTGAACTGCGATAAACAAAGAGGAGAGGAGCAGGGAAACGGATCAGCCGATTGGTGAGCAGACGGATCAAAAAACTGTGATAGACGGAGCTCCAGTGGTAGCGGCGGTTCCTACCCGTCCGTACCGGCCGGTGGGGTCGACCTCCGCGTACTCCGGGCACGGGCAGACGGCGGCGTTGGTGTTGGCGCCTATCATTCTCGCAGCTCTAGCTCGCTTCTTCCCCCTGCAGCTCCCAAAACTACCGCCGGGGAGAGCGCACCTCCGTGCCGCAGCTTCTGCTGTTAGCAAGAGCGGATAGGGACTGAGGAAAGGGAAGGGGAGGAGGGGACTGAGGCAGTAGAGAGACACCTATTTAGGGGAATCTGGGCACACATGCTGTGGGGGGAGAGAGAGAGAGAGAATGCAGATGGGGATGAAGAGCATGACCGCATGAGGCTAAACACTAAAGCAAGGCTGATTAGATCGATGCGCGTGAGATGCCACGGAAAAGCCAGATGATTTTACCGGAATTTTTTACTCAGATTAACTTGACTGTATTTTTAATTCTGATATTGCTGGTAGGGAGCATGGGATTCTAGATATGATCGTAGGTTACTAGTTGGGTGATTATTCAAACCTGACATGGTCTAGTTATTGCAGTTGCTCTTAACAATAATCAAATGTTGCAGGTCGCTTTAAGCCGACTATTTATTATAAACATAAAAATGTGGTGCACAATAATAGGGTCACAAAATGGTAAATAATTTCCAAAGGAAATTGTGAAAGCTACTACTATTCTAAATTGTAAACTATTTATCTTTTATAGTTACGTAGTTTTTACTATACACTTAGATATATATTATGTCATCATACTTGATAAAAACTACGCTCTAGAAAGGCCAAAACGACTTGTAAATTTAAAAAGGAGTATGTGAAAATTCCATTTGCTTTAGAGGTAAAGGTTACAGGTGATTTCATTTTATTTAATTTGATCTTAAACAAACTCATCATGAAAAATGGTAGCACATTTTCGGTGTTTTAAAAGCGGATCATAGCATTAGCGGAGAGCTCTGCTACTGATTTAGCCCATTGCCACAACTGAAGTTAGCCACTATAATTTAGTGTAGCCTGCTATTTAAAATAC
Source organism: Miscanthus floridulus (assembly GCF_019320115.1). Lineage (NCBI taxonomy): Eukaryota > Viridiplantae > Streptophyta > Magnoliopsida > Poales > Poaceae > Miscanthus > Miscanthus floridulus. Next base: position 133,106,997 of record NC_089582.1, on the reverse strand, counting down.
TGTTCACTTTTGCATAACAATAACTTAAATATAGGGGGAAAACTATGGAAGCAGTTAAAGAATGTCTATGTTCTTATTTTTATCAGCCAACTTTTCGAGAACGGTGGTCTAACAAGAATTATATTAAAAATATTAAATACCGTGGGACCCTTTCTTGTTGACTCTTTGTCCTTTGTGTAGCAAATCTGCATAAAAGGGTGAAAACAAAGGAAAAAACGACCTGTTTTTATTTCTTTCTGTGACAACGTAAAAACGACCTGCCTTGTGCTGAGTTGGAGAGGCCCCTTATTAGTTTGTCTGCCTCTGCCCCCTGATGCTGAAGTCCAACTAAATGCTATGCTTCCCCAAGCAAATACATTTGGGCCATGTGGGTGCCATGGTGGTCCATTCATACCCATAGAAAAAAAGCGAAATACTAGTATTAGCCATATGGGTAGGCTATGACCCATGTTCTACAACTTGCCCTTTTCCTTGGATTCTTTTGGTTGCTACCTCCAAGCAATCATGGAACTGTGATAGCCTAATCACAATTATAGGCACATCAAATAGATGTAAAGACCTTTGTATATTTGTCAAGAAAAAATCAAGCACCTTGTGAAAATAGTAAAATTTCAATGAGTCGGTAATGGTTTTACAATGCAAATAGCATGGGCAATTTAGAAAATTGTAAACACAGTGCCTCGGAGTATGCTAGACTTGGTTTATCTTGGTTGATCCAAGTGGTCCTCAAATTCCAAATCCAATTGTCCCTTGAAAAATGCTAAATGGCATCACATGAGGGCATACATACTGTTCTTCCATGTATTTGTTTTGGGACTGAGTGTTATCCATTGCCGTCGGTGGATAAAGAGAGTACTAATCCGTGGAGTCCCTGCCAAAACCCAAAACAAATACTCTTCGTTTCAAATTATAAGGCGTTTCGACTTTTCTAAATACATTATTTTCACTATGTATTTAGACATGGTGTATATTTAAGTGCATAGCAAAATCTATATGGCCACGTTCGCTTCGCTGAAAAAATAAGTCGAAACACTATTCTGGCTGATTTGCTGTGAGAGAAAAACAATATTCCGGCTAAAAAAAAGTTGAAAAGTACGGATTATAAGAGAAGTGGACAAGGCCTATATCTAGAAAACCAAATTAGTTTATAATTTAGAATAGAGGGAGTAGTTCCCTGTAGGTTTGACATATCACTTGACTAAGCCAACTTGCCATGTTGTCCCTTACCCTCCTCCGATCCCTCTTCATGTGGCATGCTGCAGCTCTGCAGCTGCAGTATTTAGAATTTATAAAATAGTGTATAAAACTAATCCTGAAAATCTTTCGCGTGCACATATAAATATTATCTATATATAGCTATGGTGCTGCCTTTCCTTGTTATAAAATAATGACAGGTAGTTTCAGCACATCTGGAGTTGATAAAAGCTAGAGCTGCAACCTTTAGTTTATTATTAATTTATTATTATATATATCTCCGTTTAGTCATCTGTTGTTAATCCTCACGTTTCAACAAAGTGGGGTCGGAAGATCTGAAGGATTTTTATTCCGGCAGTGGGTGGACGCGGCCAGCATTCATCAAGCTACTAGTGAATCGTCCCCGTCCGGTGAAGGCCATCGATCGTAACGTCCGGCTTGACTTCCACGGTACTTAGATGTTGAAACCACACGATCTCTTCCAAGTTTACACAGCAATGGCAACATCCTGTGCCTACAAGTAACTGCACCCATCGTGTTTTTTTTTTATGTTTGCTAGGTGACCAATGCGCTAGTTTTTTGGATAATAGTACTAGCAAAACTTCGTCGGCAGTACTCACGTAATGGCTGGCTTCATCTTTTTCCAGCAGGAGACAAAATTACCAGCAGCTCAACCTACCACTGTTGGGTCTGTGCCTCTGTGGCCTGTGGGCTCGTAAAAAAGGACAAGCCCACAAGCCAGCACGCCGATCCGAGTCCGACCGTCCAGGCGGCAGAAAACCAGAGGCCACGCGCGGCGTCCGCTGCGGCAGCCCGGGGCAGGGCAGCGCCGAGCGCGCGCGCACATGCCCCCCTCGTGGCCGCGCCAGTGACGCCACGCTGCCCGTGGGCCCCGACAGGGTGGTGGACCGTGGACGGACGGGCGGGCGGTACACGCCGCCCCGTACGGAATCCCCAAGCTTGTACGGCGACGGCACCCGCGCTGGCTCGCGCGTCTGCCTTTTTTTTCCATTAAATAATTGCGCCTCCGCGACGTGACGGCTCCACCGGTCCACCCTCCAGGCCACGGGCCACCAGGCATCAGGGCCGGCGGGCCTCCACTCCACAAGGAAAAAGGCAGGCAGGCGTCCGGTCCCCGTCGCGGACGGCGTGTCGGGCGCGCCACCGCGTCGACGCGGGGCCCGTTCGTCACGGAGGATTTGGCAGCTTTGCGTTCTTGCGCCCACCGCCGCGTCGGATGGGCCCGCCCGCCCACGCGTGGCGTGGTGCCGTGCGGGCTTTAGGGCCAGTTTAGTTCCACCTCATTTTGCAAAATTTTTTAAGATTCTTCGTCACATCGAATATTTAGACGCATGCATGAAGTATTAAATATAAATAAAAAATAAAACTAATTACACAATTTAGACGAAATCCACGAGACGAATCTTTTAAGCCTAATTAGACTATGATTGGACACTATTTACTAAATAACAACGAAAATGCTACAGTAGCACTTTGCCAAAAATTTTGGCATCCAAACAAGCCCTTAGGTCCAGTTTAGTTTGCAAAAAATTTTGCAAAATTTTTCACATTTCCCGTCACATCGAATCTTTGGACGCATGCATGAAGCATTAAATATAGATAAAAAATAAAACTAATTACGCAGTTTAGACGAAATCTACGAGACGAATCTTTTAAGCCTAATTAGACTATGATTACACACTATTTGCCAAATAACAACGAAAATGCTACCGTAGCCATTTTGTAAAATTATTTTGCATCTAAACGAGGCCTTAGCTTCGCCATCTGTACGGCTCTTCCGTGCTTGCTCGCGCCACCGTATGTGTTTGGGTGTCGACCGTCGTCACCTCCGGCGCGGGCTGGTCGCGGCGGCTGAAAAAGATTTCCGTCTTGCTTGCCGACCAGACCAGTGCAGGCGTGCTCGTCATTTGATAAGCGGAAAAGTAGTAGGTTGCCTTTGACCGGCGAACTGACGCACGCAAAAGGCGGTAGCCGTGCGCCCGTGCCGACGATAAAAAGGAGAGGCAGCAATATCCTTGCATGATATTACTACATGTATATTACTACATGTATACTGGGCAATATATCAGATGCAAATTAACTAATTTGTGCAAACTTGGAAACTACTTATCAGGACCACTAAATGTTAATCCAATGGATAGGGTGAGAGGGCTTAAGCGCAAAAAAAAAAAGGCCGGCGGGTGGGGGACTTAAGCACAAAAAAATCCCACCTCTTACCCCATCCATTGGATCAGCATCTAGTGGTCCTGATCGATAGTTTCCAAGTTTGCACAGGTTGATTGGTTTGCACCTGATACGTTGCCTTTGGACAAAGCAACAGGACAAATCAGCGATCAAGTATGATAAGCCATGAAAAGCTATTATATGCCCCTAATCTTACCAGTTAATTTCCATGGTAATCTCACCAGGTCAGCATGTACGTCACTGAAAAGAGAACATCAAGGTCCGTTTTATTGTTTTTGCGAACCGAATAACACAGTGTCGGTACGAAAAGTAACCGGCAAGTAAATATTTATAGTTTTATTGTATGCTGTGATTAGATCTGGCCTAGCACTCAATGATACATGATTTATACTGGTTCAGGCAACGTGCCATAAGTCCAGTTCTAGTTGACCGGTGACTTTATTCCTGAGCATAGGTTCTCCAAATTTGCTGTGGTATTACAAACGAGTGGGAATATAAAAGGAGTGTTAAAGGTCCGGTCGGGCTCTGAACCGAAGGGCCAAGAGTGACGGGAGCTCCAACGCGCGCTAAGTATTGAAACGTATGCTCTGTGTAGCTTTAAACTTCTAGAGCTGTGGAGCTGTTCGAGTGCTCAGAATGTCTAAAGCTTAGCAGAGACAGAGAGAGTCGGAATGACCCACCCCCGGTGGGAGAGAGCGCATCCCCTTTTATAGGTGAAGGGGGTGGCCTTACAAGTGAGAGAGTGTGTGCTCGTGTTTTACTAAGTCTTGTTGCCCACGCTGTCGGATACAAGACGGTAGTTGACGTCCACAATATTGTTTATGTCATACGCGTGTGGCAGGCTTTACCGTGTTCGCCTGGAATGGTAAATGACGGCGCCCACAACACTGTAAGGCAAATACCGACGTCCACAACATTGTTTGGGTTCTAACATGCCTGTAAGATTGCAAAGCACCCTTCTAACATGCCCTGGCGGCACTGTCCTGCAGGTGTGCAGGGTACGGTCCTCGGTATTGCGGTTTGACTTCAGCGCTTTGCATTATCTGCTCCGCCTGATTCTTGGGTCCTTACCGAACGAGCGTCCCCGATCGATCGTTCCAGTCGGCTCCGACCGTGTCAGTCGAAAAAGAGTTGTAAGCAGAGGTTCGGCGTATTTCTGGTCAGAAAAAGCGAGTCGGAGTCGGAAGCGAGCGTCATCCACTCCTTGGCCAGGCCTTTCGGTCGGAGACTAGATCGCCCTTTCGGCCTGTCGTTAGGTATCTGGGCCGACCCAGGAGTCACGCATTGTTGTAATGCCGTCTGCTGGGCCGAGTTTTTGCTAGGAAGATGGCCCATCGGGGACCCTGGGTTTATAAACCCGATAGGAGCCCCTGAGCCCTTTTGGGATTTCTGCGAAGTCATGAAGGGGCTATTTATACTCGTTGTATGAGAGCAACGGGTGGGTGTAAGATCGTGAGTCGCTGTGGGGGTATTAACCCCTATACCCTTACGGCTAGGCTTGGGCCGGCCCGGATCAGGAGGTCTGGCCCACTAGAAGACGACGCGCGGCCCAACCAATCTGTTCGGAATCCCGCGCAAGAAATCAAGGCAGATTTGGAGGTCAAGCAAGATCCTGGTCGGTTAGAATAGGAATCCTTATTCGGTCACCTATGACAATTGTAACTGGCTAGGATTAGTTTCCAGATCTGTAACCCTGCCCCCTGGACTATATAAGGCGGGCAGGGGACCCCTCTAAAAAACATCTCTCATTGACATACAACAATACAATCAGACGCAGGACGTAGGTATTATGCCTTCACGGCGGCCGAACCTGGATAAAACCTCGTGTCTATCTTGCGTCACCATCTTGTTTGTAGCTTGCGCATCTATCTGCCGACAATTTACTACCTTGGGCATACCCCTAGGTAGACTGCCGACCATATTTCGTCGACAGTGGCGTGCCAGGTAGGGGGTGTGCGTACTGCTCTTCAAGCGAACAAGATGGTCATCATCCCCGGCTCCATGGCTACGCCGAACGGCCTCACGTTCACCATCGGCCAGATCACCTAGACCACTAGCTTCGACGACTTCATCGCCATGACCACGGAGGAGGCACAGATTCAATCTGTGTCGACCACTGCTTCACCTGCATCGGCTACAGCTCCGACCACGGTGGATCTGGCTCCGACCACGCCCGCATCGTCTTCAGCCATGCCGACAACCCGTCGTCCGCTTCCTCGCTACAAAGGGAAGCATATCGACAACACCGACCTGCTCGACTCCATCGATCGGGTCGGCACCAAACTTGCTAAAACCCTAGCTCTGGTAAGTTCAATTCAAAGTCAACCTAATGAGCAGGTAACCACCACCCACAACAGATCTACCTGATCAGCTCGGGCCAGTCATCCTGCATGACTCGGTACGGATCTCATGGTCACATCTACTCCTGAAGGGCGCTCCGCTCGTCGCCGGCCAGCCTCCGCAACGGGTCTCCGGCTCTCCGAGCATGAAGCCTCAACGGAGAACTACCAGGCCCAACCCTACAGCCTGCGCAACTTCGTCAACATGGTCCGAATTGAGGATTATCAAGAAGGATCCGTCCACACAGTTCAAGAGGGTGGCTCAAGCTCCTCGTCTGGCATCGCATCTAATGCCTCTGTTCACACCGAGCTCCAGCATCATGACGATGAAGGCATTGAATACGATCTGGATATCCCAGACCATGCCCCGGGGTTCCCACGATTCCCATCTTTCCCACCAAGGCGAGGGGACTTGATCAATGTTGTCAGTAATGACGAACCACCGGCAGTTGGCGAAACAGAATAAGAAAGGTTGGCACGCGAAGCATGCAATATTGACCAGTTTAATCGCCGACAAATCGAAGCCGAGGCAGAAGAGGAGGCACAACGCATAAGGGTCCAGCCACGTGACCTTAACAATGCCTTCGATAGGGTGGGGGACAAATAGGTCTTCAGGACTCCAAGCGCCAACGTAGCTGTTGCTATGGCGACAATGCAACCACTATCCAATACTCCGGAAACCCAGGCAGTTCGCGATGATATACAAGCTTACCTGATGGCTGCTATGGCCCAGACTGCAGAGATTGTAAATCAAGCCCGGGCTCCATCCATCTCAGTCGAGTCAAGCCACAGCCGCCAGTACTCAAGTCGCTCACAGCCACCCAACCAACGTGGCTCGCGCAACGATGACCCCTCAGACAACCGTCAAGGCGGAAACAGTGGCCATGATGGTGGTCGGGACGACAACCGCCGCAGCTACCAGGACGACAACCGCCGAGACAACCGTGACAATCGCCGTGATAACCGCGGTCGTAGGGTTAACCAGGGTGGCAACCGGGATCGCTGTGATGGCAATAACGATCTCCGCCATTACCTCAGAGAACGCGATCTGTGTGATCGCATTAACCAAAGAGCCCACGATCATGCATCCCACGAAAGCTATCGCCGTATGGAATACGACACTACCCACGGCCTCTGGGTTTGAAGCAGTTTACTTCTCACCTTCGCCAGGTCATATGGCCCAAGAACTTTAAGCTCGAGAAACTTCAGAAGTCGACAGCAAGGAGAACCCCGAATTATGGGTTATGCTCTACGAAACCGCGTGCAGATCAGCCATGGCTGACGAGCATGTCATGTCTAATTACTTCCCAGTCGCCATCGGCCATGCCGGCTACCAATGGTTGGTCAGCTTGCCAGCGAACTACTTCGATTCTTGGTAGGAGCTCAAGCAAGCTTTCATCGACAACTTCATTGCTACTTGCGAGCAACCCGGCAACAAATATGATCTGCAGCGGATTCGAGATCGGAAAGATGAGCCACTGCGTGAGTACGTCCAGCGTTTCTCGGAGATGCGCATCAAGGTCCCGTCAATCTTCGACAATGAGGCAATCGAGGCTTTCATCACTGGCCTCCGCTTCCACGATGCCCTAAGGGACAAGCTCCTCCGCAAGAGACCTGAATCAGTCACAGCGCTCCTGGCCACTGCTAAGAAATATGCGGACGCCGACGATGCTAAAAAAATAATCATTGAAGAAGCAGCAAGGGTTCCACGCTCCGACCACCCCCCACACCACGACGACTACCGCGGCAACCGTGGTCGGAACGACAATTTTGATCACCACAACCAGCGCAACGACTCCCGCGACCACCGTGACCAGCGTAATCAGTGGCGTAATCGCCGCGACGATTATAGAGGCAAGCGTGCTCGGGAAGACGACGGCGATGTCAACACCGTTAAAAAAGGTGGCAGACATCATAACTATGAAGAAGACTATGCCAAAGCATTGAAAGGCCCTGTCAGCTCCATCCCAAGTCAAACCATACCATGGAGAATTGCCGCATTCTCAAGTCTATCTACACGTGTCAACAGGCTCCGGATACATCCGACAAGCCTAACGACGCAGGGGAATGACGCAACGAGGACAACGACGATGAAGACGCAGATCCCCGTCACAAGTACATCAAGCCAACCGATCGTGTCCACACCATCATTGGAGGCAAAGTGTCCATCGAGACCAAACGAGAACGTAAGCTGCTCGCCCGCGCTTGCTTGAACGTGGCCAACACCGACAACCTCATCGTTGATCCACGGCTCCCTCCTTGGTCTCACCGCGAGATCTCCTTCAGCAGAAAGGACCAATGGGCTACAATACCTGAGCCAGGATGTTTTCCTCTGGTCCTCGATCCTTGTATCAACAAGGTTCAGTTCGACAGAGTGCTGATTGACGGCGACAGTTCCATCGATATACTGTTCAAGAATAGTCTGCTAGCCCTAAAGATAACCTAGGTGGATCTCAAGCCATACGAGGCATAGTTCTAGGGTGTCCTCCCTAGACAGAGCTCTACACCTCTCAGGCAGATCATGCTACCTGTGCAATTTGGTACCCCGGACCACTTCCGCACCGACTACGTCAACTTCGTGGTCGCTGACTTCGACGGCACCTACCATGCTATCCTTGGTCGACCATCGCTCACCAAATTCATGGCCATACCTCACTACAGGTATTTGGTGCTCAAGATGCCTACCGAGAAAGGGGTTCTAACTCTCAGGGGCAACGTATACGCAGCTTATACCTGCGAGGACGATAGCTTCAAAATAGCAAAGGCTCACGACCTCTCTATTCGCATGGCTGAGACCATGCTCGACGCCAAGAAGACCTCAGCCGACCACCTAGAGATCCCAGAGCTCGAGGCTCCATGCAAGAACATCAAGTCCAAGGAGCACAAGGCGATCTAGCTGGTCGACGGTGATCCCAGCAAAACGACCCTTATCGGGGCCAACCTGGATCCTAAATAGGAAGACGCGCTCGTTAGGTTCTTGAGGAGCAACGTGAGTGTGTTCGCATGGAAACCTGCCGACATGCCCGGTGTACCTCGAAACTTGATCGAGCACTCCTTGAATGTCAACGGCAAGGCCAAACCTATCAAGCAGAAGCTACGACGGTTCGCTCGCGACAAGAAGGAGGTGATTAGGGTAGAAGTTACACGGCTTTTGGCAGCCGGATTTATCAAAGAAGTGTATCATCCAGAGTGGTTAGCCAACCCAGTTCTTGTACGCAAAAAGAATAATGAATGGAGAATGTGCGTTGATTACACTGATCTCAACAAACACTACCCTAAAGACCCCTTCGGCTTACCTCGCATAAACGAGGTAGTAGATTCAACTGCTGGTTGCGAGCTGCTTTCCTTTCTTGATTGCTACTCTGGTTATCACCAGATCGCTCTCAAAAAGGACGACTAGATCAAGACATCTTTCATCACGCCTTTCAGCGCCTACTGCTACATGACCATGTCGTTTGGGCTCAAGAACACCGGGGCTACCTACCAACGCGCCATATAGGCCTGCCTTAAAGACGAGATAAAAGACGACCTCGTTGAGGCTTATGTTGATGATGTAGTTGTCAAGACCAAGGAAGCACATACCCTTGTTGACAACCTGGAACGCACCTTTGCAGCCCTTAATACATTCCAATGGAAATTAAACCCAAAGAAGTGCATCTTTGGTGTTCCTTCTGGTATACTGCTTGGCAACGTTGTCAGTCACGACGGCATACGCCCTAACCCGGAGAAAGTCAAAGCTGTCTTAGACATGAAGCCGCCCAAAAAGGTGAAGGATGTTCAGAAGCTTACCGGATGCATGGCTGCTCTCAGTCATTTCATATCAAGATTAGGCAAAAAAGGACTATGTTTTTCAAGCTGCTCAAAGCATCTGAGAAGTTTGAGTGGTCGGAGGAAGCAAATGCTGCCTTCACATAGTTAAAACAATTCCTTACATCACCTCCGGTCCTCACTGCTCCCAGAGAAGACGAAACCCTCCTGCTTTACATTGTGGCAACTAATCGAGTGGTCTCCACTGCCATGGTGGTCGAGCACGACGAGCCTGGCTATGCCTACAAGGTACAATGACCAATCTATTTCATCAGTGAGGTACTCAATGAATCCAAGACCAGGTACCCATAGATTCAGAAACTGATCTACGCCATACTGATAACATCCCGAAAGTTGAAACATTACTTTGATGGATATCGTGTGGTGGTCATAACTGAGTACCCTCTAGGAGACATCATTCGCAACAAGGATGCGAATGGGCGCATCGTCAAATGGGCAATGGAGCTATGCCCTTTCTCCTTGGAATTTGCAAGCCGTATTACAATCAAGTCTCAGGCACTCATCGATTTCATCATCGAGTGGACAGACTTAAGCACACCTGCCTCTCAGGGGCCCGATGAGTATTGGAAGATGTACTTTGATGGCTCTCTCAACATCGACGGTGTAGGAGCAGGAGTCCTTTTCATGTCACCATCCAAGGAGCAGCTCCGGTACGTCCTCAGGATTTATTTCGCAGCGTCTAATAACGCCGCCGAGTACGAAGCATGCCTACATGGTTTGCGTATTGCGGTCGAGCTCAGTGTCAAACGTCTCTATGTCTATGGAGACTCAGCTCTGGTCATCAACCAACTCAACAAGGACTAGGACACGACCAGCGAAAAGATGGATGCATACTGCAAATCGATCAGAAAGCTGGAAGGCAAGTTCTATGGCATCGAGTACACACATGTGGTCCAGGACAAAAATCAAGCAGCAGATGCGCTGTCAAAGTTAGGATCATCCCAAGCCAAAGTCCCACATGGCATATTCGTTCAAGACCTGCTCATGCCTTCCATCGAAGAGGAAGATCCCACGGTCGACAAGCCTCTAGACCAGCTATTGGTGGCTACAGTTCCGGCGTTAAACACCACCGAGCCACCTCCGACCACTAATGAGCCTGACTGGAAAGTACCTTTCATCAAGTACCTGACAGATGGTAGCGGTTACACCGATCAGACAGAAAACAAACGCCTAGTGCATCGCAGTAAGCAGTATCTGCTCGTCGATGGCAAATTATGGCGCAAGAACACAAAGGAGGAAATCTTGATGAAGTGTATAACCCAGGAGGATGGCGAACATCTCCTGGACCAAATCCACTCTAGCTCCTGCGGCAACCACGTGGCCTTGAGAACGCTGGTTGGTAAGGCTTTCCGAGCAGGGTTCTATTGGCCATCAGCTGTAGCCGATGCAGAGAAGCTAGTCCGCCATTGTGAGGGTTGTCTGTTCTTCGCTAAGAGAATCCACGTACCAGCACACGAGATCCAAACAATACCAGCCTTTTGGCCCTTCGCATGCTGGGGACTGGATATGATCGGGCCCTTCAAACTGGCTCCTGGGAAATTTACATGTGTCTTTGTGCTGATCGACAAATTTTCTAAGTGGATAGAGTACATGCCCCTGGTACAGGCATCTTCAGAAAAGGCTGTCACGTTCATCGACCAGGTCATCCACCGCTTCGGCATACCCAACAGCATCATCACTGATCTGGGTACTCAGTTCACCGGGAACGCTTTTTGGGACTTCTGCGATGAAAGGAGCATAGTAGTAAAATACGTCTCAGTGGCGCACCCTAGAGCTAATGGACAGGTCGAGCGAGCAAATGGTATGATCTTGGACGCACTTAAGAAGAGGATGTACAGAGAAAATGACAAAGCTCCCGGAAGATGGCTCAAAGAGTTACCAGCCGTGGTCTAGGGCCTCAGAACCCAGCCCAGTCGCAATACCGGCGTATCACCATACTTTATGGTTTACGGTGCTGAGGCAGTGCTCCTAGTAGATATAGCCTTCAGATCCGCACGGGTAGAGAACTTCGACGAAGACAAGGTCAATGAAGTACGGGAGCTAGAAATGAATAGTGCAGAAGAGAAGCGACTCGATTCTTGCGTACATACAGCCAAATACCTTGCTTTTTTGCGCAGGTACTACAACAAGAACGTTAAGGAGCGGTTCTTCGTGGTTGGGGACCTGGTCCTGAAATGGAAGACGAATCAGGCTAGTGTCCACAAACTCGCAACTCCATGGGAAGGGCCCTTCATGATCAAGGAAGTTACATGACCAACGTCTTACACGTTAGCTCACCTAGACGGTATGGATGTACCCAATTCATGGCACATCGACAAGCTTAGGCGTTTCTATGCTTAACTACTAAGATATGTACTCCTCTTGTACTTTCAATTTAATTCAATAAAGCTATTATGATTTCTCCGACCACTCTAATGTGTTACTTCGAAGTCTATTGTTATTCTAACTCAACCAGTCAAAACCGACCACCATTCCTTCTCGGGTTTTTGGAGCAGGCCCTGTCTCCGGTTCCTCCCAACGCGTGCATGGGATCTACTCTCTATGCTACGGGTGATCGGCAGGCCCCCCTAGTTTGACTTGTGTGCATCTACGTGTGCATAGGCTACGCACCTCACACTCCGACCACAGGATAAACCAGGGCCATACAAATCTGTCAGGATGACGTGTCGACTAAACTGGTACAACTAAATAGAACGCTAACATATTCTTACTTAGTTACACCAACACGAGATCCAAGCTTAAATACGTTTTCTACAAAACAAACAAGCTTATGTTGATATACAGTTATGTTATTACAAGCATGCCTGAAAAGGTCTAAATTTATAATAACACAACTACATCTTCTTCTACAGCTATAGCCTATCCTATTGGCTGGTCGGGGCACGTGGCACCTGCTACTCGCTGGGCCTGACATCGTGCTCTAGTCTCAGGGACTCTTGTACTGGTCGAGCTGAAGAAGATGGCCCCGCCGATGCCTGGCTGGTTGAGACCGCAGGCATCGCCGGTTGGCTTAAAACTGATGGCGTTCCAGCTGACTTGTTGATGGCGTACCCTGTACAGGTGCTGTCCTGCCTCCACACAAGTTAATGTCGCCAATTATTTTTGTCGACAAGTCCAGCTGGGTCATCCGAAGCTCCTCAGCCTTGTCTGGATCTATCTCCTTTGGGTATCCAGCCTCCAGGCGCTTGAGATCGATCAAGGGGTAGTGAGCACGCATCATGCTTAGCACATGTGCGCCTGTGTACTCACCCGCCTCCTTCATGAACTCCTGGAACCATCCCCATGCCTTTCGGCATCTATCGACCAGTCTGAGCTGTGGCGTCCTTGGCACGTCCTCTATATGCGCTGGATCGATAAGGTCGAGGACCGGCAAAATGCCCATTGCCACTTCCTGGCACTGGTTTTTCCATGTGTCCTGATCCTTGGTGATCTCTTGGCACTGTGCCTTCCTGCCGTCAAGATCTTTTATCACGGCCTCCAGATGCTTCTTGGCATTGACTTTTAAAACTGCAAACCGCACAAGCTATTAAAACAACATACCACGACAAGATTAGGCGGGCAACAAAAGTGAGCAAAGGGGTTTGGAAAACTTACTTTTCAGTTCCTCTTTCATCTTGGTCGTGTGGTCCCGGAGCTGTGACTGGTCGTGCACTAGTTTTTTGTTGTCCTCCTTCAGGCGATCACACTCTACGACCGCACGACTGTTCTCCTCTCGGAGATGGACCACTTCGGCTTCTAAGCCTGCACTACAGCTGTTACTACCAACAACGCAACAATACTTGTCATGCACTTGTTGTGATAAAGTGACTACTTACTTGTTCTTTCCTGCTCTTTGTTACTGAGCTAGACGACTAGGTTCTGGTTCTGGGACTCTTGCTCCGTCCTCTCATGGTTGGCGGCTTCAAGTTGGTGGCGCAAGCGTTCGACTTCGGCCGTCAGCTCTTTATTGCTTGTAGTGATCCCCTCGATCTGGTCGAAGCATTTTTTACGGTACCTTGCGGTCTTCATTAAGTCCTGTGTGCAAAAAGCTAAGTAAGAAAGTTTGACTAGACAGCAAGATCAGGTGGTGAAGCAAAGCATACCTGGACCTCCGTGACCAGTCGTTTCGCTGCTCGTTCAACTTTCTTGGTCTCTTCAACCTCTGGGATTTCCTCATGAACAACCCATTGGTCATTCTGCCAGCGCAACATATACACATGTTGTCGCTTGTCCTGTGGACGGCCCAAGACCTCCTCTACTTCGTCCTCTTCGGGCTCTTCTTTGGGTATCGGTGCTGGTCCGGAGTTAGCAGCTTCTGCGATCACTATGGCCTTCCCACGGGCTGCAGCATCGACAAACATGCTCTGTGCTCTCATCTCTGGCCACTGCTCCTTGGTCTGTTCCATTACCCTTAGTGCTGAGGTGTTGCCCTCAGCAGGGTTGGTGCTCGGAGCACTTGTGCTTGGCTTGGCTCTTCCCTCGACCCCCTGCTTGGGGACTGTTGTCTGACTGCTTGTGTGCTGAGGCTCCGACAGACTTTCTCTTATGGGTTCCTCCATGGCTGGCTGTGGGGTAGTCTTCTCTAACATTGCTGGCGGAGCCACGCTGCTCCCGGCTAGTTGGTCCGGATTTTCGGTGGATGCCGAACTAGTACATACGAGATAAGTTCAGAAGGCAACCATATTCAACACAAATTGCAAGCTTACATCAAGGTTACAAATACTTACATGTTGGAACCATGGAATGATGTGGCGAAGGCGTGTCTCTTTGGCTGTGCTTGTTCCACATGCTGTGCGGGTGACACCTGGTCTCCCTCTACATCCAGCACCATCGCTGGGCCTTGGTGCTCGACCCCTCTGCCGCTTGTCCTTCGTGTCGCAGTGGTCGGCGATGTGGGTCCCACCGGCGTGGAGGACCCACCTGGCTCCATTGACTCCAGTTGCCTCCTCCTCTTTCGAAGGACAAGTCAAAAGATGTCTGCATCCTCTCCCTCCTCTGTGTCATCGTCCGACAGAGTAAAGATCGCCTAACGATGTTTGCTGGCCGCCGGCCACTTACCAGCAGCTTTGGCCGCCGCCTCCTCTCCAACTCCGAGCACGGCCCAGTCGACGTCCTCGACCACGACGCTGGTCCAGGTGGTTGGGTCAGCAACTTGCGGCCAATCTATTCCAGGGGGTGGCGACACAAACACTGTCGCTCTATCCAGACCGTTAATCTGGGAAACAAATAGGAGTGAGCACAGTAAGTTTCTTCTACAATATAAGACTACAGGTACAAGGCAAGATGAGTTACCTTTGGGGGAGGTCGAGCGAGCTTGAAAGCGTGCTCGATGTCGCTCAATCTGACATAATTCGGATCAGCAAAGTTAAATAGCTCTCCAATTCTGGCCCTGACTTCGATCTTGTCAAGCGCCTCCTGCCTCGTCCTCGTTGGGTCTGCGCTACCTTGGTACTTGTAGCCAGGATGTACCCTCCTCTGGCAGGGCTGGATCTGTCGGCTGATGAAGCTCCCGACCATGCTCGGACCGTCCAGTTTCTTCCACGGGATCATCCCAAATATTTCTGGAATCTATTCTAGGTGTTCGGGCCTCTCCGACCAGCTTGTCCTCTTCTCTGGAATGAACCCCACGTCGCACAGTGTGATCATGTTCGGCTCTTCGCGGATGTAGAACCATTTCTTGTACCAGTCATCAAGTGACGTGTTCCATGGGTAGTGTAGGTACTGGGCCTTCATCCCGTCACGGAGGTTGAGGTACACACCTCCGGCTATCTTCGAGCCGCTGCTTCCTTTCTTCCGCAGACAGAAAAGATGGTGAAAAAATCGAAATCGGGCTAGAAGCCACCATATGCTTCGCAAAGATGAATGAAGGTGGCGACAAGGAGGATCGAGTTGGGATGCAGATTGCAAATCCCAATCTCGTAGTACAGACAGAGCCCCTGAAGGAAAGGGTGCACTGGAACCCCAAAACCCCGCTTAAAGAAGTCTTCGAAAACCATGATCTCACCTGGTTGTGGATCGGGGTACCCCTCGCCCTCCGGCGCACGCCATCCTGCGAGTTCCTTGATGTGGAGTACTCCCATGACGACGAGGTCTTCGATGGTCTGCTCGTTGCTTCTCGATTTCCACCACTCCTTCGCCATGACTCCTGCTTTCTTCTGGGCGTCACTTTTTGCCATGAATTCGGCCTTGCTGTTGAACGAGGATACGATGGAGGATTGATTGGTGGTGATTTCGGAGGTATTAGGGTTGGCAAGAGGAAGAAGAAGGCTACGGCAGTGAATGGTAATGGGATTCAGTAAAAAGTAACTTACCAATTCTATACTGTATTTAACCAAGAGTTCTGTCGTTTTGTCTGCCCAAGATTCTTGGGAGACATGCGCACGCGCCGCAGATGGTTGTTTTCACAACCTCAAGATATATGCCAATATATGCGCCTCTTCGTTATCAGTGTATGCGCCTCTTCATTACCAGTGTGAGAGGGCCCACGCTGACGCACCTACTTATAGGTGCCACATAACTGTTTGCTTGAAATGACAAGAAGGCAGTATGACATGCTATACCCGTCTACTTTTTTGACCAGACATGTCAGATTGGACTTGACAGAGCAAGTAAATAAATAAATACACAAAATAATAGTACAAGTGGCATTTGGTTTTTCGCCGCACCTCTCGTGCTCAGGGACTGTCCAGACCACTATTGTGCTCGGGGACTATCTAGACCACTACCGTGCTCGGGGACTGTCCAGACCACTACCGTGCTCGGGGACTGCTCCGACCACTACCATGCTCGAGGACTTTTCTGACCACTATCATGCTCGAGAACTGTTCCGACCACTGCTCAGAGACCGCTCTCCTCGGCTACATGTGATTTGTACTCACATATAGTCGAGAGGCATTTATTTAGACCTTGCTACAAGGCTTATACTTCGCCTTCCAGCAAGCTCGGGGGCTACATTGGTACGATGCACCTGCCGGTGCATCTCGTATTGCTTGTACGACGATTGGATTCTTAACTTCTATGGAAATTCTCTTTAGACCCTAGCACCACGTGCCTATGTCACCTACTACTAGACTCAGGGACTAAGTGGGCACACTTCACCTTGCAGTGAATGTACTTATTTTATCGACCCCTACGCTCTGACTGTTCGCCAGAACTACTATTGTTCAAGGGTCACTTACATTTCTTTTCAGAAATACAAGTGCGCACACTTGATAAGGAAAGAAATCTTTTTCTTTTTTCTTTAGAGCACCATGCATTCTTTGGACAACCGGAATCTTCGGCTATAATCGTGGTCCACTGCTCTCTGTTCTGACCAGAATGCTGGCACATTCGATTGGTCAATATTTCTACCAGTTGGAGATGACATGACGACGAATCGCATTAGTTGAAGGAGATCGAACGGCATGTCGCAGCATAATACATGGTGCTCAGGGACTAGCTGTGGAGGTATTAACCCCTATACCCTTATGGCTAGGCTTGGACCGGCCTAGATCAAGAGGTCTAGCCCACTAGAAGATGACGCGCGGCCCGGCCAATCTGTTCGAAATCCCGCGCAAGGAATCAAGGCAGATTTGGAGGTCAAGCAAGATCCTGGTCGGTTAGAATAGGAATCCTTATCCGGTCACCTATGGCAATTGTAACTGGCTAGGATTAGTTTCCAAATCTGTAACCCTGCCCCCCGGACTATATAAGGTGGGCAGGGGACCCCTCTAAAAAACATCTCTCATTGACATACAACAATACAATCAGACGCAGGACGTAGGTATTACGCCTTCACGGCGGCCGAACCTAGATAAAACCTCATGTCTGTCTTGCGTCACCATCTTGTTTGTAGCTTGCGCATCTGTCTGCCGACAATCTACTACCTTGGACATACCCCTAGGTAGACTGTCGACCATATTTCGTCGACAGTCGCCATCGAGCGTGATGGAACGCGGACCCATGAGTCGGGCGCGACGGAGCGCGGACCCAGGCTTTGGACCGACGAACCAGCATGTTGATCAGTGGCCATACAGGGAGTGGGCTACATAGTGACCATGCGTCCATCACTGTGGGTCGGTGTGAGTCTCCTAGAACGACATGTTGTGGAGATGGGTCATGCTGAGGTGTGACCGCTCCCTGCACGATGCCAGAAATTTGACATGGGGTTGTGCTTTCTGTCCCGTAGTGGTTGACGGCGGCGTGAGCTTCCATTAGGAACCATGTCTGAGGGATCGAGTGAAGTGGAGCTAGCCCTCAAACATCGACCGAGGTAGAGCCTACCCTCGGGGGTCATCCGAAGCGGAGCCAGGCAAGAGGTGTAGCCTTGGCGGTCCTAGAAATCACCAGGGGGATTTTTTGACTTGCCAGTGGATGTGCGTGAGCGCACCCGGTGGGTGTAGCCATCGAGCCCCCAGGCGATTCGCGTAGAATCGTCTGGGGGGTTTTCGACTTATCATCAGGCGTGGCTGGGGTCAGGCATGACGGAGCATGGACCTAAGTGCCAGACGTGGCCGAGGGGTTGGTGTAGTTTCGTGCGTTACTCCATCCTCAGTTTCCGCAACTAGAGGGGCTGAGCTAACGTCAGTTGCCTCGATGGCTCGAGTGACACGCTCGGTGAGCTCTCTAACAGGTATGTCCGAGTGGAATTTGGGTCCGTCATTCATAACAGGGTCGGCATAGCCCTCATGTGGCATTCCACTGCTCCTTAACTCGCCTTCAGATAGATGCCTGAGTCGTTCCAGAGAACGACTCAGGTGGCCCGCTGGCCTCCCCTCGATGGAGATTCTGTGGGCATGGCTCGAGGTTAGAATCGAACGAGAAGGTCGAGATGACCCTATCTGCTTCTAAGTAGATCGGGAGAGGGCCGCTAAGGATTATTTGCGTTTTCTCCCCTGGCTCTATTTGATGCGAGGCGGCATCGAGCCCTTCGCGGGCCAGCCTTTGAACCCCATTTGGTCGTCGCTCATGTATATTGAGGCGACTACCGCTTTGTGACGCAACACGAAGTGTTTTGATGCATCAATTGCATTTGCAATGCTTTGGATGTATGGGATGAATGAATAATTATGCATTAGAAAATAAGGTAAGAATGTTTGGTAAAGTTACCTTGTTGACTCGAGTGACGGGTTTGAGAAGCTCTTATCGGATATGTCCCGAATGGGATCTGTGCCCGTCATTCGTGATGGAGTCAGCATAGCCCGCATGGGGCATTCCACTGCTCCTTACCTGTCTCTCGGTAGCTGCCTAAGCCGTCCGATCGACTTAGGTAGCCCGTTGGTCTTTCCTTGATGGAGATCCTATTGGTGGGCCCTTCCAAACCCTGCCTAGGAAGGTGAAGGGTTGTTTGCATGTGATTGCGTCTTGTTTCCTACGCCCGAGCTGTGGTAGTGGTGGGCCCTGTCCAGGCCACGTTCCGTTTTAACCAAGCGACGTTTTGTTGGGCAGGGCGTGTCCCATCAGTCAGGACGCGTCCAACCGCATGCCTATCCACATTAAATAGGGGAAGGGAGAGGGTTTTCTTCCCATTCCTTCGCCTTTCTCCAGCCGCTGCCTCTTCTCCTCCTTTTTTACCAAGCCCATTCGTGCGCCGTGGCGGTTTCTAGGAGAGAGAGGGTAAAGTGAGGGAGAGGAGAACTCACAGATTCGTTCGTGAATTCGGGGCATGATGTCGAGCTAGAGGCAATCCAACATAGACAAGGAGGTGCTGGCCGCTTTCGCCGAGAAGGGGCTGCTCCCGTCGAAGGAGGTGGCACGTTGGAGGGCTCCTACGCTAGGGGAAACTGTTCTATGACCACGGGGCGACAAGGTTGTCTCCTTCCTCACCTTCCACGAGCACAGGCTTGGATATCCCGCGCACTAGTTCTTGCGCGGGCTTCTCAATGAGTGGGCCCTAGAGCTACAGCACCTCAATCCGACTAGGGTGCTGCACATCGCCAGTTTCATCACCATCTATGAGGCCTTCCTCGGGATGGAGCCGCACGTGGACCTGTTCTAGCGAATCTTCAGCGGGCGAGCTTTGTCTGAGGGAAAGCCACCCAAAACCGCACCGATTAGGGGTTTTGCCTTGCAGAAGAAGCCAAGGCCATCGACTTCCTACCCTACGTACTCCCCCTACGACTTCAATTGGGGTGGCATGTTGAGTGGTTCTACATTAGGAACCCAGCAGAGGCGCCATTCCCACCATTCACTGGAAGAAGGCCAGAGAGGAGGGAAAGCTGGTCGTGGGGTCCCTCTGGTCAACAGAACAAACTAGAGGTCATCGAGGCGGAGCTTCAAAAGCTGGTGTAGCATGGCCTCGATGGGCTGTGGGTCTTCCACACCTTCTTCCATCGTCGAGTCGCCCCACTGGCGGAGAGGAGGCGACCGATGTGGGCGTACTCCGGCCCAACGAACCCTGACCGCGCGTCGCGCGGAGGAGTTGCCAAAGGATGAAGTCTGGAGTCGACTTGATTGGGTGCTGCAAATGAGGGATAAAGACACCCTTGAAGGAACACCTGGACCTCTCCACACCGCAAAGTTGTCCAATCTGGTATATTCCCCTCTTCTTATTCCGTGACCTTTTCCCTCTTGCTCTCCTTTATTTTTTATTTTGAGTTGTCCGTCTCGTAGGGACTCGCGGGTTACAAATCCTGGTTGCATCTTCTGAGGGGGCCAGAGGGCGCAGCTTGGCAAGCTGCCTAGAAGGAGACAGCGCTTGCCAAAAAGAAGAAGAGAGCAGAGAAGGCCAGGAGGAGGTTCAAGAAGGAGATCAGATGACGGGTATGGGTGTGTGAAAGCCGGAGCGACGTGGAGGCGGAGCTCGAGTTAGAGGAGCCCATGGAGATGGCTGGCGACATGAGCACCTCCGAGGATGAAGGAGACAGGGGCATTGTCGCGACGTCTGTGGAGCATCGTGAGCCTACGGTCGCGTCCGTCGGTGGTGGGCGAGATACAGAGAAGTGCGGTGACGTTCCCGAGTCAAGGAAGCGTGCCGCATGCGATGACACCGTCATTGAACAAGAGGCAAAGCGGGCGCAGTCGCCATGCCCTTTGGAGACGTCATTGGCTCCACACCCCATGCTCTAAGTGTGGCAGGGCATGCCAGCCGGTCAGAGGAGTGTGTTTGTCCCCCCGCATCTTTAGGGTCGGCACGTGTGCGCAACCCACAATGGGGAGACGCCCTGTCAGTTGCTATAGTTGGTTCGCCATGAGCTGGCAGTCACGGCCATTCATGGGCCATTCAGGAACCAGCCAGGTCGGCTCCTCCCTCAGTCGATACGAGGGGGCGCGGGTCGTGACCCATCAGCGGTCCTCATCCGGCAGGCTCGTCGCCATCGGGTCAGGGCTTTAGGGCCCTGCCGCTTTCATCTAGGTATGCATCTATGTTCCTTTTTTTATCTCACAGTTGAGTTTTTTAGCGCAACTGACCTACACTTATTCGACAGCGGCCAAGGACTGGTAGGACTAGGCATTGTCCCGCCTCTCGTGTGGGAGTGGAGACCCAGCCTGTAGCGAGTCACGATGAGCGGTAGGGAAAGCATATTGGCGATGGTGTGACCTTCCCTTCTAGGGGTTGCGTCCTCCCAACCGGCCACGAGTATGGCGGCGGTGATGGCGGCAATCCCCGTGGTGACGAAGGAGGGAAATCGGGCTTCCTACCTCACCTAGTGGAGAAACGCATTGTTCGCCCTCTTGGTTGGAGCTAGAGGGGTTAGGTGGAGACGTGCCTAG
Source organism: Miscanthus floridulus (assembly GCF_019320115.1). NCBI lineage: Eukaryota > Viridiplantae > Streptophyta > Magnoliopsida > Poales > Poaceae > Miscanthus > Miscanthus floridulus. The sequence continues at coordinate 133,085,761 of NC_089582.1, read as the reverse complement.
GCTAGAGGTAGAACATTCACCAATGAGCCACAGAGTCTAGATAGTGGAGGCCCCCTACTCCGGCGAGATAGGCACTGGGGTGGAGCCGCCAGCCATCCCGCCGTCATAGGAGTTGGTGATGATCCGGTCGTCGCATGATATTGCGATGGCTGGATCTTTCAGCGAGTTGGGGTTGACCCATGAGCCGGTGTGGCCCTACCCTGGCGACCCAGGGAAGGCTTGGTTCGTCCTTTGCGATGAGGAGGAGGTGAAGCTCTAGCACTTGCTTGGGGAGAGAGGACTGTCATTGAAGTCCAATCTCGCCCAAACCAAGGCGAGGCTCAAGGAGGCCTTGGAGCGGGTGGAGCTCGTCCATCAGGCGGTTACAATCAACCTGCCCCGCATCATAGAGGTAAGTTCTCTACATTTTTAGCGTTTGTCCTTGACTCCTTGGTCCTTCACTGTGTTTATTTTTGCATGTTTGCTTCTCGCTTTATAGGATTTAGAGGCGATGTCGATCCGCAAGTCCCGTTTCCTTCAGGAGGAACATGGTCAGATGGAGCAGGAGGCAACGATGTCATGGTGGGTTGATGAGCTTTGGCGCTAGCTGGAATCCACCCATCGTGAGTCCCAAGACCAGGCGGCCAAGGCGACGGGAGCGCGGGCTGTGGAACTGCTTGTGGTCGAACGGGCGACTGCTGCCGAGTGGGAAGTCGACCCAGCAAAGGTCCACTTGGCGAAGACCGAGGTGGCACTTTAGAAGTCCTTGGAGGCTCTAGAGACAGAGCAGAGGGCCCAGTCGATGGCTAAATAGGAAGTTGTCACGAATCGGGAGCAGGTGCTTGGTGCGGAGGAGTCAAACGCTCGACTGCTCGAGAAGGTGGCCTAGCAAGAGGATGGACTCTCCATCCTCACCTGCCTTGGTATGTATCTGTTCCACCTTCGGTTGATGCCTTGGTTTTTCCTTTCCTTTGCTTCTAAACTTGTCGCCCTTTTTTAAAACTAGGTGGGAAGATTGGTTCTTTGGAGCGAGAGCTGGAGGTAGCCAAGGCGACGATCGGTCGGAGCGTGGAGGCGCTAGCCAAGTCCCTTGAAGAGTGACATTCTCTCGAGGGGGAGCTCGACCAAATTTGTAACATCGCCTAGGTGGTCGTTTCTAAGGTGTTCAGGGTGGGACCGAGCACCAGTACGTCTGCCGTCCAACTGGCGGAGGTCCCGAACGAAGTTCGTCCGCTCATCTCTGATGGCATGTTCTATGGGACATCGAGGGTGCTGACCTCAGTGGTGATGCACCACCCGAATCTAGACTTCACCGCCATCTGCAGGGGGTACACTGACGGGTGGAGCACAGACGCAATCCATACGCTTGGGGAGAGCTTGGTGCCATATGCATAGATGGTTGCAGAGCAAGTCTCCATGCAGTGGGTGATAGAGGCTCGTTGTTCGAGTGTGGCTGAAGGCACGCGCCAAGAAGATGTCATCTAGCCTGCGGAAGGAGTGGAGACCAGGTTGGAAGCGAGCGTTGTCCCACCTACGACCGAGCCAAACATCATCCCAGAGGAAAGCGAGTGGCCCGTATCCTCGTCGATCGTGCCATCAGCCGATGCTGCCGAGCGACCACAATAGAATTTAGAGTAGAAAGAGTCAGTATATGTAAAAGATAAGTTTGTGAGGGAGCCCCATGTGAACAGTTTTTTACATTCATGAATACTTTAATTTCAATTTTGTGATGGAATCACTCGTAAGGGGAAGCTTGTCCCATCCGTCCTTGTTTTTACCCTAGCATAGCTTTGTTTTTTATTCTTTCTTTTTCGCACCTGCCCGTTTGACCCGTAGACTGCAACCTTAAGAACCCGGGCGTGGCCCGCGAGGCTCAGCTGCTTGTAATCGTAGGTCGTGGCAGGGTGTGATCGGTTGGGAGTTTAAAACATAAGTTACGTAGGGTAATTAAAGGAATGGACTACCCTTTAGTTTGGGTGAAAGGTATTTACTATATGATAGTAAAAAAAGATGGGTGGTACCGCACCCTTGTGGAGCCCCCGAGTGACCCAGGCCAAGAGTGCTCGGGCTAGGGTGCTTGTAGGAGCAAACATTGAATGAAAGAAAATGGTAAGACCGAGCTTTAGAGGAAGAAATGATGTAACTATTCGATGTTTCATGTGTTGGTGAGGACATTGTCGTTGTTGTCCTTCAGTCAGTTGGTGCCCGGTTGGATCACCTCAGTCATCGTATAGGGTCCTTCCCATGGTGGACAGAGTTTATGTTTCTCCGTGGTTGATTGGGTTCTCCGGAGCACGAGATCACCAACCTCAAGGATCCTCCCCCTGATTTTTCTTTCATGGTACCTGTGGAGAGTTTGCTGGTAGCGAATGGAGTGGATGACAGTCATCTCACAAGCCTCCTTGAGTAGGTCAACCGTGTCATGCTAAGCCTCCATGGCTTGGTCTTGGTCGAAGGCCTTCACTCTTGGGGCGCCATGCTTGAGGTCAGAGGGCAACACTGCTTCAGCTCTGTAGGCCAGGAAGAAAGGTGTGAACCCTATGGATCGGTTTGGGGTCATTCTCAAGCTCTAGAGGATCGCTGGGACCACTGCAACCCATCGCCCGACATACTTATTGAGTCGATCGAAGATGCGTGGCTTAAGTCCTTGGAGGACCATGCCATTGGCCCGCTCGACCTAACCGTTAGTACACGGATGTTCGACCGAGGCCCAATCGATCCTGATGTCGTATCCATCAGAGAAGTCCAAGAACTTCTTCCCAGTGAAGTTAGTTCCATGGTCAGTGATGATACAGTTAGGAACACCAAAATGATAGATGATGTCAAGGAAGAACTTGACCGCCTCTTCCGAGCAAATGTTGGCGATGAGCTTCGGCTCTATCCACTTGGTGAATTTGTCCACCGCTATGAGTAGGTGAGTGAAGCCACCTGGGCTCTTTTTGAGGGATCCAACCATATCGAGGCCCCAGACCACGAATGGCTAGGTGATGGGGATGGTTTGAAATTCCTACGCCGACAAATGAGTTTGCCAACATAGAACTGGCATCTCCCACACCTACGGACGACATCCTCTGCATCTCATAGCGCAGTGGGCTAGTAAAAACCTAGGCAAAAGGCTATTCCAACCAGCGACCTTGGGGCCACATGATGTCCGTAGATTCCGGCATGGACCTCGAGGAGGAGTTGTTTCCCTTGGTCGGTAGGGATGCACTTCATGAGTACTCCCGACGGACTTCGCTTGTAAAGTTTGTTACCGAATGTGATGAAGGTCTTGGTATGTCGAGCGATTCATCGTGCTTTAGTCCTTTCTGGCGGGAGAATCTCCTCAAGGAGGTAGGTGAGTAGTGGTGCTCTCTAGTCAGCTTGATCGAGTGCTACCACGGCGATGTCGGCGGGCAACATTGTCATGGAGGTACCAAGGTCAGAGCCCCCGAGTGCCAGATTGGTGTTGGAGTGTGTCTAGATTGGACCTTCCAGGATGCGGGCAGACGGCTCATGAAGGTCATTGATGAGGACCCCATCTGGAGATGGAACCCGCCTGGCAGCCAATTTTGCGAGAAAATCGACGGCATCGTTGTCCTTTTGGGGGATATGATGTAGTTCGATCCCCTAGAATTTGTCCTTGAGCTTGTGCACCTCCTGGCAGTATGCTGCCATGAGGGGGCTTTTGTAAGAGGACTCCTTCATGACTTGGTTGACGACCAACTCCGAGTTGCCACGAACGTACAGCCACGTAGTGCCGAGCTCGATGGCGATGCACATTTCGTTGATGAGGGCCTCGTATTCCATGGAGTTGTTTGAGGCCAAAAAATGGAGACGGATCGCATAGGGGAGCCTGCTCCCATTCGGGGAGATCAGAACTACTCAAGCCCCCGAGCTAGGCGCCACACTGATCCATCGAAGTACATCGTTATAAGGTCGAGATGGCGGACTAGAGGGGGGGTGAATAGTCCTTTCTAAAATTAATCACGTCGGCTAACCGAAACAAGTGCGGAATTAGAACTATCGGTCTAGCCAAGACTACACCCCTCTATCTATGTTCTCTAGCACCTTCCAAGGATACTAATAAAGCAACAAAGGTGCTGGGCTAGCTAGAGCTCACCTAACTAATTCTAGGAGCAATGTCACACAAACCTATGCCACTAGTACTTTAAGCAACAAGGGAGCTCCTACACATGCTAGTAAGCAAAAACACAAAGCCAACTAAGCTCACTAGCAATACTCAATAACAAGGCAACCAATGCCAAATTAGAGAGCGCAAATACTTAGCTACACAAACTAAGCAAAGTGACTAACAAGGTCACACAAACCAAATTAGCCACACAAGGGAGCTACTTCTATGCTACACAAGCAAGAAGGTAACTAGTAAGCTACACAAGCTAACTAATTACAAAAGCAACTACACAAGCACAATGTATATCAAAGTAATTACAAGCTTATGTAATGAGGATGCAAACCAACGGGAGGAACAAGGTTGACACGGTGATTTTTCTCCCGAGGTTCACATGTTTGCCAACACGCTACGTCCCCGTTGTGTCGACCGCTCACTTGGTGGTTCAGTGGCTAATTGACATCACCCGCCAAGCCCGCACGTCAGGCACCACAAGAACCTACCCCAAAAGTGAGGGTAGCTCAATGACACGCTCAACTAGAGTTGCTCTTCGCAGCTCCCATGGGGCGAGCATAATGCCCCTCACAAAGCTCTTCTCCGGAGCACCGCACAAGCTTCTTGCGGGCTTCAACAGAGACCACCACCAAGCCATCTAGGAGGTGGCAACCTCCAAGAGTAACAAGCACCACCGGCTTGCAACTCGATCACCTAGTGCCACTCGAAGCAACCTCATGATGCAATCGCACTAGAATTGCTCTCTCACACAATCGAATGATCACTATCAAGTATATGTGAGATGGAGGGCTCCCAAGCACTACCACACAAGCCACCAAGGCTCTAGTGTGCTCAGCTCTTCCAAGCTGTTGGCCAAAGGCCGACCACAGCTCCTATTTATAACCCCACGAACAAATAGAGCCGTTACCCCTTCACTGGGCATTTTTCGGGTCGACCGGACGTAGCATCAGACGCTGCACCGGACACACCGATCATGAATATCGGACGTGTCCAGTCGCTATACCGGACGTGTCCGGTAGCTGCCAGACAGCCATGTGTCCCACTGTTGCCTCCAATGGCTCTCTGACAAGATGACCGGACGCTCAACACCAAAACGACCGGACGCTCAGCCGCTGCGTCCGGTCGAGTCCAGTAAGCCTCCAGGGCCGACCGGATGCATCTGTTAGAAGCTGACCGAACGCTGAGCCTCAGTGTTTGGTCGAGTACAGTAAGCACCCACGGACGACCGGACGCGTTTGGTCACACCAGACCGTACGCTGCCAGCGTCCGATCAACTGTTCCACCGAACACCAATTTTGCTGATTCACACCGGACGCGTCCGGTCGCACTGTGCAGTTTAGTCCTGAGCCACATACCGGACATGTCCGATCTCCATACCGGACGCGTCTGGTCACTCTGTGACCAGCGCGACTAACTTGTTTTCAACTCTATCTTCTTCACCCTTGCTCAAATGTGCCAACCACCAAGTGTATCACCTTGTGCACATGTGTTAGCATATTTTCACAAATATTTTCAAGGGTGTTAGCCACTCAACTTGCCACGCCACTCGATCCTAGCGATGATGCAAAGTTAGATCACTCGAGTGGCACTAGATGACCGATATGCAAACAAGTTTGCCCCTCTTGATAGTATGGCCATCTATCCTAAACCTGGTCATAAACTTCTCTACACACCTATGACCGGTGAAATGAAATGCCCTAGGTTATACCTTTGCCTTGCGCATTCGATTCCATCTCCTCCAATGTTGATGCAACACATGCACCAACACAATCAACAATGATATGATCCACTTCATATCATCACGTGATCATATTGGTTCATCGATCTTGACTTCACTTGCTTTTCACCATTGCCTTCATCCATCGGCGCCAAGTCTTGCTCAAGCTTCACCGCCACACGGTCCATTGCTCCAAAGCCTCTGACTTGCCCTTCACGCTTTCAACCAGTCCATCAAGTCAAGTCTTGTCTTGATCTTCTCCACCTTGATCACATGACTCAATGTCATGTCTCATGTGCAATGAGCTCCTTCATCTTCACATGTGTGAGCTTTGCAACATCTCCAAGCCATTTTCACCTTCATGGCATATGTTGCTCACACACATGTACCTGTGGACTAATTACCTGTGTATCTCACATAAACACAATTAGTCCACCTAAGTTGTCACTCAATTACCAAAACCACACAAGGACCTTTCAATCTCCCCCTTTTTGGTAATTGATGACAACTCTACAAAGATATGGAAATTAAGCTCTTTTGGATTCATGTTGCTTGCCCAAGAAATTTTACCATGTGAAAATGATTTTGGACAAGTACCACAAACCCGAGATGATAGTATTAGCTCCCCCTACATATGTGCTAGAGTGTTTGATTTGAAACTCGCACATATGCATAGATTAAAATTGTGGGAGAGTAATTACTACCGGATGATGCTAAGGTGTATAGAGTAAACCTTTGAAGTGTGATACCAATCGGAGTTGCACCTTGAAGTTCATCCTTAGCACCATGGTTAGCTAGATATCACTTGGCAATAAAAGCACTAGATATCTTATGAGATCAACATTAAAAGCAAGGTACTAGCATTACTTGAAAAGCATACCAAGTGTCTAGCTATCATCCTATGCATGCTAGTTATCAAATCATCATTCAAGTTCTACAACTAGCATACACCACACAAGCATGCATATTGAATTTTGAAAGCTTATACAATGCAAGCAAGCACATGAATATGCACATATCAAATGCAATCAATCAAGGTTCATGAGCTTGCTCCCCCTACTTGTGTGCTTCTCTTGTCCAAGAATTTTGATCCATCTCTTTTCTTCAATGTTACCCCCTCTTTGTCCATGTCCATGTCCAACCTCTACTTCTTTGAGTTTTTATATCTTATCTCTCCCCCTTGTACAATCTCAATCTCATGGTTTTCATATCTTTATACAATCTCTCCCCCTTTGTCATCAATTTCCATAAAAGGTGAGCTTCTCATTGATGCAAAGGTATACGTTTGGGGTAGGTGGTTGAGGCTTGAATCTTGCATTTTTTATGGACATCACTTGATTATTGGAATGACACCACTTGTAAATACTACTTGTAGCTTGTACCACTTGTACCTTGTGTAGGGATTCTTGAGATACCACACATAGGATCTTTGATCTTGATACAAATTTGTGTGACACCTCCCCCTATGTGATAGCATGGGTCATCCATTTGATACACTTGAGCTCTTGTAGGTGAGGGATGCATTCTTCATTTGATGATCACTTAAAGTTGAGGATCACTTGTGGAACCATCATCTTGCATGATTGATACCGTGTGTAGATAAGATATCACTTGAAAGAATTTTCTAGTATGGAACCACTTGTTGGATTTATCAATAAGAACCATTTCTTGAACATTTTCTATCTTCATGAGTACCACTTATAGGATATCACTTGTGAGTTGATCTAGTCATCATTTGTAGATTCTTGATGAAATACTTGAGTCTAGATACCACTTGAAACAAACAAACTAGATATCCATTTGCATTGTTGTCTTGTGCTTGTACTCTTATCACTATCATGAGCTTCTATGGTTAACTTGAACTAAATTGATTTGCCTAAGCTTTCAAGTCCGGTTTGAACCAATGACACGCTTCTTCACACCTCTTGCAAGGGTTATCTTGCCAATGTTGTACTTGTCACTTGTTATCAATCCAAATTAGATCAAGTACTTGGGATCACTAGCTCATGAACAAATTCATATACTAACCACTAGATCAAGTAATCATCCAAACAACAGTGGTAGGCTATGAATTGAAACATTTCATTTGTTATGCATGATCCTATGAAGCATGTACTATATGCACTAACCGCATACCAGTAAGGGATGAAATGATCATGCACATTACAATGATACCTTTGCTATGTTGGAGTAGAGGATAGTCACATATATTCCAATTCATTACTCCAATAGCAATGTGAAGTCCAATTATAAGCTTGGTGAAGACCAATAGATACCATGTTGAATTTTATTCTTCACCCATATGAAAAGAATACCACTTATGATCAAGTGCACTTTCTTGTTGTGGTTGGCTTGCTTTATCTTTTGATCTTTGCTTGCGTGAGAGCATCAATTTGAGAATACCACTTGAAATATCATGACTAGCTCTCTTTTGGGTGTAGCTTGCTTTTCTTGATCAACCCTTTTGATTGCTTCAACTAAGCATCTCAAATATTTCTCGGATCACCACTTCCATGTTAGCCTTACAAGTACCACACTTGGTTTACCTACACATAGGCGGCAAGCCCCTACACTAGGGAGAAGTGACCTTTCTCCAAGAATCATTCTTGATACTCACTTGAAATGACTTGATTGATCGATCCAAGTGATGGACTTAACTTGGTGAGTAACCTTGATTCCTTCTTTATGTCCTTTTCTTTCTTCTTGTTTAAGTCATTTTCTTTCTACCAAATGATTTCCAATAGTCACTAGAACTTCAACTTTAACTTCATCTTGAGTTTGATCTTGATCTTTCAATTTGAGTACCGAATGTGTGCAAAGTACACTCCACAATCAAATAGTCTTGTACTCTTTGCTTGTCATGCTTCTAGATCATCTCAAAACCAAACTTAGGTACCTCAAACACTTGTAAACATGTTTCCAACTTGAGGACCTTTCAATCAAAGTGACTCTAGATCAATCCAACATTTGTCACTTTTCTGACAGATTTTGTACCCTTCAAAGAAATAAGCATATCTCCCAAAGTACAAATACAAATACCACTAAATTGGGTGGAGGTGTGCAATACTAAGTTATCTTGCAGCTGTAAAAATTTGAGCTCCATTTGACTTCTAGATTGCTGCTATATTTCAATTCTTCCACCACTGCTACATGCTGAAAACTGCTGCACTATAGCTGACAAGATCCACTCCAAAACTGAAGCATTTCTTATCCAATTCTCATGAAAATTTTACAGCATCTTATACCATAAGTCTAGAGCATGTACACCAATTTTCATGCCAATCCAATAAGTTTTGATTTCTCAAACATGGCTAAGATCACAGATCACTCAGATTTTCAATATAGGACAGATTTCAATCACTTGAGCTATACTTCACAAATATAAATCAAACTTGAAATTAACTCATTTGAATACTTTCACAAGACATAAATCCATTCAAACCACTTACTAAATGTTATCTTATGAACTTATCCAACACAAATCAATCCAAACTTGACTACTAATCAATTATCCATTCAATCATCTCATAGCAAGCAACATTGCATATTTATCCAATTCAATCAACTCATATGCACCCAAATGAAATGATCAACAAGAGATATACCTAGGTTAGCTCATGATTATCCAACTAGCAAGCTTCAACTCAATTATTTGCAAGTCATCAAATATATCCAATGAATCACCAACAATATGAATTATAGCACTTGTATATTGATAGCACTTGGACTTCACTCAATTTTCACTTGGCATTGGGTTTGGATGTGCACTAAGCTTCATAACTTGATTCAACATATGATGAACAATGTGAGATCAATTTAATCAAGTCTCCAATGCTGATGGTACCTACAAACAATCATCCACTTTTTGATGGTACCCAAATAAGTTTGGGTCCTCTCAAGTTAGGAGCAACATACTTAGGTAATGCCTTAGTATGAGTAGCGGGATGTTTTGCAATAGCAACCATAGAGGTACCATTACCATCCTTTCTAAGCATATTATTATCAACAATTGAAATAGGCTTAGAAATATCACCTAGGGAACATGAATGTGCCATGTGTCCCCTTTCCCGGCATGAGTAGCACTTTCTCTTTGCTTGAGCCTTCTCTTCTTTGCTCATGTGATGCTTCTCATTGCCTTGCCTCTCATGAATTTCTTGAGCCTTCTTCTCAAGCTTGATAGGACACTTAGAGGCAAAGTGTCCCGTACTTTCACACTTAAAGCACTTGATGTGAGCATAATCTTTCTTCTCATCTTCATTCTTGCTCATCATCTTGGCATCTTGAGTTTGCATTGGATGCCTTGCCTTTCCACCCCTTCTTGTTTTCTTCTTCTTTATCATCAAGTCGCCACCATCTTCATGATTGATCTTGATTTGCTCTTGTGGTGTCTTCTCTTGCTCAACTTGTGGCTTTGGTTGAGGCTTCACTTGTTGCTTCACCAATTGCTTGGTTGGGCACATTGAGGTAAGATGACCCTAGGTGCGGCACTTGAAGCACTTGACATGCTTGAGCCTCTCTTCTTCTTTTATCTTCTTGAGCTTCTCAATGTTAGGGCAACCATTTGCAAGGTGTCCTGCTTCATGACACCGGTAGCACATGGTATGAGAAAGCTTTCTTTGTTGTAGCTTCTTCATCTTTCTTTCTCTCTTTCTTTCGCCCTTTGTCATCTTCTTCTTGAAGCCAAGGCCACACTTTTCACCATAGTTTCTTTGAGTCTTCAACATGTGCTCAAAGGTGACTTTTAAGTTGTAGCACCTCTCTAGCTTGTTGCTCAATTTCTTCACTTCATTTTTGAGCTCATTATTCTCCTTCAAAAGGTTAGTCTCACAAGACATAGAAGTAGAACAACCATCTATTTGTGAAGAACATGGCATATCTAATAAATCATCACAAGAGGTGGATACATGCTTCTTGCCTACATCACAAGGGTTAGCAATAATATGTGATTGATCAATTGACCCATGTGATGAACTCTCATTATTTTTAAGTTTCTTGGTAAACATTTTAATGAGAGAAGCATGTTGTTCTAATAATTCATCATGAGATGCAAGTAGTGTCTCATGATTCAATTTAAGCTCATCATGTGAAGATTTATAAGCATCAAATAAGTCTTTATGTTCTTCACAAGAGTTCTTTAGAAATGAGTTTTCATTTTCTAATTTCAATGTTTTAGCTTTCTTATTTTCTAAAGACATGGTCATGCTAGCAAGTCTACTAACAAGCTCATCATATGAATCAACATGATCAACCACATTATCATTTGTTACCTTGGTGTCACCTTGTGACATGAAGCAATGTGGTGATGTAGTTGAAGAGCTTGTAGTAGCATCTTCATCATGGCTTGAGCATGAACCATCATCACCAACAAGTGTGCATGGGGTAGCATCATCACTTGCAACACTTGCGGCATCATCATCAACCTTGTCAAGTGAACTTGTAGTAGATCGATCATCATCATCATCACTTGACCATGAGGTGGAGCAATCTTCCACAATCACCAAATTGTGGTTATGCTCAACACACTCATGCACCTCTTTCTTGGGCTCATCATCATCATCGAAGACCGTCCCATACTTCTCATTGAGATAACTTTAAATCTTATGGGCGGTCTTCATGTCAATGATCTCTCTAAAGATGTTATCATGCAAGGATCTATACATGATGTTAGTAGCTTGGATGTCGAGATCTAGGCATTTCTCTTGTGCTTGAGTTAGATTATCTTCATCCAACACATGAGAAAAGCCTACATCTCCCATCCACCACATTTGAGGGCAAATAAACTTAAAATTGCATATCATCCAATTTTTCCATCGTGTAAAGTGTGTGCCATCAAAAATGTGTGGACAATCAACATCTAGCCCATAAGTCGCCATCCTCTCGGGTCGGTGAAGACCACAAATGAGAGACCGGGCTCCGATACCACTTGTAAGGTCGAGATGGCGGACTAGAGGGGGGGTGAATAGTACTTTCTAAAATTAATCGTGTCGGCTAACCGAAATAAGTGCGGAATTAGAACTATCGGTCTAGCCAAGACTACACCCCTCTATCTATGTTCTCTAGCACCTTCCAAGGATACTAATTAAGCAATAAAGGTGCCGGGCTAGCTAGAGCTCACCTAACCAATTCTAGGAGCAAGGTCACACAAACCTATGCCACTAGTACTTTAAGCAACAAGGGAGCTCCTACACAAGCTAGTAAGCAAAAACACAAAGCCAACTAAGCTCACTAGCAATACTCAATAACAAGGCAACCAATGCCAAATTAGAGAGCGCAAATACTTAGCTACACAAACTAAGAAAAGTGACTAACAAGGTTACACAAACTAAATTAGCCACGCAAGGGAGCTACTTCTATGCTACACAAGCAAGAAGGTAACTAGTAAGCTACACAAGCTAACTAATTACAAAAGCAACTACACAAGCACAATGTATATCAAAGTAATTACAAGCTTATGTAACAAGGATGCAAACCAACGGGAGGAACAAGGTTGACATGGTGATTTTTCTCCCGAGGTTCACGTGTTTGCCAACACGCTATATCCCCGTTGTGTCGACCGCTCACTTGGTGGTTCGGCGGCTAATTGGCATCACCTGCCAAGCCCACACGTCGGGCACCGCAAGAACCTACCCCAAAAGTGAGGGTAGCTCAATGACACGCTCAACTAGAGTTGCTCTTCGTGGCTCCCACGGGGCGAGCACAATGCCCCTCACAAAGCTCTTCTCCGGAGCACCGCACAAGCTTCTTGCGGGCTTCGACGGAGACCACCACCAAGCCGTCTAGGAGGTGGCAACCTCCAAGAGTAACAAGCATCACCGGCTTGCAACTCGATCACCTAGTGCCACTCGATGCAACCTCATGATGCAATTGCACTAGAATCGCTCTCTCACACAATTGAATGATCACTATCAAGTATATGTGAGATGGAGGGCTCCCAAGCACTACCACACAAGCCACCAAGGCTCTAGTGTGCTCAGCTCTTACAAGCTGTTGGCCAAAGGCCGACCACAGCTCCTATTTATAACCCCACGAACAAATAGAGACGTTACCCCTTCACTGGGCGTTTTTCGGGTCGACCAGACGCAGCACCGGACGCACCGATCGTGAATACCAGACGTGTCCGGTCACTATACCGGACGTGTCTGGTAGCTACCAGACAGCCACGTGTCCCACTGTTGCCTCCAACGGCTCTCTGACAAGATGGCCGGACGCTCAGCACCGAAACGACCGGACGTTTAGCCGCTGCATCCGGTCGAGTCCAGTAAGCCTCTAGGGCCGACCGAACGCGTCTGTTAGAAGCTGACCGAACGCTAAGCCTCAGCGTCCGGTCGAGTACAGTAAGCACCCACGGATGACCGGACGCGTTCGGTCACACCGGATCGTACGCTGCCAGCGTCCGATCAACTGTTCCACCGAACACCGATTTTGCTGATTCATACCGGACGCGTCCGGTGTGGCGACCAGACGCGTCCGGTCGCACTGTGCAGTTCAGTCCTAAGCCACATACCGGACGTGTCCGATCTCCATACCGGACGCATCCAGTCACTCTGTGACCAGCGCGACTTACTCGTTTTCAACTCTATCTTCTTCACCCTTGCTCAAATGTGCCAACCACCAAGTGTGTCACCTTGTGCACATGTGTTAGCATATTTTCACAAACATTTTCAAGGGTGTTAGCCACTCAACTTGCCACGCCACTCGATCCTAGCGACGATGCAAAGTTAGATCACTCGAGTGGCACTAGATGACTGATATGCAAACAAGTTTGCCCCTATTGATAGTACGGCCATCTATCCTAAACCTGGTCATAAACTTCTCTACACACCTATGACCGGTGAAATGAAATGCCCTAGGTTATACCTTTGCCTTGCGCATTCGATTCCATCTCCTCCAATGTCGATGCAACACATGCACCAACACAATCAACAATGATATGATCCACTTCATATCATCACATGATCATATTGGTTCATCGATCTTGACTTCACTTGCTTTTCACCGTTGCCTTCGTCCATCGGCGCCAAGTCTTGCTCAAGCTTCACCGCCACGTGGTCCATTGCTCCAAAGCCTCCGACTTGCCCTTCACGCTTGCAACCGGTCCATCAAGCCAAGTCTTGTCTTGATCTTCTCCACCTTGATCCCATGACTCAATGTCATGTCTCATGTGCAATGAGCTCCTTCATCTTCACATGTGTGAGCTTTGCAACATCTCCAAGCCATTTTCACCTTCATGGCATATGTTGCTCACACACATGTACATGTGGACTAATTACCTGTGTATCTCACATAAACATAATTAGTCCACCTAGGTTGTCACTCAATTACCAAAACCACACAAGGACCTTTCAATCGTCTAGTACTCGTGGGTGATGTCTGGGGTCAGGAGCTGGACCTCCATCCATTCGGTGATAAATCCATGAGAGCCTGAGACTTAATAGCGGTGCAGGGGATATACCTGATGTCGTGGCCCATTAGCTTAATGACCCACTTTGAGATTCGTCCCGCGGCATCGCGATTACAGACAATGTCTCCCAATGGGTATAAAGTGATGACCATGACTTCGTGGTCGGTGAAGTGGTGCAGGAGCTTCTGGGTCGCCATTAGTATAGCGTATTGAAGTTTCTGCACCTAGGGGTACCGGACCTTGGCGTTGGTGAGAACCTCACCGATGAAGTATACGGTACCACCCCTCTTTTTTACTATCATATAGTAAATACTTTTCACCCAAACGAAAGGGTAGTCCATTCCTTTAATTACCCTACGTAACTTATGTTTTAAACTCCCAACCGATCACACCCCGCCACGACCTATGGTTACAAACAGCTGAGCCTCACGGGCCACGCCCGGGTTCTTAAGGTTGCAGCCTATGGGTCAAACGGGTAGGTGTGAAAAATAAAGGATAAAAATAGAGCTATGCTAGGGTAAAAATAAGGAACGGATGGGACAAGCTTCCCCTTATGAGTGATTCCATCACAAAATGAAATTGAAGTATTCATGAATACAAAAAACTATTCGCATAGGGGGCTCCCCCATGAACTTATCTTTTACATATACTAACTACTTCTACTCTAAATTCTATTGTGGCCGCCCGGCGGCATCGGCTGACGGCACAGTCAACGAGGATAAGGGCTACTCGCTTTCTGATGGGACGATGTTTAGCTCGGTCGGAGGCGGGACGACGCTCGCTTCTGACCCAGCCTCCACTCCGTCCATAGGCTGGATGTTGTCTTCCTAGCGCATGCCTTCAGCCATGCTCGAATGGCGAGCCTCCATCACCCACTGTGCGGAGACTTGCTCGGCAACCATCTATGTGTTTGGCACCAAGCTCTCTCCAAGCGCATGGATCGCATCCACGCTCCAGTCGTCGACGTACCCTCTATAGATGGCAAAGAAGTCTAGGTCCAGGTGGTGTGTCGCCACTGAGGTCAGCACCCCTGACATCCCATAGAACATCCCATCAGAGATGAGCGCCCGAACTTCATTTGGGACCTCCGCTAGCTGGGCGACGGGCGTACTGGTGCTCGGTGCCGACCCGAACACCTCAGAAACGACCACCTGGGCGATGTTGCAAATCTGGTCGAGCTCCCCCTTAATAGCACGTCACTCTTCATCAGACATGGCTAGAGCCTCCACGCTCCGACCGATCACCGCCTTGGCTGTCTCCATCTCTCGCTCCAGAGAACCAACTTTTCCACCCAGTTCTAGAAAAAGGATGACAAGTTCAGAAGCAAAGAAAAGGAAAAACTAAGACATCAACCAAAGGTGGAACGGATGCATACCAAGGTGGGTGGTTTCGAGGATGGATAGCCCTTCCTCTTACTGGGTCACCTTCTCGAGCTGTCAAGCATTTGACTCCTCTACCCCAAGCACCTACCGCCGGAGCGTGAGCACTTCTTGATCAGCCTCCGATCAGGCCTTCCGCTCCGTCTCCAGGGCCTCCAAGGACTTCTGGAGCGCCATCTCGGTCTCCACCAGGTGGACCTTCACTGCGTCGAGCCCTAGCTAGGCAACAGTCACCTGTTCCACCACGAGCAGTTCTGCCACCCACGCTCCTGTTGCCTCGGTCGCTCGGTCTTAGGACTCACAACGGTCGAATTCCAGCTGATGCTGAAGCTCATAGACCCACCGTGACATCATGGCTTCCCGCCCCATCCGACCGTGCTCCTCTAGAAGGAAACGGGACTTACGGATCGACATCGCCTCTAAGTCCTGTAAAACGAGAAGCAAACATGCTGAGACAACTAGTAAAAGACCAAGGAGTCAAGGACAAACGCTAAAAACATAGAAGCTTACCTCTGCGACGTGTGGCAGGTTGGCTGTAACCGCCTGATGGACGAGCTTGACCCGCTCTAAGGCCTCCTTGAGCCTCGCCTTGGTTTGGGCGAGATCGGACTCCATCGATAGTCCTCTCTCCTCAGTCAAGTGCTAGAGCCCCACCTCCTCCTCGTCGTGAAGGACGAACCGAGCCTTCCTCGGGTCACCGAGGTAAGGCCACACCAGCTCGTGGGTCACCCCTAACCCGCTAGAAGATCCAGCCATTGCAATATCATGCGACGATCGGACCATCGCCAACTCCTACGATGGCGGGATGGTTGGTAGCTCTACCCTAGTGCCTGCCCTGCCGAAGTAGGGGATCTCCGCTATCTCGACTCTGCGGCCCACCGACAGAAGTTTTGCCTCCGGTCGGGCCACGTCTCCTCCTGACCCCTCCAGCCCCGACTAGGAGGGCGAGCCATGTGTTCCTCCACTAGGCTAGGCAGGGAGCCTGGTTTCCCTCCTCTATTCCGCCATGGCTGTTGGGGGAGGGATCATAAGGGTCACCTCTGACCCAACCTCCACTGTCACCATGAGGATCGCTGCCATCACCAGCATCGTCGTTGCCCCATAGTCACTATCGACCGGGAGGGTGCAACCCCTTGAAGGGAAGGTCGCACCGCCATTAGTCTGCTTTCCCTGCTGTTCATCGTGACTCACTACAGGCTGGGTCTCCACTCCTCCTGGATGGGAGGTGGGTGATGCCCAGTCCCATCAGTCCTTGGCCACTGTAAAAAAAGTATAGGTGAGTGGTGCTCAAAGAACTCAACTATGAAATTGAAAGGGAACATAGATACATACCAAGATGAAAGAGGTAGGGCCCTAAAGCCCGACCCGCTGGCGACAAGCCTGCTGGACGAGGACCGCTCATGGGTCATGACCTGCGCCCCCTCATATCAACTGAGGGGGGAATCGACCCAGCCGGTTCCCGATCGGCCCACGAATGGCTATGACCGTCGACTCGTGGTGCACCAACCGAAGCAACTGACAGGGCGTCTCCCCATTGTGGGTCACGCACATGCGCTGACCTTGAAGATGTGGGGAGTACAAGCATGCTCCTCCGACTAGCCAGCATGCCACGACACGCTCGGAGCAGGGGGGTATGAAGCCAATGATGCCTCCAAAGGGCACGGTGACCACGCCCACTTTGCCTCTCGCTCGACGGCGGTGTCCGACCTTGTGGCATGCTTCCTTGACGTGGGAATGTCACCGTGTCTCTCTGTATCCCGCCCACCACCGACGGACGCGGTCATAGGCTCATGACGCTCCACCGAGGTTGCGATGACGCCCCTGTCTCCTTCATCCTCGAAGGTGCTCCCATCGCCACCCATCTTCGTGGGCTTCTCCGACTCAAGCTCCGCCTCCACGTCGCTCCTATTTTCACCTACCTAGACCCGCCAACCGATCTCCTTCTCCTTCTCAAACCTAATCTACTTTGGACCACGCATCTTCATTCTTTGGCTTGGTGGATTCTTCTACCACCCTGGCTATGGATATGCCTCCTCTCTTGGCAATGACTGAGTGAGAGGAATTAAGGGTTCTACTTCTGACACTTCCAAAGGTGGAGGTGCTGGTGGTACTGCAATACCGGTTCTCCTTCTTTCTAGCGAATGGACAGGGATTCCCTCCACGATAAAGGGAATTCCATTCCATAGCCAGCGTCCTCCGCTTGGCCCTGGTGACTAGGTAGGCTTCTCCCAATTGATGGACATGCTGATCTTTAGCCTCCTTTAGAGCTTCTGGCTTTGCAGTCTCCTGAATCTCTGTGGCTATCACACTAGCATGCGCTTCGGCAAGTTGCACCTGGAGCATCCTAGAGAAGATCTCGGCTTCCTCAGCTCACCGGAGGCACTTCCTCAGCTTCAAGGCTTGCCAGTCATACTGCTCATCCAGAGCAAGCAAGTACGCAGTCAAGTGCACCACAGTTGGACTGTCTTCTTGCGCATCCCGCCCTTACAAAGCCTCCATGCGAGCCCTCCATGCCCGTCGATTCTTTTCCAAAGTTGGAAAGAACCTCATGGGGGTATAGGCTATAGGCTCTTCATAGATCTGGCAAAGATACCGCAAGGCATTGCAGGCCACAACCTGATAGGTGTTGATGAAGCAAAACCTGGTTGCGGTCATATTCCAGGCTTGAGTGATGTCGGGGAACTCTTCACTCTTCCCAATATAGATGGTAACCTCACACCGCTTAGTGCCATGCTTTTCATACTCATGGCCCTCATACTCAGGATGATCTTTGACTCTGAGCTTTTGTAGGGTGGCATGTAGGATTCTAGGAAAACCCTCAATGTTCAGGCAGTAACTACTAACCCAGGCTCCTACCATTTCTGGAGATGGTTGCAAGGAAGGACTGAGCAAAAAGGTTGCTCCAAAGAAAAAGCTAGGCGAGCTAAAGTACACCGAGTGGTGGTATCAAGGGCTAAGCTAGGCCCTGCTTATAATGGTAGAGCAGTCAGTGGTCTTGGCATAGTCCACCAAGGTTCCAGCACGGGATCACTACGAACAAATAGACCAAATTTTTTGCTTGTTCGAGGCGAGCGATGTCCGAGGCCTTTACTGACTAGTACAACGATAGGCATGAACAACGAGCGAACACGGAGCATGAACCACAGTGCAGAAATAACTCTAGAACAAGGATGGTTCAGTCGTGCACAATTCGACATGCGTGACACCTATGGATGGCGTCTCTGCAAGCAATATGGGTACTACAATGCACAAACAGGATATGCATGAATGCACATCTTATACGTCCTTCCATTGTTGCCAACATATAGGTCAACCATTCTCAGATTTTTGGCACATCGTTCTCTCCCTGTAGCTAGTCGATACTCTCGGACTATACTCGAGGTCAGGGTACTTGCAGAAAATTTGATTAAGCCTACCTAAGTTAGCAGAGTACCATCTATCCTGGATACATAATCATAGTAATAGGGCTACTTATATAACTTCACATGCAACGTCCTGACTTTTTGAAAAGAATTTGTTGTCCAGTTTTAGTTTAGAAATAGGTTCCGAAGCTTTATTTCCTGATTTATGCTCTGATACCACCTGTGGTAGAACCACCTAATCTAATGCCTTCTAGGAGTACTTATCTTCTATTAGACACTAAGGCCCCGTTCGTCTTATCCAGAAGTCGTCTTGTTCGGCTTCTTTTTTCAGCCAGAATAGTATTTTTCTCCCACAACAATTCAGCTAGAATAGTGTTTTCAGCCAGTTTCAGCAAGCCGAATGAGGCCTAAGAACTCCAGGGAAGACACTAAATTATGCAGTTCCATCGAGCACACTCCAAGGGAGAACCTGAACATCCATATTTTTCCATCAGGAAATGAGAAAATAAAGCTTACATCATTATAGCCATTTCTTACATCACTTTTTATGCAATATCAAAGTATAATATGCATTGTTTATAATAGCGGAATATGATCATGCTATTAGAGTTACAACGGAAATAAATATTTATTCATAACATGATGAAGCATTGATATATAAACTATAACAACAGATTATAAACTTCTATTTTTTAAAACATTTGGTGATAGTTATAAATAAAAACTGTGATCACAGTGTAAAGGAATCCCCTCTGAGCTCACGAGGAGGAATTCACACATAAGAGTCAGCTCTAGCATCCACCTATCACCTACAACAGGGGGAAATAAAACCCTGAATACTCAATTGTACTCTGCAAGACTTACCCAATATGAGGAAAGAAAATACTCCAAGGATATGTAAGGCTATCTGGCTTGTGGGTTTATTGCACCTACAGGAAGCATTACTAAGCGTGCTTCCTTATATTTGATTTTTATTAGCAGTCAACATTAGTTCATTAACTAACCGTTCTATGTAAGCACCTGTACTACTTTCAAGCAGGTGGTAAGAAATCAGAATCATTTTTATCATCTTTCATCTTCTAGTTCTTACTAAGTTGCTAGACTGTAGACAAGCCATACCGGAACGCCGACGATTTTGCGAATCAATATGCCCAGCTGGGTACCCCGAAATACACGCCCCGCTTGTACCCCAGGCACAAAAAAGACCAACCCACCACTCTCTTGTCACGGGGTCTAGGTCCCTGTCTAAACTTGGACTCCAAGCCCCTGCTCCTAAGTCCCGGACTCAGTGCGGTGCTTAGACCTCTATCATCTCGGCCTCCAATCAGTCGGTTCAGAAAGAGCCAAAAGCCACGACAAGAGAACAACAAGCCTTCCCTGTGCCCATACACAAGTATGTGTTCGGGATAATAAGTCTGTGACCTGCCTAGAACCCAATGCAACGACCGGTCCTTAACCGACAAAGGCGAAATAATGCAATCCAAGCCTCGCTCGAATGCCAACCCAAGTCTAGATCCAAAGTACCATTCCGCCCGGTCTCCAATTATCATTCATATATATTCCAGGTGATAATAATATAGTACAACATTAATATGTTTCCTATCTCTCGCGAGTGATAGGCAATCACTCGACTTCTACTAGAGTCCTATAGCATAGCAATCTACATGATCCTATCATACTAGTAAGACTCATAGGGTAAAGATATATATATATATATATATATATATATATATATATATATATATATATATATATATATATATATATATATATATATATATATGCAAGTGGGTTTCATTCAACTCCTTAAAACTTAATGCACAAACATAATATAAAGTGCAGAAAAGTAGGGGTTATGCACCGGGGCTTGCCAGGGTAAGATTTAATTAGTAGTTAGCTTTTCCATCATGGTGACACGATCTCCAAAAATACCATTTCTTCAGCAACTCCCGATGACTCTGAGATCCATCGACGTCCCTATTATGACATGCAATGCAATGCAATGCAAATACATAATTAATCAACTACAACTGTGACTCGTAAAATACGATTTACGCCCCTCAAGCTAACGAGTTAGTTCTAACGACTAATGTACTAATCTATGTATCAACATCATCAAGAAAGATGTCATTTCCCCATAAGTGTTTTAGTTACACAATTCCACAGTGTTACTTTATCCCGTTCTATCGATTTAATCTTTATTCAAAATAGGACATCATTATCTATCTAGCAAACTAATTATTATTGGCTACAAAAATTACAGAGAACACCCGATAACACTTCTAATCTACTGTAAAATTTTTAGAGATATCACTATCACCGATTCATCACGGAAATTCCTACAAATTTAAGTATTAACAATATTAAGCATGTTAAAATAATTAGAGCAACCCTAAAAACATACAAAACTGACGCGGACAAAATCAACTATCAGATAGACCATGATTTTAGAAACTTAACAAAATTGGTTTGGCATTTTTATGATTTTTCTATGATTTACTATGAATTTCCAAGCATTCAGCCAATTATTAAAATTACAAAAACACCGAAAAAGAAAACAAAAGATCCTTGGGCCCAAAGCGGCCTAGCTCGGCCTGTTCCAGCAGCCAAGGCAGCCCAAACGGGCGGGCCGCGTGCATGGGCGTGAGCGGAGTAGGCACGGCGGTGATAGACCGGCCCAGCAGGGCGTGCAGTCACGGGCGCGGGCGGCCTAGGCGCGTAGGCAACGGCCCAGCAACCGGAAGCGGCCGGCCCACGCGTGGCCCAACGTGGACGAGCCCAAGCGTGATGAATGTTTTGCAAAAACATCCCCCACGCTTCTATCTATTTAGTATGCTTTTGTTCATATTGTCGACATGGAATTTCGTCCCGTGCCGAGGACACACGAGCAAGCCAAAAGGGTTCGCTCGATGGAGCTAGAGATCCACCTAGCTTTAGCGCAGGGGTGGTTGATCCTACGTGCTCTTCCCAAGACGTGCCAGTCAATTCAACCCTGCAATTGACAAGGAGAGAAAGTTTATCAGTAATTTAGGGCGAAACGTGCCGGTGTTGCCAGATAGTCCCGAATGTGTGGCTTTGAGAGCCAATATGAAAGGAGATCGACTAAATAGTCGATTCCAACATATTCATAAGAATAAATCAGTTAAAGCTCATGGGGTTATGCAAGAAGAATCGGTTATCATTCTGAATGAATATCATTATTTAGACAAATATCGGTCACTGGTAAAAGGATATCAACAGTAATTAGTTCATGCTAAGCCAATGACTGCAAGTAATCAAACCCCTTTTTATGAAAGAAATAGTTCATCATCATCCAACCATTTAATAGAGATAAATCAAATAAACATATTAGATCTCATCTATCGCTATGACCAGTGGGGCATGAGGTAGAATCATGCAGGCCGTAGAAACAACAATAGACTCGGTGACCCTAACTTATCACTAATACCAATGGGGCATGAGGCAGAATCATGCTGGCCATAATACAATAATAGGATCATGGGGCTAACACATCTTTCAACCTATCCCTACTTAGTAGGGTGTGAGGCAGAATCACATAGGTCGTGATAACGGGCCATGGAACAGTTTTCGCTAGCCAATAGATCTACTCAAGATCAAACATGCCTTAACCACACGCTATGCACGATCAAGATTGATGTAAAACAGCCGATAAAGCATAACTCATCGTTTAAAGTGCAGATTAGATCAGTTTAGATTAACAAACGATGGGTTAAAAAAGATATAAGGCCGATCTAGATCAATCTCCATTGGGTGAAGTGATATTGTTGTAATTAAATAGATAATGGAAGTAATAAGCAATATCGGTAACTTAATGAATCTATCCGAAGGAACGCCACCCTTAGATAGAGCCGATAACTTGACCTTAATCTAGTTCGAGCAGTGGAGGTCGACCGGATCGATGCAGCCGTATGAACAGAGGTATAAGCCATGACAGTACTTACAGACAAGCAATGGAGGTTGACCAGATCGATGCAGCCGTACTTGCTGAAGAACTCGCTGAGATCTACTCTACTCCTACTCCTAAGGGGTGGCTGGAGCCAAAAAAAAGTAAATAACTTGTATTTGATTGATTGTGTGTGTTTTACAATAGCCGGGCTTTGATATTTATACCCGGAGCCTATGAATCCTACTCAAGTATGACTTGGTACAATCTTTGGTATGCAGAAAACATTTCTAATTTAAGATAACTT
The DNA here is from genome assembly GCF_019320115.1 of Miscanthus floridulus. Classification (NCBI taxonomy): domain Eukaryota; kingdom Viridiplantae; phylum Streptophyta; class Magnoliopsida; order Poales; family Poaceae; genus Miscanthus; species Miscanthus floridulus. The sequence goes on along the minus strand of NC_089582.1, from coordinate 133,062,586 downwards.
GGACTCTAATCTTTCCCTTTTTGTAGAGTCCAACATGTCTTGTCTTGGCGCCGATCGTAGCCTTTGTCGTTATCTACTGGCGCTATTTGAAGAAAGCCGATTCTAGTTTTGCATTCGAATTAGCTGATACCGGCCTACACGCAATTGATTCCTTGATGACATGATCTTGGGAGCTTTTAAGTCCCTGCGACACTTCTTCCAAATTTTTGTGTAAACACATTTTAGTCACGGTTTTCACACCTAGCCCCCTCGGAAAAGGTTCTATTTACATGTTCACACCTTCTCCCTCCTTCGGTGAAATAGAGGAGCAGAGGACGGTGTCTCTGGCTGACCAAATCCTAGCCATCCTACGGACCTGCCGGTGGTGGGGAGACGGCGTGGGGCAGCAGAGGACTTAGACGTGCACGGGTTTGGCCAAAGCTCTCCCCACCGTGGCCCATAGAGACGCGGCCACACGCAGCGGCGGGCGCGATGGCCGACGGCTGGTGGCAGCAGCGGTCACTGGCGACTTCGGCTCGGTCATACTGGTGACGCGCTGTGCACGGGCGAGTAGCAGCACAGAGCTAGACATAGTACGAGCGAAGGCAACCATGCCATGCTGGCCACGCGCGCCACTGGCCGTGGCGGTGGCGGCTTCGCCAGCTCCAGGCAACAGGAAGTGGTGGTGCTATGAAGGATCGGGGTGGTAGAGTCCCATGGTGACGAGGCGGCTCGACGAGGCATCGATGCCGGACCAGGTCGTGGTTGTGGTGCTGCTGCGACGCCATGGTGGTGCCATGGCTGGCACCATCTCGGCCTTCGGGCATCACGACCATGGTGGCTTTGGTCTAGGAAGGAGGCAGAGAGGGGGATGGGTTGAGCATGGCCAGAAGGAAGGGAGAGCACGAGGGCGGCTATGGTGGATGGGTGCTCTGCTCGATTGCGGCTCTTATAGCCCGTCAGGGCTAGCTAGCGGGGAAAGGTGTGGCATGGCGATGTTGGCATAGGAGGCAAGTAGAGAGAGAGCGGGGAGGGCGAGCTAGAGCTAGGGCTGCAGTCCAGTGCCGCTATGGGGCTCGCGCGCTCATGCGCATACGCGAAGGCTGGGCGATGGCGGCACAACCACATCGGGTGCTCGGCTCAGCAGAAATGGGCAGAGACAAGTTAGAGGCAGACAATAGAGGCAGACAGCAGCGGCAGACAACAAAGGCAGGCAAAGACAAGCAGAGGTAGGCAAACAGAGGCAGAGACCAAGAAAGAAAAAAGCAGGGCGAAGGCAGTATGCGGCAGCAGTAATTCGGGTAGGTAGAATGAACGACCAAGAGCGATCAGGGCGAGGTAGTTGAGGTGAGCGGTTGAGATCGCTAACTACAGGTGTCGGTTCATGAACAGAGCGCCAACATGTCCTCAACACATTCTAGAGAAATTTGGTCAATTTTTGGGTGAGCATCGTAACTCTAACGTAACCTCGACCTGCACCATGTCCTAGTATACACCTAAATGCAACCGATTGTGCGAAAACATAGACGTAGTGCTTAACCATTTTTATTGGAAATCAAATGCCAAAATGGAATTGTCTACTATCGTTTCATACTTAAAAGAATTCAAGGTTTCACATAGTACTAATACTCCAAGCACTTTTTTTAAACGGTCTAAACTTTATCGTACTTTACCAACAACCATTTCATGACATAGCACACACTATATACCAAACAATAGAACCAAAACATTAGGGCGTTATTTAACTATTTTGCATTTTAAAAATCACCAAAAAGTGCACTTTCAACACAACTTCACATTTTTGCCGATTCACGAAAAGGCAAATTTTAATTTCCAATTTGATTTTTGAGCTATCAAAAATACGATGGAACAACACCCATTCACCAAATCAACAGTTGCATTTTAAACTACTAAGTTGCACTTCAAATTTTTATTTAAGTTCTAATTACAAGTTATATTTTATTTTTGTTTATAAAAATTATTTTTCGTGCCAAACGATAAAAACTACCCGTCCATTTCCTTGTCGGGATTTTCATCAGCACCTTTATGCGAGTTTTAACTCTAACACCTGAGAAACCTACCTTGATAATTTCTCTTAGGCCTTAAACTCGGTGCTAAGTGCGCTCGTAACACCAGAGGTGTTACAGGAATATACCAAATTGGACAGCTTCGCGGTGTGAAGAGGTCTGAGCTTTCCTTCAAGGGACTCTTTATCCCTCAGTTGCAGCATCCGATCGAGTCGACTCTAGACTTCATCCTTCGGCAACTCCTCTGGGAATGCGCGGTCGGGATCTATTGGCCTAGAGTACGCCCACATCGGCCGCCTCTTCTCCGCCAGTAGGGCGACTCAACGGCGGAAGAAGGTGTGGAACACCCATAGCCCATCGAGGCCGTGCTGCACCAGCTTCGGAAGCTCCGCCTTGATGACCTCTAGCTTGTTCTACCGACTGGAGGGAGCCCACGACCAGCTCTCCTGCCTCTCCGGCCTTCTTCCTGTGAATAGTGGGAATGGCGCCTTCGCTGGGTTCTTGATGTAGAACAACTCGCCATGCCACCCCCGATTAGAGTCATAGAGGGAGTACGCGGGGTAGGAGCCTGATGGCCTCAGCTTCTTCTACAAGGCGAAGCCCCCAACCAGCGTGGTTCTAGGTGGCTTCCCCTCCGACAAGGCTCGCCCGGTGAAGATCCACCGGAAGAGGTCCACGTGCGGCTCCATCTTGAGGAAGGCCTCGTAGACAGTGATGAAATCGGCAACATGCAGCACCCCAGTCGGATTGAGGTGTTGTAGCTCTAGGCCCCACTCGTTGAGGACCCCGCGCAAGAACCAGTGCGTGGGATATCCAAGCCCACGCTCATGGAAGGCGAGGAAGAAGACAACCTCATCGGCTCGTGGTCGTAGAACAGCTTCCCCCGGCACAAGAGCCCTCCAATATGGATAGGCATGCTGTGGGACGCATCCTGACTAATGGGACACGCCTTGCCCAACAAAACGTCACCCAGTTAAAACAGGACATGGCCTAGGTAGGGCCTACCACTACCACAACCCAGGTGTAGGAAACAAGGTGCAGTCGCATGCAAACGACCCTCCGCCTTCCCAAGCATGTTTTGGTAGGGCCCACCAATAGGATCTCCATCGAGGAAAGACCAACGAGCTACCTGAGTTGATCGGATGACATAGGCAACTGCCGAGAGACAGGTATGGAGCAGTGGGATACCCCATGCGGGCTATGCCGACTCCATCACGAATGACGGACACAGATCCCATTCGGACATATCCGATAAGAGCTCCTCAGACCCACCACTTGAGTCATCAAGGTATCTTTACCAAACCTTCCTACTTTATTTTATTTTATTTTCTAATACATAATCATTCATTCATCCTCATACATGCATTCACACATTCATCCATTCAATCATTCATTCATCCCATACATCTAAAGCATTGCATATGCAATTGATGCATCACAATGCTTCGTGTTGTGTCACGAAGCGGTAGTCGCCTCATTCGACATGAGTGACAACTGACCGGAGTTCGAAGGCCAGCCCATGAAGGGCTCGAGGCCGCCTTGCATCAAATAGAGCTAGGGGAGAAAACACAGATGAGACCTAGTGGCCCTCGCCCGATCTGCTCAGAAGTAGACAGGGTCATCTCGACCTTCTCATTCAATCCTAACCTCGAGTGATGCCCACAGAATCTCCATTGAGGGGAGGCCGGTGGGCCACCTGAGTTGGTCTCCAAAACGGCTCAGGCATCTGCCTAGAGGCGGGTTCAAGAGCAGTGGAATGCCACATGAGGGCTATGCCGACCCTGTTACGAACAATGAACCTGGATTCCACTCGGACGTACCCGTTAGAGAGCTCACCGAGCGTGTCACTCAAGCCATCGAGGCAAGCGACGTTAGCTCAGCCCCTCCAGTTGTAGAAACTACGGATCGGGTAATGCACGAAACTAGACCAACCTCTCAGCCACACCCGGTGCTTGGGTCTACGCTCCGTCACGCTTGACCCTCCGGTCGTGCCCGATGTTTGGGTTAGCGCCCGACGCCTGGGTCCGCGCTCCCAGAAACGATGGCTTAAAACATTGGCAAGTCAAAAATCCCCCAGGCGATTCTACCTGAATCGCCCTGGGGCTCGAGGGTTACACCCACCGGGTGCGCTCGCGCGCACCCGCTGGAAAGTCAAAAAATCCCCTAGGCGATTCTACCCGAATCGCCCGGGGCTCAGGGGCTACACCCACCAGGTGCGCTCGCGCGCACCTGCTGACAAGTCAAAAAATCCCCTAGATGATTCTACCCGAATCGCCCGGGGGCTCAGGGCTATAGCCACCGGGTGCGCTCGCGCGCACCCGCTGGCAAGTCAAAAAATCCCCCATGCGATTTCTAGGACCACCAAGGCCACACCCCTTGCTGCGCTCTACCTCGTCCGACCCCTGAAGGTAGGCTCCGCCTCGTCCGACCCCCAAGGACTGGCCCTGCTTTGGCTAACACCCAAGGGTAGGTTTCGTCTCAGCCGACGTTTGAGGGCTGGCTCTGCTTCAGCTGACCCCCGTGTGTAGGTTCCGCCTTGGCCGACGTTTGAGGGCTGGCTCTAGCTCGCTCGACGTCTGAGGGCTGGCCCCATTTCGCCCAATGTTTGGATCCACACCTGACGCCTGGGTCCGCGTTTCGTCGCGCCCGATGGCGACTCACTATCTTGCACCCATCCGATTGCTCTCGTACAAAACAAGTATAAATAGCCCCTTCGCGACTTCGCAGAAGTCCTAAAAGGGCTCAGGGGCTCCTATCGGGTTCATAAACCTAGGGTCCCCAATGGGCCCGCTTCTTAGCAAAAACTCGGCCCAACAGACAGCATTACAACAACGCGTGACTCCTGGGCTGGCCTAGATACCTAATGACAGGTCGGAAGAGCGATCCAATCTCCAACTGGAAATCCTGACCAAGGAGGGGACAACGCTCGCTTCCAACTCTGACCCGCTTTTCTAACCAGAAATACGCCAAACCTTTGCTTATAGCTCTTCTCCGACCGATGCGGTCAGAGCCGACTAGGGACAACCGACTGAGCACGCTCGCTCGGTGAGGACCCAAGAATCAGACAGAGAAGATAAGGTAAGGCACTCAAAGTCAACCGCAATACCGAGGACCGTACCCTGAACACCTACAGGACAGTACCGCCAAGCCATACCAGAAGGGTGCTATGCACCCTTTCTGACATGTCAAAACACGAACAGAATTGTGGGCCCCGTCATATGTCCTATAGTATGGTAGGCGCCGACATTTGCCATACCAGAAGAACATAATGGAGCCAGCCACATACATCTAGGCATCAACAATATTGTGGGCACCGACAAACTATCTTGTACCCGACGGCGTGGGCAACAAGACTAGGTAGCACACACACACTCTTTCTCTCCCTCTCTAAACTTATAAGGTCGTCCCCTTCACCTATAAAAGGGGATGCGCTCTCTCCTAAAAGGAGGATGATTCATTTCGACTCTCTCTCCGCTAAGCTTCAGACATTCTGAGCACTCAAACAGCTCCATAGCTCTAGAACTCCAAAGCTACACAGAGCATACGTTCTAATACTTAGCGCACATTGGAGCTCCAGTCACTCTTGGCCCTTCGGTCCAGAGTCTGACTGGACCTTCGACATCCCCCTTCTTATTCCTATTCGTCTATAACCCCATAGCAAACTTCGAGCACCTAGGCTTAGGAATAAAGTCTCCGATCAACTGGAACTGGACGTAGGGCACGTTGCCTAAACCAGTATAAATCCTATGTCAATGAGTGCTACGCCACATCCGATCACAATATACGACAAACCTATAAATATTCACTTGTTGGTCACTTTTCGCACCGACAAGATGGCATTGGATCCCTCAAAGATCATGAGGCATTCCTCGGTGTCATGAAAGCCATCATCATCCTTGCATGCCGCGCCTCCTTTCTTGGCCGCTGCCTCCTTGCCCTTTCCTTCCTTCGGCCCACCAGCCTATCATAGAAAGCGCTTGAGGAGTTCATAGTCCTTGTAGAGGTGCTTGATGGGGTAGGCGTGGTTGGTGCATGGGCTCTCCATAAGCTTATCAAAGTGGTCAGGCTGACCCTACTGGGGCTACTTGCCCACACGATCGGCCACGCCGACCAAATTAGAGTTGGCTAGTCGATGCCGATCCTTCTTGTTCTTTTTGCCCATTTGCGTGGAGGGGCCCTTGTCTTGGTCCTCGTGCTTGGCCTTGCCCTTGTCCCGGCCTCCGCTAAAGACTGATCCGACCACCTCCTCGCCGAAGGTGTGGTTCGTGGTGATGTCGAGCAGGTCGCGGGTGTTACGGGGCTTCACATAGCCGAGCTTGTGGATCAAAGACTCACAAGTTGTCCCAGAGAGGAGCGCGCTGATGACGTCCGCGTCAACCACATCAGGAAGGGAGTTGCATCATTTTGAGAACCTATGAATGTAATCCCGCAGGGACTCGTTGGACTCCTGCTAACAGCTCTTGAGGTCTCAGAAATTCCTAGGAAGGACATACATTCCCTAGAAACTCCCGATGAAGATCCTTTTGAGATCCACCTAGTCGTGGATGCTGTCCGGTGGGAGGAATTCGAGCCATGCTTGAACATGCTCTCCGACATAGATGGGGAGGTATCAAATGATGAAGTGGTCATCATCCACTCCTCCAGCTCGGCAGGCGAGCCAAAAGTCTTTGAGCCATATGCCGGGATTTGTTTCCTCGGTGTATTTGATGATGTTGCTGGATGGTCGGAAGCGTTATGGGAATGACGCTTTCTGGATGCGACGACCAAAGGCCCATGGTCCCGGGGCGTTCGAGCTAGGACTCCGATCATCTGGTTGGTGACCATGCGTGGGGTGCGTGTCCCCGCTCCCCTTGATAGTCTGGCCGAGGCCCGTGCTGCCTGCTCTCACCACCCCTTGATGGAGTCATCATCACGCTGGGCTTGACGCCGATTGTTGATGACGCTATGAGCGTCATGGTTCGTCCTGAGCCATTCGCACATAGGTGGTCGGTGTGGAGCGGGCACCAGGTCAGGCCGTGGTGTAGCTACGGCCTCCTGTTCCACGACCGGCGACTGTAGTGGTGAGCGGATGGAGCGATTTGACTGGTGCACCTCCATTCCCTCGATGGGGAAAGAGACCATGATCCGATGTCACGACGCGGAGCTGTCCGCCTGTTGAATGGCGGCGGTTTCCACCAGCACCTAGAGGTTCCGGTGGATCGTGTACTCCTGGGGGTCGACAGGCTCTAGAAGGCCGCGCAGAAGCATCGTCACAGCGGCGATGTTCTAGCTGGCCCGAGCGAACTGTGGGGGATCATTTCCTCCATCCAAGATGTTGCGCTGGACCTAACGGGCGTGACCCTAGGCACCGCTCGCCAGGTTACACGCATGTGGCGCAGCGTGCTGCGCCGAGCATGCTAGTGCAGGTGGCAGGTGGCTCTACCGCCTTTGTCACAACTCTTCGCCGTGCTCCTGCGCACAAGCGAGGGCGTCCGCATGAGGGTCCGGAGGGGTGTGGGTCTATAGAGATTCTGCTACCACCGATGGCTGTCCCAGAGCGTCAGCCATAGCGCACTCCCAGGACAGAGGGTGGCCAAGTGCCACGTCACCGATGCTGGAGCCATCGCTTTCAACCTCGTCATCCACAAGGTCTTGAAAAGAGGCGGGAGCGTAGCCTGCCATCCCCATGAATTTAGATGTGTGAGGGGGTGGTATCATCGCCCATTGGAGCCCCCATGCGTATGCGTCCGCAGGGGACGCGAGGCTATAGGGGAACCGGTCGCACGGCGGTCGTGTCGGGGACAACGGGACACCTTTGGAGAATCAGCGGAAGGTATTCAACAGCGAGTAAAGAACAGTATGTATGTTACTCACAGTGGGGCTTGAGCCTAGCCTGGGCTTGAAGCGAAGCGCAGGTGTCTCATCATTGAGGTCGTCGGGTAGCCCGGAGCCAACGAAGTGCGCTCCTCCTCCGATGGGTGCCGGGACAAGCGCCTCCTTACGGAGGCAAAGTATGCTGAGCTGGTCGACGATGAAGTCTAGGCTTCCAAAGAGAAAGGTCTGGAACAGCTCGAAGACGGGAGGAACCCACATCCCAATAGGTAGGAGCGTGGGAAACTCCAGCGAGCCGAAGCAAATCGTATCGCTTGAGCCCATCATGCCAAAGATGGTGGAAAGGTGGGCCATCCGATAACCAAAAGTGTGAACACACGGCGTCTTCTCCATGGACGACGCCAACTGTCGGTGCGAAAAGTGACCAACAAGTAAATATTTGTAGTTTTATCGTGCGTTGTGATCGGATATGGCCTAGCACTCATTGACACAGGGGTTATACTGCTTCAGGCAACGTGTCCTACGTCCAGTTCCAGTCGGTCGGTGACTTTCTTCATGAGCCCAAGTGCTTGAAGTTTGCTGTGGGGTTACAAACGAGTGTGAATAAAATGGGGGTGTTAAAGGTCCGGTCGGGCTCTGAGCCGAAGGTCTAAGACTGACGGGAGCTCCAACGTGCGCTAAGTATTGGAATGTATGCTCTGTGTAGCTTTAGAGTTCTAGAGCTGTGGAGTTGTTCGAGTGCTCAGAATGTCTAAAGCTTAGCAGAGAGAGAGAGAGTCGGAATGACCATCCCCCGTTGGGAGAGAGTGCATCCCCTTTTATAGGTGAAGGGGATGGCCTTACAAGTGAGAGAGAGTGTGTGCTCGTATTTTACTAAGTCTTATTGCCCACACTATCGGGTACAAGACGGTCGTCGACACCCACAATACTGTTTATGGCAGACGCGCGTGGCAGGCTTTACCGTGTTTGCCTGGTATGGCAAATGACGACGCCCACAACACTGTAAGGCAAATGTCGGCGCCCACAACACTGTTCGGGTTCTGACATGCCCGGAAGGCTGCAAAGCACCCTTCTGGCATGGCCTGGCGGTACTGTCCTAGAGGTATGCAGGGTACGGTCCTCGGTATTGCGGTTTGACTTTGAGTGCCTCGTCTTATCTGCTCTATCTGATTCTTGGGTCCTCACCGAGCGAGCGTGCTCGGTCGGTTGTCCCTAGTCGGTTCTGACCGTGTCAGTCGGAGAAGAGCTGTAAGAAGAGGTTCGGCGTATTCCTTGTCGGAAAAAGCGGATCGGAGTCGGAAGCGAGCGTCGTCCCCTTCTTGGTCAGGCATTTCGGTCGAAGACTGGATCGCCCTTTCGGCCTGTCGTTAGGTATCTGGACCGGCTCAGGAGTCACGCATTGTTGTAATGCCATCTGCTGGGCCGTGTTTTTGCTAGAAAGTGGACCCATCAGGGACCCTGGGTTTATAAACCCGACAAGCAGAGTTGACCAGGCTACGATATACATACGAGTGAGACGTGGTGGTAGGAGAGTATACTAATCTAGAATCTCTATAGCAGGTCAAGCCGGTTTGCATCATTCAGTATATTCGCTTGTTGGTTTTAGCCAGGATTTATCAGTCAAGCAATAGTGTTTTTCTCTCGTAACGAATCAGCGTCAGTCGAATTTATCGGCGCATAAACCAACCTGCGAACGGATTGATTGTTTCTTTTCCCGTGTGCACCGCGTGTGATAATAGTCTCTGATTGTCGCGTTGCCATCCCTGCTGACGTTACGCTCTGCCACAGTTAACCACAACTCCACAGGTAGCAGTAGCAGTGTTGCCGTGATGCAGCAGCATCGCTAGTACAGCAAGGCACACGCTCCGGCAACAGAGTCCAACCTCTCTCACCTCTGCTTGGTTTGGTGCGCGCGAGAACACGACACGAGCACGATGGTTTTCCCTGGTTTTCGCCGCCCGCCCTCAGGTTTTTCCCCGCGTCTTTTCCGTGCGACGTCTGGACCTCTGGGGGGGACGAGATGGATGTACGCGTACGTGGTGACTGGCCCTGCCGCCCTGGGCCCTGGGCCCTGGCCTGGTGTGGAGAGTGGAGTGTGGGTGTGGCGGACTGGCGGTCAATCAGTGCGGTCGGTGGGGCTGGGTGCCGCGCGGGAAGCAGACCGGACGAGAAGCCGCACATGGGGTTCGGGAAGCGGCGGGGCCGCGCCAGATCGCCTCCACTGTTTGTGTTTTGGTGGTGGGATCGACCGATAGACCGGTCCATTCGATTCAGATTTGATTCCCGTGCGAGGAAAAAGCGGAGGATCTCGAGGATTTTGTGCCCGCCCGCGGCGCAGCCGGCGGTTCCACACGGCCGCGCGTGCCGTCAGTCCTCGCTGCTATCGACGCTTCGAGCGCGAGACGGCGAGAGCGTACTGTATGCGATTGCCACTTGCCAGAGAGCTATCGCCTCAGGGCTTGGGCCGGATCGGACCGGCACGGCATAGCCCTCTCGTGTTTCGTGCCGCTTTGGGTCGGGCTCTCTAGACACGGAGGCACGTTGGGCCGTGGTGATATATCACAGTAAATTTTTTTTTTGCCCAAACACGGCCCGCGGCACACCGGCACGTCTTCGGATCGTGCCAGTCCCAGCACGACCCTCAAAATGTATCTGCTAGTTTTTTTTCCATTCGTGATATGAAATATATATATTATGTGTACTATTTTAATGAAAATTTTAATTATTTTCATAATCTATTCAAGAATTAAACAAGAGAGTATAATAAATGCTAGAACATTGTATTGTATAGTCGTAGAAGTGTCTAGTGTCATTTTCGTGCCGCGCCGGCTCATGCACATCTCAAAATACGGGCCGGGCCATGTAGCCCGCCGTGCCGAGATCCTAGGCACGGCACGACCCTCGTGTTCATGTCGTACCGGTATGGTCCAAAATATTTCGTGTCGTGTCATACTTCGAGTCGACCCTAAAAATCGTGCCATGCCCCGTTCTCAAATGGCACAACCAATCCCAACTCTAGCCTCGCCTATCGTCCGAATTTTTTATTTTTAGCCGTTTTTTGAAAAAAATTCACAAATATGCTTTTGGAGGAAAGATTTTAGAATCCGGACCCTTAGCTCGGCGCCAGCGTTCCTGGCGTCGAGCTCTTGAGCTCAAAGCAAACGTGGCGGTGACATCGCAGGAAGCTTGGCGCCAGTCACCCTAGCGTCAAGCTCGGCGCCGTAGATCTTGGCGCCGAGCTTGGCGCCGAGCCTTTTTCTGACGTATGGGCTCCAATTCTTTCTCTCTTCCTCTCCCTCTCTCTCTCGCATCTCCCTCGCCCGAGCATAGCACCGCCGTTGCCGCCCGCACCCTCTCCCTTCACTGGCCGCCTGAGCCCGAGCAGCCTCGCCCTCGCCCACACACGCGTCGCGCCGCCACCGCGCCCACGCCGCCCCGCGCCCAGACGCCCGCACATGCGCCGCGCCGCCACCGCGCCCACGCCGCCCTGCTCCCGGCTGCCCGCGCCCTGCCGCCCGCGCCGTGCCGCCACCGCGGTCGCGCCGCGCCCCGGTCCCCTCGCCGGTCCCTGCGGGCGCGCCGCGCCCTCGCCTCGCCCGACGTGTCATCGGCGCCCTGCCGCGCCGGTACCGTGACCGTGATCGTGTCGCCCGCCACCGCCGGCCTAGGGCGTGCCCGCCGAGCCGGCCTCGCCGCGCGGAGCGCCGGGCATCCCGTGCCCGTCGCCTGCCACCGCCGTTGTCGGCCGCGCCCCCGTCGTCCCCGGCACCTGCAGCGGCCGACCGTGCCACCGTCGGCTCGGCTCGTCAGCCTAACCCACGCCCGGCGTCCGTTGCGACTCCGTCGACATCCACGACTCCATCGTTGGATAGGTAAAAATTGTGAATTTACAATATGCGTACTTAGCTAGCTTTGATTGTAGTGTAGTAGTTTTGGTATTTGTTATTTACTAGTTAATGTGATAATTCAGGTAGTTGATTTAGTTAGTGATCTAGTGAGATATATATGTAGATAGATAGAAACATAGATACATAGGTACATAGATATTGTTAGATAGCTACTTAGATAGGTAGTTACATATTTAGTTAGCTAAATAGGATGTAGCTATTTAGTTAGTACACTGTATCTATATATATAGTTGTTATCTTATTTACTTAGTTTGTAGTTAGAAAATACTTGTTAGGTACTATGTATCGTCTAATTTGGACTAAAGGACATGTGTTTCATTATGTGTTTGAACTAGATGGACAACCTAGTGACCATATATCATGGAGGCACCGTTGAATACGATCGCTATGGATATGTTGAGTTTGTTGACATGCAAAGCGTGCCTGTGCTATTCAATGATAGACCTTCATTTAGTGAGATGGTTGCAAGGGCTCGGCAGGAGCTGCATTGCCTTGGAGATGATGGCATTGTAGTTGAGGGTGTACTGCACCTAGGTTATCCTCCCAACATTCTCAGGCGAATGATCACAATTGGTTGTGCGGATCAGTGGGAGAACTATGTGAGATCAGCTATGAAGAGCCAGCTACAATGTTTGAACGTGGTTGTGCGTCGGGTGTTAGTTGATTCCATCCCTCATGGGTTTTCCCCACCAATGGGTCAGCAGGCACACATCGACCCTTCCATCTCGGAACCTGATATGGATGTGGAGGTTGCACCTACGGTTTCTGATTCTCAATCTGCCCCCAATGCGGTAGTTGGAGATGCTTGTCAGACTCATTTTGTTATGGCAGATCCTCCTCATGAGATTTCTTTCACACAGAATCATCTGAGTAAGTGTCTTAACTGCATGGTTATCGAAGCTTACCCCTTCCTTACATCCATTTCTTTTATTCTTTCCTTATTTCTCTGTTTATGTTGGAGGAGACATTCATAAGAATGTTGATGTGCCCCCTGTTGCTGCGCAAGTGCACTGTGGAGATGGATTCAGTGGCTCCAATAATGTTGAAATTATGAATGATTCGGAGCCATATAAGATGGCAAGGGTTCTTGATTCTGATGATGATCGCCCTATTAGAGAGCTGACAGAGAGTGATGTTGAGATGCTGAGGCGTATCTTTCGCAACCGCCATGATCCAAGAGTTCACGAGTTCCACGATCTTGCTCATTCTGATCAGGCATGTGCAGAAGGACATGATGATGAGCTCCTAGAAGCTCCTGAGGTCGTCCCTAACATGGTAATTGAGAGTGGGAGGGTGTTCAAGGACCTCCCTGCATTAAAGAGGTGGTTGCAGGCGTTTACAGTGATACGAAAGAGACCTTACAAGGTCTTGCATTCATATGCGGAGCGCCATTACACAGTTATGTGTGACAAGGAACACTACCCATGGAGGACTTGTGCAAAGAAGCAAAAGGTCACCAGAAAGTGGAAGATCATAAAAGTTGCCGGGCCACACAATTGTGCTGACCATGAGCTGACACTAAGGCATCGACAGTTGACATCTACCCTCATTGCCAAGCGGTTGATGGGAATATTACAGGGAGAAGCCAACATGAAGGTGAGAACAATTATCAGGACCGTTGATGCATTGTATGGAGGTTATGTGACAACTTATGGTAAAGCTTGGAGGGCTAAGCAGCGAGCGTGGAAGATGATATATGGGGATTGGGAGGATGGGTACAAGCAGCTACTAGTACTTTTCCGTGCAATTACTTGCCTCCCCTTTAGTTCATCCAAGAACTTAGCTTGACCATCATAACATTCCCACCTGCATTTTCTAGTGCTCTATTCAAACGAAAAATTATATCATATATGTCTTAGCAAAAGAAACAAAATACGATTTCATGTTTACCACAAAAATAACCAACCTCATCATAGTCAACCAAATGGCCGTAATAATGGCCTATTCCAAGCTCCGAATGGACTAGGCTATGGTTGGATTTTACACCACATTCGCACATGACAGGAGGTGCTTTGTAAATTACCCTTTCTTTCTTCTTTTCCTTAACCTTCCATGGTTCTTCCGGCCATTGGTTCTTAGGATCATACAACCACTCCTTGAAACGACACTTCGCCATTGAAAACACCTAAATAAGGTGACATTAGTACATGAACACATATAGCTCAACATTTCAACACATACACTTTGCACTTACTTCATGCTTGTTTGGACACACAAACTCCAACGTATTCTCAGGGTTTATCACAGCTCAATCTCCGCAATGGCACAGAGAAGGTTCCTCGAGTCGTCTAACTACAGCTAGGTGCTTCTCCTTAGCCGTCATTGGCGGAGGGTTAGGGGGGGTGGAACCCACCGCTTGAAGTGCTCACGTGGATGTCTCCCTCTAAACCAATCGTCGAAAAGGAGGTATCTAGGGTCAAACTTATCTGGACCGTCGATCCACTGAAAGAAAAAGCATCTCTCATGATCCTACACAATGAGATTCCAACAAAATATTAGTAGCATACTTACACAAATAAAGAAAAAAGATAGTAGAAACAATTTCTTACATTAAAATGACTACATGTGTAGAAGCACCGCGCCGCTGTGTCCGGATGTTTCGATTGAAAAACATGGGTCGGAAAACCACAATCATAGTTAGGGACAGGTGAAAGGTCCTAATGGCTAGAGGGGGTGAATAGCCTATTTAAAAATTTCTACATCAACACTTAACAAACCGGTTAGACAATTATGAGGCGAAGCGAGTGTTGCGCTAGCCTACTAAAAATGCAAGCCACCTACCACAATTCTAGTTTATGTAGCTTCTATCCACACAATAACTATGTCACTACACTAAGTTAGTGTGATCTCAAAGGCTAACTAAAGAGTCACACTAACCAAACTAACAAGCTCTCACAACTAGCTACACTAAAGAGCTTGACAACTAGTTTGCGGTAATGTAAAGAGAGTGGGCAATTTGTTTATACCGCCATGTAGATGAAGAAGCCAATCAATCACAAGGATGAATAACAATGAAGACCAATCACCTCGGAATCAATGATGAACACAATGATTTTTTACCGAGGTTCACTTACTTGTCGGCAAGCTAGTCCTCGTTGTGGCGATTCACTCACTTAGAGGTTCACGCGCTAATTGGCTTCACACATCAAACCCTCAATAGGGTGCCGCACAACCAACACAAGATAAGGATCACACAAGCCACGAGCAATCCACTAGAGTATCTTTTGGCTCTCCACTGGGGAAAGGTCAAGAACCCCTCACAATCACCACGATCGGAGCCGGAGATAATCACCACCCTCCGCTCAACGATCCTCGCTGCTCCAAGCCGTCTAGGTGGCGGCAACCACCAAAAGTAACAAGCGAATCACGCAGCAAAACACGAACACCAAGTGTCTCTAGAAGCAAACACTCAAGCAATGCACTTGGATTCTCTCCCAATCTCACAAAGATGATGAATCAATGATGAAGATGAGTGGGAGGACTTTGGCTAAGCTCACAAGGTTGCTATGTCAATGTAAAATAGCCAAGAGTATGAGCTTCAACCGATCATGGGGCTTAAATAGAAGCCCCCATAAAATAGAGCCGTTGCACCCCTTCACTGGGCACAACGCGGGGTGACCGGACGCTCCGGTCCGATCGACCGGACGCTGGCCCTCAGCGTCTGATCACGTGATACACGCCACGTGTCCCCTCTCTTTGAATATTGTTCACCTGATCTCAACGGTCAACAGTCGACCGGACGCAGCGCACAAACTAACCGGACGCTCAGCCTCCAGCGTCCAGTCATTTCCAGTAAGGTTCTAGAAACGAATTTCTTCGATCGAACCCTGCCAGCGTCCGGTCACACAGTGACTTTCTTCTGCGCCGCCCGACAATAGGACCGGACGCTGGACCTCAGCGTCCGGTCAGTCCAAGACCCAGCATCCGGTCGATGACCGACGCCGGCGTCTACGCTGCCACACTTGACCGGACGCGTCGGTCCCTCTGAGACCAGCGTCCGGTCACTTAGTGACCAGCAAGACTAAGTCCTTTTCACCTCTAACTTCTTCACCCTTGCTCAAATGTGCCAACCACCAAGTGTATCACCTTCTGCACATGTGTTAGCATATTTTCACAAATATTTTCAAGGGTGTTAGCATTCCACTAGATCCTAAATGCATATGCAGTGAGTTAGAGCATCTAGTGGCACTTTGATAACCGCATTCCAATACGAGTTTCACCCCTCTTAATAGTACGGCTATCGAACCTAAATGTGATCACACTCTCTAAGTGTCTTGATCAACAAAAGAAAATAGCTCCTACAATTTATACCTTTGCCTTGAGCTTTTTGATTTTCTCTTTCTTCTTTCCAAGTCCAAGCACTTGATCATCACCATGGCATCGCCATCTTCATGTCATGATCTTCATTTGCTTCATCACTTGGAATGTGCTACCTATCTCATGATCACTTGATAAACTAGGTTAGCACTTAGGGTTTCATCAATTCACTAAAACCAAACTAGAGCTTTCAACAGGGAGGTCAGGAGGGACAGGGGCATCTTTGCTAGACGCGTCGGGGTATAATTCTCGAGGACGACCCGTTTTCGCCAAAACTCCTCCCGATATATTTCTTGCATCTAACAAAATGGATGTAACTTAACAAACAAAAATCAAAACATCACAAATAAATGCCAATGAGAGCCATAACTACAATACAACAAATTTCGTTCTAAGAACCGAAAGCAATTAACATTAAACCCTAAACCTAGGGTTTCTCATTTGATGCACAACAATTAACCCATAACATAACTACATGCGCTGTTACCTAGGTTTGCTAGCTTTTTCACCCCTTGGCATAATCCTACGATTGTATAATACAAATATTGAGGGATAGAATGAAATCCTAAGTAATGACGATTTGTAGGTTGAAAAATCCGACTAATATATACCGAATCGATGCGAAAAAAACTAGGAGGGGAGCGAGGATACCTTGCTCTCGAAGATCTACGGATCAAATCAAAGTTTTCAAGGTCCAATATGCCGATTCGTGAGGTAGGGTGAGGTGGGGAGAGAAAAAAATCCGAGAGAGAGGAGAAAGAAGAGGAAAAAAGGTAGGGCAGGAAGGTTGGGGCCAGGGTTAAAACACAAGCTCGGTGCTAGTCACTTTGGCGCCGAGCTCGGCGCCAAGATCTACTACGCCGAGCTTGGCGCCAGGGTGACTGGCGCCGAGCTTCCTGCCATGTCACCGTCACGTTTGCTTCGAGCCCAAGAGCTCGACGCCAGGGACGCTGGTGCCGAGACGTGTTAGCTC
Source organism: Miscanthus floridulus (assembly GCF_019320115.1). Classification (NCBI taxonomy): domain Eukaryota; kingdom Viridiplantae; phylum Streptophyta; class Magnoliopsida; order Poales; family Poaceae; genus Miscanthus; species Miscanthus floridulus. Next base: position 133,045,571 of record NC_089582.1, on the reverse strand, counting down.
GGCGCCAACAACGATGGCGCCGAGCTAAGGGTCCAGATTCTGAAATCTTTTGTCCAAGACCATATTTATGAAAATTTTTAAAAAAATGCTAAAAAATAAAAACGGCCGGCCCTCGGACCACGGTGATCCTGTACCTAACGAAAGCAAGGTGTCGGCAATCGCCGTGTCACCGGTTCCAAAACGATGGAACTGCATGCACTGAGCAAGGGATTGTTTGGTTGGTGCCATAGCAGGTAGATGCACGTCAGGGATCTAATCCTGGCCCCAGACAGCCAAAATCGAATACGTGGGAGGTCCCTGTTTGGGCCAGGCAACTCCGGCCAGGAGCAAACCAAAAACAACTACTCCGAGGGAGCCCTGCTACTGTAGAGTGACCATAAATTATAATTTATTTTGGCTTTTCAAAGTATATATACAAATATATATCATTAGTTATACATATAGAAATATGCTATGTCTATATATAATAAAAATTAATTATCTATAGAAATATAATTTGGAACTAAGGTGACATAGAGTAGAAGATATTTACACGATGTCGATGCGTCCGGAGACCAATCCCCAAGCTATCTTCTTCGAATGCCGTACAAAGACAATGCATACATTTATATACACACGGCGATATCCTGATAGGTACACGTACTAATCAATCATCAACGAGGCGCATGTATGATATCCCCAGCCGGTCACAGCCTATTGGGCTGACGTGGTCTGGTCGCCGGCCGCCGGCCGCTCCACGCGCGCGCGAACTCAGCTGCCGCCTGCCGGCAATTCACCATGGAATAGGAGAGTACTCCTACTTCTGTACGTACTTGTCATGCTTTCAATAGGCACTGGTGAGCGCTGACGACTTCAAGTGTGCGACAAAAAAGAGTCAAAGATGATTCCTCATTTTTTAAACATTTGTCCATCCATCAAAATTAAAGAAAAATGTGTGGACGAAGAGGAAGCTACTGAAGCTACCAGTAGGTTTGGGTAATCAAATCTGGGCCACGTTTAGTTTCTTGCAAAGTTGGCGCCGACTGAATTCTGGATACACTGTAGCACACTGTAGCGTTTTGTTTTTATTTGGTAATAATTGTCTAATCGTTGACTAATTAGGCTCAAAACGTCCGTCTCGTAAAGTACAACCAAACTGTGCAATTAGTTTTTGATTTCGTCAACATTTAGTACTCCATGCATGTATCGCAAGTTTGATGTGACGGAGAATCTTCTTTTTGCATAGTGTCAAAGTTTGGAATTGGTGGGAACTAAACAGGCCCCTGTTTCTCTGAACGGCTTTGTGCAGCGACTGACAACGGCAGTCACAGGCCGCAGGCAACACATCGCACGCCACTTCTGACCGTTGACGACTGCCAACGGCCGCATTTCTGCCCTCGAAGGCGGCACAGCATCTCCATCGCGAACTCCAAAACCCGCGTCCATCGCGCTGTAGCGCAACGGCGTGACTCCGTGCCCTCTCTTCTTCACCATCCCGACGGCCTTAGAGAAAACTTTGAGGCAGGCAGGCCAGGCGGGGACAAAGAGACGGCGGAGGAGGCGGCCAGGCCAGATCGGACCGAGGGACTATGGCCATGGCGACGGCGAGGTGGTGGGCGGCGGCGGGGTCGCGCTTTGACTTCCTCCCATCTCCATCTCTTCTCTACAATGTTCACCCCCGCCTGCTTTTGCTAGCTAAGCTTACTATTCAGAAATGCAAGTGCACGAGGACACGAGGTGTAGCTTGCACACGTCACTAAGACCCTCTTCAGCGCAGGGGTGACGGGCGACGGCTGCGAGAGCTCCCCGCTCGTTAAGTCCGAGTGGAGGGCGCGCGCGGGCGGTAGAGCCCGAGAGGCGATTGGGAACAACGGGCCTCCCGCAAAGCGACCCTGGAATCTCGGGCCGTGCACTATTAGGTTCACGGGAGTCTTTCGGGCCTGTATAGTGAATCAGCAGAGCTCTGGGCCTGCGTTGTTCTGGGCCGCAGCGAGGCCCATATCCCACCATTTTTTTCCTTACAATTTGCTTCAAAAAGTAACAATCTGATGATGATCTCAACTGGACATGAATCAACATGGCACTATGCAAGTTTCAGTACACCAGTGACAGCAATGTTTTAAAACAATGCAAATCAAGAATTAGTACTGAACCAGAACGCTGCACCAGCGTCATCTAAATGTTAAATACTGCACAGACAAGAAACGACAGCAAAGAAAAATTTCTCAAAGCTCTTTGTATTACCTACCTGTGTAAGAATTGACACCGATCAAATCAATGGAGACGACCCCCGATACAGAGACCACTCTACCACAAATCACACTAGATGTACACACCGCCAATTTTTTTACAGAACATATGGACATGGTGGGGGAAAATTGCAGCTATCGACCCTCCAGGGAAGTTGCCTTCTCAGTCTAACTCTGCTATGTAGTTGGGCAGCTCACCCTGGCAGAGGTACTCGTCACAGTGCGACGCTGATCCCCAGCCCCTCCGCAACCGGAAGATGTCCTCCGTGAAGGTGGACCCTGATGATCCTATGAATACGTTTGATAGTGCACAGATCGTCTTGTCAAGCATCGCGTCAACCTGAATAAGCATTACAGAAGCGTATTGTTGTTTAGTAAAATTGTCACACTCAAGATGAGAAAAACTACAAAAGACCATATATGTACCTGAGTATCTCCACCCATGTGGTTTCTGTGTAGCAAGGCATCCCATTTCTCAGAGCTGTCGTGCTCTGGCCTCTCCACAAGAGGGACTTGTCTGTCGTTGAATACAACCAAGGACTGCAGAAGATTTGTTTCGCTCTCAGCAGCATCGGTAGATAAATATATCACAGGTGCATTAGCCTTCTCAACGATTCGCAGAATGCATTCTGCCGCCTGAGGGATGGGGAAGAAGCAGCTCTCTTTCTTCACATTACTACAGGAACATCAAGAGAAAATTAGTCAAATGTCCCACAGTAATATTATCAACAGGGTTAACTGCAAATGATGCACAGACCACAAAGACTTAACTAGCAATAGCACTACACATTCCCCAGAGTATGTGCTAAATGTCGTGTCCAACCAAGCTAATATCCAAATACCAACAATATTTTTTTATGTGTACTGGGTACTAGTATCATACCATTTTAGACATAGAATTCAGTACACAGGCAACTAATTGTAGCACAAAACTTAAGTCCCCAACAACTGTCACCACAAGCAACAGCAAATAACATAATGAATGAGATATCTTTAAGGCGGGCGTACCCAGTGCAGAGAGCTCTCGCTCTGTGCGGGGTCTGGGGAAGGGTGTCAGTGGCAAGCCTTACCCTTGCCTGTGCAATGCGAGGAGACTGCGACTCGAACCCGGGACCTTCCGGTCACAGGCAGTAAGACTCTACCGCTTGCACCAGGCCCGCCCTTCAATGAGATATCTTTAAGGCATAGATCATTAATCTATCTATATATTTATATATTCCAACAAATGGGGAAAAATCATTGCATGTTCATATCCAACTAAACTGTATCACCATATAAAGTCCCCAGATTCAGTGCTAAATATCATGCCCAGCTCCAACATGCTATATTCAAATACCAACAAGATCACTTTGTAGTTGTGATGGTCAGATTTCTAGAGTGGATGGCCAGATTAAAAAAGGTCTCATTTCTATCATAATTTTGGTGGATTGGTCAATCTGGAATCATCGCAATCGCTGCGTGTTTGATGGGATTACCCCCAACCTGAATGGTGTTCTGTTGATCATTAGAGAGGAGTTACTTCTATGGAGTCTGGCTGGGGCTAGAGGAATTTCTCATCTCCTCGCTCTAGTGCCAAGTGCAAACTAGGGCTCTCTTTCTCGGTCAAGGTCAAGTCTTTTTTGTAATAGGCGAGCAATGGTTTTTTGAGTGAGGTGCGGTGTGTGTTGTTGTTGTTTGGGTTTTGGGGTTTTATACCCCTTTTTCTTCTTCTTAATATACAATGATACGCTGCTCTCCTACGTGTTCGAGAAAAAAAACTTTGTAGTTGTGATGTACCAGGTACTAGATTCATGCAATTGCATTCGTATAACCTATACACTGCTAGCTAATTATAGAACAATCTTAAGCACCTAATAACTGTGTCAGTAAATAACATTTAAGGCATAGCTGATAGATCTGTATATCTAACATAGCAAGGAAAAAATAATAGCATATTCAATTCACACCACTCAACCTGATGTAAATAGCCCAATAGAATTAGAAATAAGATTTTCTTAGCTTTTGATAAAGCAAATAAAGATGTTTAATAGATTATGAAACTATGAGCCACAGAACTAAAGAAGACAGCCTGATTCAGTGATCAGTATCGTCTGTATCGAATAAGCTTGATTGGCATGCAGGGTCAGTTAAAATTTATTTATGAAATAATTTGACAAACAAGAGATTTAAACATACTGACATGTCCAGCAATGCATGACTATTGTGTGTAACTATAGCTATTGAAATTTGTTTCTTCTTGAGTCACTCTAAGCCATTGATTGCTGAGTTGGTCTAGTCAAATTTTATTATCATTGGAAACAAAGTGCAGCAACCAGATCAAAATTGGGCAGTTATGTTGCTGAGTTTCCTTTTATGGTCAAGACATGTGACGATGTAAAACCCAAGCCGAGCTGCTTGTGAGCTTTGTCGACCCCTTGTGACAAGCTAAAGGTAACTAATAGATGTTTCCATAATGTTATTGAGTTTTTGGAATATTATTATAAATTGTTGAATATAGCACCACTCTGTTGTCAGACACAAGCCATTAGCATCAAGATCAGTTGGTCAGAAATGTTCAACCACAATATGAGCGTTAAAGGACCCCCATCAAAGCAAAAAGGACAAAAATTGCTGAGATTAGTTCAGGCATCATGACAGTACACAACTACACATAGTTCCAAGGGTCAAACTAGTGCAATGAATGCATATTGATATAACAAATGCCTTGAGACTTCTCAGCAACTGCATCCAAGAAAACAAAGTCAACTTAAAAGACTAACAAGGATAGTGTTTCAATGCGATAGTCAATACTAGAGCAGATACCATCACTCAACATCACCGAGAATAACTAATGAAAGTAAGCTATGGAATATACTACTCTAGAGGCGGGGACCTTTGTCCCATTATCCAAAAAAAAACTACCATATATTGGTATTGTAAATTCATTATTAAGCAGGCACTTCATTGAATAGCTTTATTAACCAAGAACAAAATAGTTTGATCAACCATGCAGATGTCAGATGCTGACTTGCAGTATAAAAATTTTCCTAGATATGAGAGAAGCATCTAGAACCAAGTCCAACCATTCTTTGTCAGAACAAGTGCCATGTGCATCACAACCATATTCGGCTTGTTTTTTCAGCCGGAACAGTGTTTTTCTCTCACAACAATTCAGCCAGAACAATATTTTTCAGCCAGTTTCAGTCAAGATTCAGCAAGCCGAACGAGACCACAGAAGGGAAGACCAATTGCACTGTACAAAGGAACAGAAATCATGGAATAACTAAAAGAGGATATGATTGTGACTAGCCTAGAATTCCCAAGATGTACAAAGGATGAAGCCATCTACTAGAAGAGCCTATCAAGCATAACCTTATAAAAAGTAAATGCAGCCACTATAATATGTTTGTCTCACAAAATTCACAAATAGATAATGTTCAGCAGGTTAAAAGATCTTGTGTATCTCACCAGAATTTAAGGAATCCGTGCCGTCGAAAATGCAAAGCAATATAGTTTCCTCCCAAGAAAGTCTGGACGAAGCGTTGAGCAGTGAGCAGAATGAGCCTACTTGGTTGAATCAAAGTCTTGCACTTGTGAGCCAATGGACCACCAGGTTGATTCAGCCACTCATCCTCCACATCGGCATAGAACATGTCGCCAATGGCAAGGACCTCAGCCTCTGTCGAAAACTTTGGTGCAATATCCCCAACAAATCTCTTCTTTGGCTCCTTCAGCTTCGCATCCTCTGGCCAAGCTGCCTCAATCTTGCCCAGAGAAATACCCAGTCCTTTCAGCTTCTTAATATGGTCCTCATCAAGGAAACATGGAGGCGAGGCTGCGTAGCATATGAACTGATCGATGGCCACTTTCTTCCTCTTCTCCACAAACTCCTCATAGGTGATCACAACCTTCCTCCCAATGCAATCATTAATGTGGTTGATATCAAGCACCCGATCGTACTGGTAATCCACCTTCTGGCTGGGCACCACAAGGGTACGGCCAAGAAGCGCTGCCATGAACATGTGCTTCTCCAAGCAAATCAAGTGGTTGGACATTTGCCCGGAGATGCAGATGGCTAAGAGGAACCGGTCTTTCTTGGGGTTCCACTCAATGGTCCGCCGGTTGGCCGGCAATTCCCTCTTCCTGCACCCGGCGAAAGGGAGATCGAGATCCAGGCCGTCGTCGGTCGCATTGCCGGACCCAGAGCGGTGCGAGGAGAGGAGCGCCGCTTGGATCTCGCGGTTGATCTTGATCTGGCTCTCGAGCGCGGACTGGAGATCGGAGAGCGAGATGGGGGCGGGGGCGGAGCCGTTGGTGGGGGCGGCGGTGCGGTTGAAGAGGCTGAGGAGGCCGGAGCGCTGGGAGCGGAGGAGGTAGAGCGCGTGCAGCTCGGCCTCGCGCATGCGAGAGGCCGCGGGGTCGGCGGCGGGTGCGGCGGAGGGGAGGCGGATGGAGGCCGGCAGGCGGAGGGAGGACGCGCCCCCGAAGGAGACGAAGAGGATTAGGAAGAGGAGCGGGAGGGAGACGAAGAGCACGAGGTAGCGGCGGGACCAGAGGACGCGCCCGAGGGAGGCGGCGGAGGAGGGGAGCGCCGGGCGGAGCGCGGCGACGCTGAACGAGGAGGGCGGCGAGCGGGAGCGGGCGGAGGGGGACGTGGGCTTGGCGTGGTTCTGCGGTACGAGGGTCTCGAGGTCGTCGTCCTCGTCGGAGACGGAAGGGCCGCGGTCCATGGCGGCGGAGGGGAGTGTCGGTGGGCAGTGAGCAGCGCGGGAGGGGCCGAGGAGACGTGTAGTGACAAGTGAGGTGGTGACTGGTGAGGGAAAACGGGTGGGAAGGACGGAGGGTGGATGATGGTGACAGTTGAACCAAACGGTGGCATACAGCTGGGCCAGGCCGCTCGGATGCATGCGCTCGCGTTTGGTTGGCTGGACGGATCATTGGACCAGGCTCACACGTTACTCAAAGCATGAAAGATGCGGCATCCAGAGAAACGCCAGAATTGGTCGCATCCGGTGAGCCAGGCTCGCGTTGTGCAAGATTAGCATAGCTAATGACGTTATTAGCACATAATTAGTGAATATTAAGTGATTTCAAACCAAATTAAGATTAGATTAGGTAAATTAAAATTTATTATGGCATAATACCATAAGTAATTAGCATTTTAGTATTTATTTTGACATATTCGTGTTACATGATTTGTACTCATGCAGGCAACCAAACAACTTCTCTTCGCTACATGCATACAAGGAACCAAACATAAGAGAGCCAGGCCCATGGATATGGACCAGGCTAGCTACATGCCACCAACAAAACAGGCTCCTAGTGTTTGCTACCTACAGCGTACTTACTCCTTTAATACCAATCTACCATACCATCTTGTTGTCTCTAACCACTCAAATTATGCCCTGCGTTTTCCAACTGAAATTTCAGTTTACTCAGGCTCAGTTTCATTTGACATTGAATTGGACTGACGCTGATGAGGTTATTACCCTTACCCTGAATGGTTGAATCGAGGCTTTTTTTTGTTAGTTGTCAGAGTTGATATATGAAGATCCAACAGCGTGAGCTCATTCCAAAAGGATACGGTGAACATAAATGGTGTCTTATTATTCTTCTACTAATTGAACATTAATGTTCTAGTTACTTACAAAACTCAAACTTTCATGGTCGTTGTATAATCGGAATGGTCCATGCACTAGAGTGCACTTGGGGTTTTAGGCAACAAGAAAAAGCTGTTGTTGCAGCAAACGTTACCTGTACCTGCAATATTTCAGAGAGAGAAAAGCGCATCTGCTGCACCGGCAGCCGCTGTAAGCTCAACGAACACCCCCAAATATCCTCGTGTAAGGGGGTGTTTGGTTCTTTAGTCGCTCCTAAAATTTATGTCACATCGAATGTTTAGATATTAACAAGGAGCATTAAATATAGATTAATTACAAAATCAATTACATAGATAGAGGCTAATTTCTGAGACGAATTTTTTAAGTCTAATTAATCTGTCATTAGCATATATTTACTGTAGCACCACGTTGTCAGATCATGGACTAATTAGATTTAAAAGATTCGTCTTGCAAATTAGTCGCAAGTTATGCAATTAGTTTCGTAATTAGTCTATATTTAATACTCCATGCATGTGTCCAAACATTCGATGTGACAGAAATTTTAGTAGTTACTGCAGGAACCAAACAGTCCCTAAGACTATCTTCAACAACATCACCTAAAACATAAGATATATTCCACGTTTGGGTAGCGCTACAGGTAAAGGGTTCGATACATATTTTTTGTCTTCTCCAACAACATGACCCAAAAAAAAACGTTTTCTGCAAATGAGTCTCCAGAAGAGAGGATACTCATATTTGGGTTGTGCCTCTGCTGTACCTAAAATAGGTCTCGCATATAGACATTCTGTTGGCGTATATATTAAGGGCAGTCGTAACGCAAGAATTTGGTGCTGATACAAGCCAAGTTGGCCGTCCAAGCAGATCGAGTTACTGAATTGGCCCGTCCCATTATGTAAGCAGAGGTGCAGTCAGTTAGCGACGGTGATCTCACAGCCTCCTCCAGCAAGCGAGGAGGCGTTTGTGCGACCGTGAGATGAGGCGCTGATGATACTTTTGATAGAGAGATACATTTACAGTACCATTTCTTCTTCTGTCACCCACTCCCACTAGGCAGTTCCCTGTTGTATTTCTTCAGGCCGGGAGTTGTTACTGAGCCAAACTAGCATACTCCGGAAAGTCAAAACACTGCCAAAATTGCACTGAGTTTTTCCCATCTCTTCGAATCTTAAGCTCAGCGGTGGGCAATAGGAGAAGTGAACAGTTTGGAGGCCCGCAGCAAGTTCCAACTGCAATAGTTGCTTTTTGGCTTGTGAGGAGATTTGTGAGTCAGCAGGCAGCAGCTACTGTCAGTTATATAAGCACTCGTGTGGGGTATATAAGATGAGATATCATCTAAGAGTCGATACGTGAGTCGATCTTATTATTGGAGGTAAACGTCTTTTATTGTTTCGTTTGTCACAGGTGGGACTGTGGGAGTATCCATTTTTGCGTATACTTTTCTGGTTACTGTAATATATATAATGGCATCAAGTTAACCACGTAATCAATATGATCATCCACAGTGAAAATGATGGTAACTAAAAACTGAAACAAAAGCACAGGCATATCATATCATCATATATCGAAGCAACGTCGGAAACGGAGAATAATTCAAGCACCTACTTAGGCCCAGTTTAGTTGCCGAAAATCTTGGCAAAACGACACTGTAGCATTTTTGTTGTTATTTGATAATTAGTGTCCAATCATAGTCTAATTAGGCTTAAAAGATTCATCTCGTGTATTTCGTCTAAACTGTGTAATTAGTTTTATTTTTTATTTATATTTAATGCTTCATGCATGCGTCAAAGATTCGATGTGATGAAGAATCTTGAAAAATTTGGCGTTTTGGAGAGAAACTAAACAGGCCCTTAGCACAAGAAAGTGACGCAGCTGTACTGGGCGTGCGCACCTTTCAAAGATGAGGGCGAGCGGCGGCAACGAGGTTACAGTAGACGACCGAGGAAGACGAAGGGGGCGCGAGCCAACGTTGAGTGCTATCTTGGAGATGAACAGCGTCACCATCGTGAACACCTGCACTAGAATCATACCCAGTGGCAGCATCGCCGTCTCGAATGACCACGATGACAACGCCTTGCTGATCATCATCGCTCTAGTTGGCTTCTTCACGGCGTCCTCCTCCGCTGTTAGCTCCATGGCGACGAAGACGAAGGGCCTCTGATCGAAAACGAGGCGTGTCTATAAAAAATCGTTTCTGTGTGTAGTGTCTCTTCCTAGCTTCGTCGACTCGCCCCCAAGGGGAAGAAGCAATGCAAGGGAAGAGGACGAGCCCCGCGTGTTGTATAGTATACTTATATAGGAAGAGGAGAGCGCATGCGTGAGACGAGTTGAGCAGGGGAGATGGGAATGGTAATGCCTAGTCCAATAGCACGTCCCTTTTTTTTATTACGCTGCCTGCGTCTGTCCCTTCCTCTGCGCCGTCCGGATAAGGGTATGAGACGAGAGACCTCTCCTCCTCTACTCGTCCATCGTCCATGGCGTTCCCTGCTTCCTCTCCTTCTCCAAAAACCTACCGCCGCCACCTCCACCGCTCAAGCCCCCACGTCAACCGGACCTCCCTTGCCGCTGCTCCTGCTCCGCCACCCACCCCGCTAACAGCACGGGCACCGCCGCACCCACGCGTGGAGACCGCTTCTTCGGCCGTCAGATGGCCACAGAGGCCGCCGCGCGCATGCTCACGCCCGACGACGGCAATAGGCACCGCCAGCGCAAGGAGAAGCGTCGGGCCCTGGGGGCAGAAGCCCTCCGACCTCGTCTCCTGCTACAAATGCCCACTGCAGACGGCGGAGGAGGCCGCACCGGGATATGTCGCATGTTGCAAGCGTATGTTTGAAGTGTTTCAGATGTTTTAGAGGTATGTTGCAAGTGTTTCGTATGGATGTTGCAAAAATAGATCGCGATGTTGCATATGTTGCAATGGTTGTACATGTATGTTGCAAACGTCTATTCCCGATATTTTATCTGTTTTTCAGACGTATGTTGCAAGTGCGTTTATCTGGATGTTGCATATGTTTTACACATATGTTGCAAATATTTTACCTAGATGTTGCGTATGTTTGTAATGGTTTTCAAGTGTTTTAAGGTGTTTGCGAGTTTTTCAGACGCATGTTTCAAGTGTTTCATCTGTCTTCAGACGTATATCGCGAGTGTTGCATCTGAATATTTCAAAATTAGATCGAGTATTGCACATATTGCAATGTGGCTTGCCTAGTACAGCTGTCGGTGTTTCGGACCGGGGGGTCCTCAACCGACTAGTGAATTTGTTCTGCGTGCTCCCGATTCCGGATGGTGATGCAAAGAGACACAAGGTTTATACTAGTTCAGGCAATCGGCGCCATACGTCCAGTCTGAGGGATAGAACTTGTATTCCTTGCACCAAAGTGCTCGTAGTAGGGGGTTACAAGCTAAGGGAGAGAGGGAACTTGTCCCATGTCTCGGCAGGGTGTCGTGGGGCCGTCTGAGACGTTGCTCTCAAGCGGCTGGAAGGTGTGCGCGTGTGTGTGTGTTATCCGGGGCGTCCCCTCTAAGTGGCCCAAGTCCTCTCCTTTTACAGTTGAAGGGGGGACAAGGGCAGTACATGTATTACTATGCGGCGTCGTGCCGACAGGGACGGCATGTCCAAGCCCTGTGGCCTGTTCCTGTGGTGGCGTGGTCGTCGGAGTGGCCCATCCTTGGAGTACTGGGACGGCGTGGTCGTCCCATCAGATCCTGTGCGTCGTGGGAGCCCCAGGAATGCCTCGGAGTGGACGTGGCGGCGACCATAAGCCGCTGGGGACGGACTATGCACGAGGCCGAAACTTGGTCGGGGCCGAGGCTGGTACTGCGGTGGGGGGGTCTCGGCAGGCGCGGACCCCAATATTGCCGAGGCCCTGATGTACAGTGCCGAGGCCTTGGTGTACAGCGCCAAGGCCTTGAGCGGGCGGCTGATCGTGGGCACAGTGGTAGGACACAGTGGCCAGTAACCCCCGCCATATCCTGTCCCAGGCGCTGATCGTGGTCACAGTGTTGGGACACAGTGGCCGGTAATCCCCGCCGTGCCCTGTCCCGGCCGGTATGGTGCTGATGCGACTTCGGGTCGCGTCGGTCTTTCTATGACGTTGAGCCGCTGTCCGGCTGAGATCACGGGAGTGGTTGAAAGCATTAATGGGACGTGACCGGCTGTCGGGAGGGTCGGCCGAGGCGGGGGGCGACGGACCGCGGGCGAGCCGGCCTCGAGCGACACGGAGAATGGGGCCTCGCGCGAGACGGAGATCAGGCTCCTTGCCGAGGCTTCGCGCGAGAGGCCTCGCGCGATACGGAGAACGCGCCTCCTGCCGAGGCCTTCTGTGGAGAGCCTCGGGCGAGGCGGAGACGGCGTTCCCTGCCGAGGCCTTCCCTGGGGAGCCTCGCCAGGATGCTGAGACCTCTTTCTCGGGGCTCGAGGCGAGGAGGAGGAGGACCCAGTGGGCCTGGTCGCGACGGGGAGGGGCCCACGACTTACCTTTTTGCTTTTATCATCATTATTTTTTAGATGGGACTTGGGCAACCCATTTGATGTTTTGCTTGGGGTACCCCATTCTAAGGTACCCGACAGTAGCCCCCGAGCCTCGGGGGGAGTGCGTGCACTCCCCCTGAGGGTTTGCCGAGGCTTGGTTCATACCTGCCCCGTAGGAATTGGGGTTTGTTTTTTGAGGTTCTGGTGGGTGCGCGCGAGCGCACCCGCCGGGTGTAGCCCCCGAGCCCCTGGAGGAGTGGAGTTACTCCTCCAGGGGCTTTCTTCATTTCCGTGTCTGAACGAGTAGTTCTTATTGCATTTGCCAAGCCCCCAAGCGCAAGTTCGGGTTGCGAGGGTCTCGGCGAGGCTACAGGGAAAAGGCCTCTAGCCTCTGCGCGGAGCAAGAGGTTCGTCAGGGGCCCCCTGACTTTGGGTATGGTCCTCACGCTTCCTTTTGCCCGGAAGGAGGGGTGAAACGTGCCATGCTACCCTCGATGGGCACGAGCGTGGACACTTCTGGTGAGCTGTTAGCGGGTAGTCCGAGTGGAGGCCCGAGCCCCGTTCGCTGGGGGACGGCTAGTGGTCCAGGGACGCACTCCAAGAGTACCAGGGGGTTTCTCTAGTGGGTGCCGAGGCTGTTCACGGGCCTCGGTGGCTTGGTGCCTCCCTACGGTGGGATCCCATTCGGATACTTCCCCGCCGGTCTCGGACACGACTTAGGACGCCCCGAGCGACCGTTCGCTCGGGTCTGGGCCATTCGTAGGCTCGCCCCGATGTCGTCCCTGACTCGGTTGCCCTGGGGCGGCTGTCGAAACCTTTTGGAGGCCCAGCCTTTGAACCCCTGGACCGTAACGGGCTCGGCGCCCTTTTATCGTGTTTGTAGCGAAACCTCTAGCGCGGTTTTGGACTGTTTGTCTTTGTCTTGGGTGTTCTGGCCCTTTCATCTGGTCTTCACGTGTCCTTTTCGTTCGGACGGAGGGTTAGTTTGCCGAGCCCATTCTGGTCTCGGCAAGGTTGTAGGAAGAGCCCCTAGCCTCTGCATGAGAGGGCCGTCGGGAGTTCTCCTAACTTTTTATACGCCCCTCGCGCGTGAGGGTTTGTTTGCCGAGGCCCCTTTGGGCGCGAGCCCGGGTCGTGAGGTCTCGGCATATTTGCAGGAGGAGCCCCCTAGCCTCTGCATAGGGCGAGAAGGCCGTCAGGGGTTCCCCTGACTTTTTATGCGACCCTCGTGCTTCCTTTTCGCTCGGAAGGAGGGGTGGAACGTGCCTCGCTACCCTCGATGGGCACGAGCGGTGGCACTTCCGGTGAGCTGTTATTGGGTAGTCTGAGTGGAGGTCCGAACCCCGTTCGTTAGGGGACGGCTAGCGGTCTAGAGACACACTCCAAGAGTACCAGAGGATTTCTCTAGTGGGTGCCGAGGCCGTTCGTTGGGCCTCGGTGGCTCGGTGCCTCCCTACGGTGGGATCCCATTCGGATACTTTCCTGCTGGTCTCGGACACGATTTTGGGCGTCCCAGGCGTTTCGCTCGCTTGGGTCTCGGCCCCGTATAGGCTCGCCCGCAGTCGCCCCTGACTCTGTTATCCTGGGGCAGCTGTCGAAACCCTTTGGGGTCCAGCTTTCGAACCCCTGGATCGTAACGGGCTCAGAGCCTGATTCCTTCCTATGAAAGGAACAGGCCGCGGGAAATATCCTCCCTATTGGCTCGGCCGCGGGTGGCGCGCCTTTTGAGGCGGTTTCACGGGGAGGCAAAACGACGCCTGCTGCCGTAGTGGGTGAGCGCGACGTGATGGACGGGACATAACTGTTCTCGCATTTAATGCGGGAGACGTGGGCGCGTGGGCCGCCGAAATCGGCTCGTGGTTAACCGCGCCGGACGGGGAAAACCTTCCTGATTTCATCGCCCGTTCGTTTCACCTCCTCCCTGCATAAATACCCGAAGAGTCTCGCCCCTCCTTATCCTACCTTGCCTGCCACCTCCGTCGAGCCGTCGCCAGAGCAGCGGGTGCCGGGAAGAAGAGGAGAGAAGAGCGAGTCTAGGGAGAAAGCGAGAAAAAAGCGAGCGTGGAGGGGGAGAGAAAAACTCACCGCCGCGCCCGATTCCTCCATCGCATTCATGGCCGGCAACGTCGTCATTGTCGAGGCGGACCCCTAGGATCCGTCGGATGTCACTGAGGAGATGCTCCAGTCGCTTGTCGATGGTGGACTCCTCCGCCCGGTGACAGACCCTAGCAGGCCGGAGTGGATTGCTCCGTACGGCGAGCTGGAGCCGAGGCCCCGCGACGGCTACGTCGTGAGCTTTGTCTCCTTCCACGAGCGCGGCCTCGGCGTTCCGGCGGACCGGTTCATGCGGGCGCTCCCGCATTACTACGGAGTGGAGCTCCACAATTTTAATCCCAACTCCATCGCTCAGGCGGCTATCTTTGTTGCCGTCTGCGAGGGGTATTTGGGGATCGCTCCCCATTGGGATTTGTGGCTCCACCTGTTCCGGGCGGGGCATACTACCAAGCCGACGGGCACGTCGGGCAAGAGGAAGGCATCGAGGGCCAGAGGCTGCACTCTCCAAGTGCATCAGGACCGCCTGCACCTCTACATCCCGGCCCAACTCGCGTCCTCCAACCGCCGGTGGTACACGAGTTGGTTCTACCTCCGCAACGACGACGGGGGACTTCCCCCTTATACTGGGTGGATTGTGGGGAGTTGCCCGGAGAAATGGAAATGGGGCGTCCCGAAGGTCGACCAGCCCAAGCTAGAGCCGCTCCTAGAGGGGCTGGCGAGGCTCGACGGCGGCGGCTGTTCGAGATGAGGCCGGGTGAGCCCGTCGAAGGCACCCAGATGTCTTCCTCCGCCCTCTCCGACGAGGAGATTCACCGTCGGGTGGGGGAGACGGTAGATGTGAAGTTGAGGGGCGGCAACCTGACCCCCTTCGCGATGCGACCGTCGCGGGGGTTTCTTTCGCTGGTAAGTCGAGTGCCGCTGCAGCCTTTGAGCCTCCTCAATCTCCCTTTATCCCTTGTTTCCTTATGCGCGTTTGTGGTTTGTTCAGGGGATGAGGGACATGCGCTCCTCCCCACCGCCCGTTCCCGAGGACGCGGGGCAGCGGGCGATTAACCGCGCTCACGCCGACGCGCAGAAGAAGCGGAAGGATGCTAAGGCGGCGAAGCACACGAAGCACATCCTTGCGCGCGAGGCGTTGGATAAGCGCCGCCGTCAGCAACGGAAGGAAGGTCTCCCGTTGGAGGAGTCCCCGTCGACGTCGTTGTCGACGGAGGCCTCGGACGGGAATGACAAGGGTGAGGTGGGGCGAGGCCCCCTAGACCACCTCCCGAACGTCGAGGAGGTGGCGCCCGGGGCGTCGGTAAGCAGCCCGGCACCCCCGGGAAGGGGAGAGGAAGCGGACCCGGGGCCGGCGGTGGCCCCCTCCGGGGCCGTGGCCGACACGCCCGAGGCACGGGCGTTAGGCAAACGCGCCGTCAGCCCGGTAAGCTCGGCGGTCGCGGCGGAGCTGGTGGCGATGGAGGCGACGCCACCGGCCCCGCAGAGGATCGAAGGGGCGCCGGGGTCCGCCGAGGACCGACCGGCGCCGGTGGATACGGATGCGACGCAACTGCCGCCGCCTCCGCCGTTGCGGAGGAGGTTTGCTGTGGCGAAGCTGGGGCTGCCCCGTTCAAAGTAAGTGTGTTTTTGGCGGGGTTATGGTGTCTTCCATTCGCTTTTTTGGTCTCGTGATGACCCTGTAGGTTGATTTTCTTTAGTCGGAAGCGGCCTGCGGACGACCTCCCCTTGGCGCCCCTTAAAGCGCTTAAGGCGAGCCCCTGCTCCTCTGTCCACTGGGTGGCGGAGGCACAAGCCGCCATCCAGCGCGGCGCGGCGTCGGCGAGGGTCGACCCACAGGAACCGGCTGCCCAAGGAAGGGTTGCCGAGGCGGCCCCTACACGGTCGGATGGGGCCATCGTGCCCTTTGTTGCCGAGGCTCCCGGGGCCTCCGGGGCTGAGGCGATGGGGGCCCCGGCGCCCATGACCGCCAAGACCGCAGTGTCCGCGGCCGGCGCTTCTGCGTCTGCCGAGGCCATAATGACGGAGGCCGGAGCCCCCGAGACCGCCGAGGCCGTGACTGCAGAGGCCGGAGCCCCTGAGGTCACCACGGCCGTCGTGATGGCAGCGAGGCCGTCTGTGCAGGAGGCGGAGATGTCGGCGGCGGAGGCCTTGGCCGTGCCCTTGGCTCAGGGCCCGCCGTTGTTGCGGGAGAGTGCCCGGGAGACAGAGGTCTATCCGATCTCCTCCGACGATACTTCCCGGGCACGGGAGGTGGTTGGCGCCGAGGAGACCGACGCCGTGGAGCAGCCGGCGCCGCTCTTAGACGAGGGAAGCTCGGCCCTTGTGCGGGTGCGACCCGAGCCCCGCGGGTGGGATCACCCGCGGGTACTGTGGCGGAGTCGGGACGACCCTGAGGGGGAGCCTTTGTTCGCCCTCGAGGACACGGCCGAGGGCGGGCGCTGGAGTACCTTCGAGCAGTACCGCGAGCTGGCGGAACGGTCGCTATGGACGGCGCTGTTCGTGGTGGCCGACGAACTGCCCGGAGTCGCTCAGGTTCGTGTTTTCCTTTGTCGCGCGACGTTGTTCTTTCCTTGGTTTTGTCGCAATCGACGACCTCTGCTCTGCCTCCTCAGGAGCTCGAGACCCGGTCCCTCGGGAAGTCGGTCTTCCTCCGGCGGGAGAGGGGAATCTGGGACCAGCTTCAGAGGCAGAGGGGCCTTCTTGCCGATGCTAACGAGCTTCTGTCGGCCCGAAGCGCAGAGGTGGAGGACCTCCGCCTTCGCTGTGCCGACGCGAAGGTCGAGGCAGCCACAGCCCAGACGCAGCTCGCCCCCTTGGCGGCGCGGATCAAGGAGCTGGAGGAGGAGCTTACCCGCGCCGTCAGCGACCGGGATGTCTTCAGGTCCCGGGCTGAAGAAGCGACGACCTCGGGCAAGGCCCTCGCCGGGCAGCTGGGGGCAGAGGAGAGTGTGCACCGGCTGACCAAAGGCGCTCTGAACGAGGCCCTTGCTGCGGCTGAGGCCTCGCAAATCGAGGCTGTGGTTTTGAGGGGGACGGTCGAGGGTGAGTTTGAGTCCCCTTGTTTTGTTTTCTTCCCCTTATGTTCGCTTCCTAACTTCCTTGTATGACACAGAGCTGGGGAGTGAAGCCTCCAGGGTGGCCGAGGCCTCTCGAGTCGAGGCCCAGCGGTTGAAGGAGAAAGCCGAGGCCTGCCAGGCCGAGACCCGACGCTGGGAGCTGAAGGCCAAGGGTGAGCTCCGTGGGCTCCCGTCCCTAACTTAGGTTGTTTTTTCTCTGGCTCGACCTTATTTCATTTTCCGTGGTGCAGAGTCAGAGGCGGAGGTCGTTCGGGCCACCGAGGCTTCCAGCGCGGTGCAGACAGTGCTCGAGACCGAGATCGGGGAGCACGAGGCGCTAAAGCGTGCTGCCCTTTCTGCCTGCGAGGCCCTGGAAGTCGAGGGGGTTCAGTCGGGCAGCTCCCTGGGGAGCCGCTTGATTGCGCTAAGCATCCAGATGCGCGAGCGGCTCCGAGGGGCGCTGCACATGGGTGTCAAGCGGGCGATGGCCGTCATCTCCTCTCACTACCTTAGCGTCGACCTCTCGGCCATCAGTGATGGCTACGTTCTGCCTGATGATGACGAGGAGGCCCACGCGGCGGTCGCGAAGCTGCTGGAGGCGGCGGAAGGCCCTGGCACGGCGCTGGCAACGCTCTTTGAAGATGAGGTGGTTCCTCCCCTACCCTCTGCCGGTGCTGGGGGCCCTAAGCCTTAATCTGGGCTCCGGGGGCTATGTAAAGATAGAATAGGGGTTATTTTTGTATCATAACGTTTGTGGCCGTCGAGGCTTTTATTTCTGACGTATTTGTGTTTCTTAGTTGTTTTTCTCATGTTTCCGAGCCTTTGCCCTCTGTTGCTCCTGATCCGATTTCGTTTGCAAAACACCCCTTTGGGGCCTAAGCCGTCCCTTGAGCGAGAGGTAGTGAGGGAGTGCCGTAGCCCGGGGGCGTAGGCCATCTCGCGACTCGGCCGGCCTCTTGCTTAGGAAACAGACCTTGGTCCGGGGAGTCTCTACAAATGATTCGTCAGAGCCTGCTAGAGACTTGGCGTAGGAATTTTTTCGAAAAGCAACTAAACAATGGTGCGTGGGACCTAGGGGAAGTCCCCCATCTAGCCCCCGAGGGAGGCTTGGTTCTGCTAAGGCAGAGCCGAGTCTCCCTTATTGTGTTTATTGTACTGCCGAGACCTACTGTGGGCTCGGGGGGTTTCTCGAAAAGTAAAGACCAACTAAAGAGCGCTTTTTTATTGCATTTCGAGAAACGATATATACAACGCTTGGAAATTTAGGGATAAAAGCGACGTAGCTGTTCTATGTTCCAAGCGTTGGTGAAGATTTCGCCCTTCTCGTTGGCCAGCTTGTAGGTCCCGGGCTTCAGGACTTGGGCAATGATGTACGGTCCTTCCCATGGCGGGGTCAGCTTGTGGCGACCCTTGTTGCTCTGTGCTAGCCTCAGCACCAGGTCGCCTACCTTCAGGTCTCGGCCTCGGACGCGTCGGGCCTGATAGCGCCGCAGGCTCTGCTGATACTTGGCCGAGTGTAGTAGCGCGACGTCTCGAGCTTCCTCCAGCTGATCGAGGGCGTCCTCTCGGGTTGTGCGGTTGCTTTGTTTGTTATAGGCTTGCAGCCTCGGGGAACCATATTCCAGGTCGGTGGGGAGGATGGCCTCGGCCCCATAGACTAGGAAGAAAGGCGTGAACCCCGTGGCTCGGCTCGGAGTGTTCCTCAGGCTCCAGATGACCGATGGGAGCTCGGCGAGCCATTTCTTGCCATACTTTTTCAACCGGTTGTGAATTCTTGGCTTGAGGCCTTGTAGGATCATGCCGTTGGCACGCTCTACTTGGCCATTGGTCCTTGGGTGTCCTACGGCCGACCAGGCCACACGGATGTGGTGGTCGTCGCAAAACGTCAGGAACTTTTTGCCGGTGAACTGCGTCCCGTTGTCGGTGATGATGGTGTTGGGGACCCCGAACCGGTGGATAATGTCAGTGAAGAACAGCACTGTCTGCTCGGATTTGATTCGATTGATCGGACGGGCCTCGATCCATTTGGAGAACTTGTCGATTGATACCAGTAGATGGGTGTAGCCCCTGGGGGCCTTTTGCAGAGGCCCGACCATGTCGAGCCCCCACACGGCGAACGGCCATGTGATGGGGATGGTTTGCAAGGCCAGGGCCGGGAGATGTGTCTGCCGAGCGTAGTACTGGCATCCTTCGCAGGAGCGTACTAGCTTGGTAGCGTCGGCGACCGCCGTCGGCCAGTAGAACCCTTGGCGGAAAGCGTTCCCTACGAGCGTCCGAGGCGCCGCATGGTGCCCGTAGGCGCCTGCGTGTAAGTCCCAAAGCAGGGCTTGGCCCGCCTCGGAACTGATGCATCGTTGAAGGACGCCTGAGGGACTTCGCCTGTATAATTCGCCATTGTAGAGGGCGTAGGTCTTGGCTCGGCGCGCAAGCCATCGTGCTTCAGTTCGATCGTCGGGAAGCTCCCCCCGGTTAAGCCAATCGAGGAACGGGACTCGCCAATCCGCGTCCTGATCATTCTGCGGAGGCTCGGCGTTGACTTCCATGACCTCGGGCTTGGTCGAGGGGGTCTCGGCAGCAGAGGGGGTGTTTGGCTTTGCCATGGGTTCCCCAGGTGGGCCCTCCTCTGTTGTCGAGGTGCAGCCGATGGACGGTTTGTGGAGGTCTCTGGCGAAGACGTTCGGGGGGACCGGGGCCCGTGCTGAGGCCATCTTTGCCAGCTCGTCGGCGGCCTCGTTGTACTTTCGCGCGACGTGATTTAGTTCGAGACCGTCGAACTTGTCTTCTAGGCGTCGCACCATCTTGCAGTAAGCCTCAATTTTAGGGTCGAGGCAGTTTGACTCCTTCATCACTTGGTCTATGACGAGCCGCGAGTCGCCTCGGACATCGAGGCGCCATGCCCCAAGCTCGATGGCGACTTGTAAGCCATTGATGAGGGCCTCGTATTCGGCCACGTTGTTGGAGGCGGCGAAGTGGAGCCGCACCATGTAGCGCATGTGTACTCCAAGGGGCGAAATGAAGAGCACACCCGCGCCTGCCCCGGTCTTCATCAGGGATCCGTCGAAGTACAGGGTCCAGCACTCCGTCTGAATCTGAGCAGGTGGCAATTGAGTATCTGTCCATTCAGCCACGAAATCGGCCAAGACCTGAGACTTGATCGCTTTTCGAGGCGCAAAGGTC
The DNA here is from genome assembly GCF_019320115.1 of Miscanthus floridulus. Classification (NCBI taxonomy): domain Eukaryota; kingdom Viridiplantae; phylum Streptophyta; class Magnoliopsida; order Poales; family Poaceae; genus Miscanthus; species Miscanthus floridulus. Next base: position 133,024,984 of record NC_089582.1, on the reverse strand, counting down.
AAGGTTTCCCCCATAAGCTCGACAGCCCACTTGGCTATCCTGCCCGAGGCCTCCCGGTTATGAACTATCTCGCCCAGGGGGAAGGATGATACCACAGTCACTGGGCGCGCCAACTGTCGGTGTTTCGGACCGGGGGGTCCTCAACCGACTAGTGAATTTGTTCTGCGTGCTCCCGATTCCGGATGGTGATGCAAAGAGACACAAGGTTTATACTGGTTCAGGCAATCGGCGCCCTACGTCCAGTCTGAGGGATAGAACTTGTATTCCTTGCACCGAAGTGCTCGTAGTAGGGGGTTACAAGCTAAGGGAGAGAGGGAACTTGTCCCAGGTCTCGGCAGGGTGTCGTGGGGCCGTCTGAGACATTGCTCTCAAGCGGCTGGAAGGTGTGCGTGTGTGTGTGTGTTATCCGGGGCGTCCCCTCTAAGTGGCCCAAGTCCTCTCCTTTTATAGTTGAAGGGGGACAAGGGCAGTACATGTATTACTATGCGGCGTCGTGCCGACAGGGACGGCATGTCCAAGCCCTGTGGCCTGTTCCTGTGGCGGCGTGGTCGTCGGAGTGGCCCATCCTTGGAGTACTGGGACGGCGTGGTCGTCCCATCAGATCCTGTGCGTCGTGGGAGCCCCAGGAATGCCTCGGAGTGGACGTGGCGGCGACCATAAGCCGCTGGGGACGGACTATGCACGAGGCCGAAACTTGGTCGGGGCCGAGGCTGGTACTGCGGTGGGGGGGTCTCGGCAGGCGCGGACCCCAATATTGCCGAGGCCCTGATGTACAGTGCCGAGGCCTTGGTGTACAACGCCGAGGCCTTGAGCGGGCGGCTGATCGTGGGCACAGTGGTAGGACACAGTGGCCAGTAACCCCCGCCATATCCTGTCCCAGGCGCTGATCGTGGTCACAGTGTTGGGACACAGTGGCCGGTAATCCCCGCCGTGCCCTGTCCCGGCCGGTATGGTGCTGATGCGACTTCGGGTCGCGTCGGTCTTTCTGTGACGTTGAGCCGCTGTCCGGCTGAGATCACGGGAGTGGTTGAAAGCATTAATGGGACGTGACCGGCTGTCGGGAGGGTCGGCCGAGGCGGGGGGCGACGGACTGCGGGCGAGCCGGCCTCGAGCGACACGGAGAATGGGGCCTCGCGCGAGACGGAGATCAGGCTCCTTGCCGAGGCTTCGCGCGAGAGGCCTCGCGTGATACGGAGAACGCGCCTCCTGCCGAGGCCTTCTGTGGAGAGCCTCGGGCGAGGCGGAGACGGCGTTCCCTGCCGAGGCCTTCCCTGGGGAGCCTCGCCAGGATGCCGAGACCTCTTTCTCGGGGCTCGAGGCGAGGAGGAGGAGGACCCAGTGGGCCTGGTCGCGACGGGGAGGGGCCCACGACTTACCTTTTTGCTTTTATCATCATTATTTTTTAGATGGGACTTGGGCAACCCATTTGATGTTTTGCTTGGGGTACCCCATTCTAAGGTACCCGACAACAGCTGGAGGGGTCGGGCATTACGCGGAGTGCATGTGTGGGCACCCGGATGCGGACCTCCGTTCCGGGCGCTAGCACTGCCGTATTTGTAAAGAGAAAACAAACGAGAATGATAAAAGGCATCTTAAATACAAGATTCGTTCGTTTTATACTATGATTGTTAGACTATTTGCTGTATTTGTATGCAGCAGTCTCCGTCTCCGTATCAACATTTAATATCGATTGTCCAGCGTCTATGAAATCAGTAATGCCGTAGGTGAATCTCGTAAAGAATACATACATAATAACGACGAATAAGCAACTATAAACAAAGAACAGGATTTGGCCAACCTAACTGATTTAAATAATAATGCACCGCTCCGGTTCGCAGTTAGCATGCAGCGGCATAAAATTCTCTAATCTCTGTCTGACTGTAATCCGTTCAACATATGGTAGTGGAATGAACATCACACGAAATTGTGTCTTGCTAATTAGCTATAATATATAGGGTTGGGCCGGTTGGCATGCAAAAATCTTTTTTAAAAAAAGGTGGCAGCTAGAAGCCAGTCGCACTAGCTAGCCCAGGTCACTCAACTATGGAACGCTCTGATAAGATGCACCAGGTTTGTCCGATCCCGGTTATATTTCTTCAATGTCGTTGCATCTGCCAGAGACGTACCAGGAAATATAGTCACGGATACCACATGGTCGCGTCCAGCCATCATCATCATTATTCCGTCGTGTCCTAACGTTTTTTGATCGTGTCCTAACGTTGCAACGTTCAATCCTTCCGTTGAGAAGGCTGTAGGAGCCAATTCCCTGCCTAGACATGTCCCAGCTGTCGGCGGCAGGGTAGACCTTGTTTCTGCGGATCGACGGGAACACGAGCGGAGAAACGGACAGCGCCCGTGTTTTGCCGAGGAACACGGCGCGCTCGCGGAGGCCACGGACGGGCACCGTTTCCCGCTTGGCGAGGTCCACCTCGTTGTACCCCCTGATCCAGCAGTAGGACTTGTCCTCCACCTTCCCTCGCCACTCTAGCCAGCGGTTGAGCAGCAGCAGCCTCCCGTCGCTCTCCACCAGGTGCACGGTGTCCCTGCACATCAGAGACACCCTACACGTTATCTCCGCGGCCACCGCAAGCCGTGGCGCCGGCAGCTGCTGGTTGGTCGTCGTCGTTGCCTCCAACTCCAACGCCATGACGGCTCCGGCCGTGGCACAGTAGAAGCGGCCAGAGAACGACTTGGCTGAGTAGAACCACTGCTGGTCGTCGTCCACCAGCGTCCAGTGGCCGTCGCCGGGCCTGGTGACGACGAGCATCGTCGGGGTAAAGAAGGAGATCGCGAGCGTGCAGTCGTCGTCGATGAGCCCGAGGCCTGTGACCTTGAGCGCGTACGCGAGGCTGTGCTATGAGATGTCCGCGCGCTGTTAGTTGATCTCCACCAACGGCCTATTGAGTCATTGGATCTGCGCCCTAATCGTAGACGCCCAACCCTAATATGGTTGGTGGGCCCCTGTCGCACAACACTATAAAGAGAGATGAGGATCGGGGCTCTAACTATGAGGTTGACCTAAGCCGCCGTAACCACCTACAGAGAAACACTTACCCGATTTAAAGAAGGGTGCTGCCAGCGACAGGAAGCCCCACCAACTCCGCCGTCGCCTCTGCAGTGTCACCGCCGAGACGCTGTACCTCGCGTCGCCGTAGGGACTGCGACTGCACTTCATCTCCGGTTGCTGCGGGCGCACTAGCTACCAAGGTACACCAACAGATGTTCTTTACCCGCTAGATCTACACCTAGAGTTTAGAACTTTCTAACAATTGGTACCAGAGTCAAGGTTGCCAGTGTGTAGATCTAGTATGGGGTTGTAAGGAAAATTGACCCTTGGTCCATTTACTTTGGATTTTGGTATTTGATGACTAACACAACCAAATTAGACTAATGAATATGCAAGTGTTTGTTTTGTAGTTCAATAGGGTGCAAGACGTAACTTGGACGAAGGCAACGTGATGATCCGATGATCAACACCTCAAGCAAGACCTTAGGAGCACAAGAGAAGACCCAAAAGATCAAGCAAAGTCCAAGCATTAAGATTGGAACCAAGCCGTATGCAAGATCGCGAAGAAATGAGCTCACTGTGGTGACCGGATGCTGGACCGGACGCTGGGCAAGTGGCTCGGCAGACAGGCGACCGGACGCTGGACCGGACGCTCGCGGCAACCGACCGGACACAGGACAACAGCGTCCGATTGAGTACAGAGAGGTTCTAGAGCGGCAAATCTGCGACCGGACGCGTCCGGTGGCAGGCGACCGGACGCTGGCCAGCGTCCGATCAGCACATTGCCGGCTCAATGGTCGGGACGACCGGACGCGTCCGATCAGGACGATTCAGCGTCCGGTCAGTAGCAGAATTGCGGGAGTTCGACCCCAACGACTACTTTCTCAGTGGGGCTTAAAATACAACGCCCAACCGGTCATTTGAGAGGAGTGGAGCTGAGAAAATATACCAAGGGTGTTGATACACCATTTTAGTGATCTCCACATGCATAGTACTTAGTGTTTCATTAGGTGATTAGCATAAGTGCTTTGTGAAGTGCTTACGTTGATTAGACCACCGCTTATGCGCTTGCTCTAGGTGGATGCCTAGTGTTTAGTGAGGTTTACATACCTCTTGCCACCCCGTACTTACGAGCACAAGTGTTGTACATCGGAGGGGCTTGAAGTCTTGCGAGATCACACCAACCGCATTTGTGGTGTGGCCGCCACCGTGTACCGAAGGGAACAAGGCCCGCGGCGTTTCGGCCGAAAGCTTGATAGTGAAGGCGGCGAGGAGCATCCGGGAGAGGCTTGCCGGAAGACACGTTGGAGACCCACTTGCGTGTGGGGAAGGCCCGAGGCTATCCACGGAGTTACCCGACCGGGAGCTTGGCCCTTGCGAGGGATTCCTTGCAAGGGGCTCCAACGAGGACTAGGGGGAAACTTGCACGCTTCTCGATACCTCGGTAAAAATACTGGAGTCGTCGACGGGAGTTTGCATATCTCTACCTTGCTCTTTAGCTTCCGCATTTACATTGATTACTTTACTACATTTGCGGTAGAGATAGCAACACACTAGCAAAACCATAGTTGCACATCTAGATAGTTTATCTATTGCATAGGTTTTGCTAGGGTTAGAAAAGAGGCCATAGTTTTAGAGTAAGAATTTTTAAGTTGCCTAATTCACCCCCCTCTTAGGCGTCACGATCCCTTCAATTGGTATCAGAGCCGGTTGGCTCATATTCGGACCCTTAGCTTAAACGCCGTTGAGCCGACGCTATTGTAGAGTGGTTGGGATGGATACCGCTAGGCCTCCACAATTTGATGGAACTAACTTCCTCTACTATAAGGCTAGAATGGCTTGCCATCTTGAGGCGGTTGATTTAGGTGTATGGAGAGTCACTCATGACGGGATGAAATCCATTAAGAATTTCGAAAAGCCCACAAAGAGTGACAAAAAAGAAATGCATTTTAATGCTAGAGCTAAGAATTGCTTGTTTGAATCATTTAGCATGGATGTGTTTAACCAAGTGTTCACCTTAAATACGGCACATGAAATTTGGTTAAAACTCTAAGAGCTCCATGACGGCACAAGTAATGTCCGTGAGCAAAAGCATTGTCTAGCTAAGCAAAATTATGATTCCTTTGCTATGAATGATGATGAGCTTGATCGTGATATGTATTCTCGATTGAATCTAATTATCAATGAGCTCCATTCAATAGGATTATTAAAGCTAGATGATGCGGACATCGTGAGGAAGATCATCTCCGTTCTACCACAAAAGAAATATGCAAGCATCATCACCATCCTTCACAACATGGAGAACTTGAGCACCATGACCTCGGGCATTGTCATTGGCAAGCTAGTGGCATTTGAAATGTCACGTAAGATGGGTCAAGGAGAAGCATCTTCATCAAGCAAAGGCAAAGCTCTTGCTTGTTGCGAGAAGAAAAAGATGAAGGGCAAGAAAGTTGAGTCAAGCTCAAGCTCAAGCTCCTCAAGTGAAGAAGAAGAAGATGAGGATGATGATGATGATGAACAAGAATCAAGTGATGATGATCAATCTTCCTCCTCCATCTCCGACCTTGATGAAGAATCAATCAAACTTATCAAAAAGGTGGAGAAGATGATCGTAAGGCTCAATGTCAAGGGTGTGCCCATCCAAATTCAAGACCTCGTTTTCACTAATCAAAGAAACGAGCAAAGAAAGAGAGGATGCTATGGATGCAGTGAGTTGGGGCACTTTGTGGAAGTTTGTCCAAACAAGCCCACACCCAAGGCAAAGAAGAAGGCATGCAAGAACAAAGCCCTCACATCAATAAGGTCATGGGATGATTCTTCAAGTGAAGAAGATCATCACAAGAGGCAAGGGCGCAAGCACTTATCATCAAGCTCTTCTCGTGTGTGCCTTATGGCACGAGGTAATGAAAGCTCATCCTCTAGTGAGAGCGATAGTGATGATGATTTGCCTCCTTATAATACAATTGTGCAACAAAATCTTAAATATGCTAAAGTTTGCACTAGTCAACAAAAGAAGCTCAAAAATTTAAAAGAAGAGCTAGGTAGTTCACAAGAAGCATACAAAAATTTGCTTGAACAATATGAAAACTTTGCAAATCTCAATGTTGAACTATCCACTAAAATTGAGCAACTTGAGGCTAGTGCAACAACAAATGCATGCACAATCAATGATGAGCAACTTTTAAAGAAAAATAAAAAATTAAAAGAAAAGTTAGCTAGCTCACAAGAAGCATATAATAGTTTGCTTGCTAAAATGGAAACCATGTGCAAACATTGTGATGAGCTAACTAATAAAGTTGCTAATCTTGAAGCCGTTAGCACAAACCCCACCAAGGCATCTAAAAAGAAAAGTTCTATCTTTAACATGTCAAAAAGGGATGCCTCTACTTCTTGTAATGATTTATGTTTAGACTCACCTTTGTGCAACCAAGTTTGTGTTGAGAAAGTTATTGTAGATACATGCACACAAGAGGTTGCAAAGGAGAATGAGCAACTCAAGCAAGAAGTAGCTCGCCTCACCAAGGACTTGACTCAAGTAAAAGGCAAGGCGAAGCAAACCCAACTTCATCAAGATAACACCGTCAAGGGAGTGAAGAAGCTTGATGAAGGACAAACCGTGGTTTGTTACGTGTGCCACAAGGAAGGTCACAAATCCTATGAGTGCAAGGTGAAGAATGGGGGAGGAGCAAAGAAGAAGGAGAAAAAGCAAACAAGCAAGCTCTCCAACACCTACACCAACAAGGTGGACAAGAAGGCATCCACACCTTATCTCTTGAAGAAGAAGAAAAATGACAAGGTGGTGGCCATCAAGGTGAACAAGCAAGCCAACAATGGGGTCAAACGCTTTTGGGTGCCTAAGAAAATCATTTCCAACATGAAGAGCACCAAGAAGGTTTGGATCCCGAAAGGGAAGTGAGAAGTTAGTCGGACCTCGGGGAATTTGGAGACTTGGCAAAGTTTGGGTGCATTATATGGGGTGCATCATGATGGACAAAGTCATTGCCAAGTAGGTTAGTGAATACAATGGATCCAAATTCCCCTTCCCATGTTAAGTAACTAGATGTCATTACTTTCAATTAGCATTTATTTCAATTGGTATTGTCTTTTAATTGGTATACTCTTAAAGCATCTAGTTATCTTTTATGCCTAATGTTTGCATTTACATGCTTAAATACTTTGTCATGCATTCAATAGGTATATCATATGGTAGGCTTGCTCGGTTTCATTATCAACCCTTGGAGCAAACCTACATGGTTTAAAATTGTTTAGAAGCACGACACATAGCTTGTCTTACTATTGTTCATCTAATATGTGCCAATGACCAAATTGTAGATAATCTCTCCCGGATATCTTTTTGAAAATGATTCTCACATTCATGAGATGTCATCTTTCAAGTGGTATTTTTGATTCTAAAATCAATGTGCATGACTTCTACAAAGTATTCTACATTTGTGTGCACATATTTAGGGGGAGTAATTCTATAACTTGGATGCTTTGAGACTAACACTTTTTCAAATGATATCAATTTTTCAAACATATCACATGTGTAGTAGTCTCATTGTAAGGAAATTGGAGTCCCCGGAGTTAAGCATCATTCTTCAAATGGCATCATCATGTTGATTTCATTTCATATTTATATGCTTTCTCCATGCATTATATAGATTAAACTCTCTTATGCAATAAATTGCTAATTATGCATATGCTTTGCTTTCTACCATATGTATGCATACATTTATGGGGAGCTTAGTCTATATAATGTGAGAGTTAAATTTTGTGATCCATTTCACTCTATACACAAAGGATCACGAAATTTGACCCTCCCTTGTGCTACTAATGTCTTCCTTTTCGGTGTTTGATGCCAAAGGGGGAGAATTTGAAGGACCAAAGGCAAGCATCAAGTTGATGTCTACAAGTGGTAATGGTCCGAGAAAGGGAGGAAAGTGAATTATGGATTAGTCTAAGTAATAGTAAAATTTGTAGGAATCCATAATGCCACATGGGATTTTTGCAAGGGCAAGATAACCTTTCATTTAGTTTTAATTGGTATCTTACAATTGATTTCAATTGGTATCCCTTAATATCATATATGATTTCAATTGGTATCTTTAAGTATCAAATAAACTTGCCCTTTGCATTGCATCCTAGCAAGTAGGTAGTTTTTAACTTCCAAATTATTATTATTTGCTTGCTTTGGTCGTGTTGGCATCAATCACCAAAAAGGGGGAGATTGTAAGGAAAATGGACCCTTGGCCCATTTACTTTGGATTTTGGTGTTTGATGACTAATACAACCAAATTGGACTAATGAATTTGCAAGTGTTTGTTTTGTAGTTCAATAGGGTGCAAGACGTAACTTGGACAGAGGCAACGTGATGATCCGATGATCAACACCTCAAGCAAGACCTTAGGAGCACAAGAGAAGACCCAAGAGATCAAGCAAAGTCCAAGCATTAAGATTGGAACCAAGCCGTATGCAAGATCGCGAAGAAATGAGCTCACTGTGGTGACCGGATGCTGGACCGGACGCTGGACAAGCGACCGGACGCTGGGCAAGTGGCTCGGCAGACAGGCGATCGGACGCTGGACCGGACGCAGGACAACAGCATCTGATCGAGTACAGAGAGGTTCCAGAGCGGCAAATCTGCGACCGGATGCGTCCGATGGCAGGCGACCGGATGCTGGCCAGCGTCCGATCAGCACATTGCCGGCTCAACGGTCGGGATGACCGGACGCGTCCGGTCAGGACGATTTAGCGTCCGGTCAGTAGCAGAATTGCGGGAGTTCGACCCCAACGGCTACTTTCTCAATGGGGCTTATAAATACAACCCCCAACCGGCCATTTGAGAGGAGTGGAGTTGAGAAAACATACCAAGGGTGTTGATACACCATTTTAGTGATCTCCACATGCATAGTGCTTAGTGTTTAATTAGGTGATTAGCATAAGTGCTTTTGTGAAGTGCTTACGTTGATTAGACCACCGCTTATGCGCTTGATCTAGGTGGATGCCTAGTGTTTAGTGAGGTTTGCATACCTCTTGCTACCCCGTGCTTGCGAGCACAAGTTTTGTACATCAGAGGGGCTTGAAGTCTTGCGAGATCACACCAACCGCGTTTGTGGTGTGGCCGCCACCGTGTACCGGAGGGAACAAGGCCTGTGGCGTTTCGGCCGGAAGCTTGATAGTGAAGACGGCGGGGAGCATCCGGGAGAGGCTTGCTGGAAGGCACGTCGGAGACCCACTTGCATGTGGGGAAGGCCCAAGGCTATCCACGGAGTTACCCGACCGGGAGCTTGGCCCTTGCGAGGGATTCCTTGCGAGGGGCTCCAACGAGGACTAGGGGGAAGCTTGCGTGCTTCTCGATACCTCGGTAAAAATACCGGAGTCGTCAATGGGAGTTTGCATATCTCTACCTTGCTCTTTAGTTTCCGCATTTACATTGATTACTTTACAACGTTTGTGATAGAGATAGCAACACACTAGCAAAACCATAGTTGCACATCTAGATAGTTTATCTATTGCATAGGTTTTGCTAGGGTTAGAAAAAGAGGCCATAGTTTTAGAGTAAGATTTTTTAAGTTGCCTAATTCACCCCCCTCTTAGGCGTCACGGTCCCTTTAGGGGTAGAGCATTGAAAAGAAATCAAAGAAAGAATAAGGGTTTGATTCATTTCAGATTGAAACCCTAACCCTAACCGGGTAAAAGAAAATGGAAAAGAGAACATGAGGGTGGCGGGCGTCACTGATTGTCGGTCACCACTGCCACCGCACGGGGAAAGGTGCTGCACCGCTATCTTCGCCGACGCATGGCAAGAAAAGAACTGACCCCGTTCGGATCTGAGAAGAAATAGGGTTTTCCTAACCCTAACCCTAGCTGGGTGAAAGAAAGAAGAGAAGGAGGGCTCGGCTTCAAGTCTACTCGAAACCGAACCCTAAACCCGCAATCAATTTGGAAAAAGAAGAAGGGGAAAGGGGAAATGGCATGGGAGGCGGCTCGCCGGAGCTAGACCGACGGCCGCCGGTAGCTAACCCTAATCGGGTGAAACATAGAGAAGAGAAAGGGTGTCGGTTTTTGGAAAGGATCTCAAAGCTGAACCCTAACCCGTGAATCAGTCTCGGGGAAGAACAACAGTGAACCCTAACCCTAATCCCCAATCGGCAAAGAACAAAGAAGAAAATCTAGAAGCAAGATCCAAGCGAGAGAAGAAGGCCGAGAGGGGTGGGTACTCGTAGATCGCGTGTTGGGGTAGAAAAGAAGAACGATTTTAGAAAGAAGATGAATAGTGGGTTCAGATTTGGCCGAACCCTAAGACCCAACTCTAGAGAGAGAAGCAAGGACGAACGGCACGGGGGCCTACCTGGAGCTCACCTGCTGTGGTCACCACCGCCGGCGTTGCTCAGATGTCATGCAGGAAGAACCACCCTGGCCGGGAGGTCACGCCACCGCACGCCCTACGCCTCAGGCCTCGAGTGTCAAGGGCACCGCAGCGCAGCCCTTCGACGGCGGTGTGCTCACCCTCGGGTAGACGCATGCACCGGCAAAGGGGCGCGCGGTGGCGCCACCATTTCCTCCGGCCGCCATGGTTGCTGCGCTGCTCCTTCTCTCTGCGGCGCTGAGGAGGAAAGAGAAAGGAACGGAGAAAATGAGATAGGGTTTCTGTTGAGACGGCCACGACGGCGGTTTTGTTCACGCGAAAAAGAAGCTGAGCCGTCGATCTTGATCGAGCGGCTGCGAACGGTCGAGCCACCTTTCGGCCAAGGCGGGCGAGGGCATGAGGCCACTTTCCTGGCCCAGGCCCAGGTTGCGGCCTGGGCGCGGGGGAGCGCGAGGGAGAGCGCGCGCGCGGCCGTGGGCCGCTTTGCCGGTTGGGCTGAAAACAGTGAAAGAAATGAGTCTGTTTTTTCTTTTCCTTTTCCAGTAAAAGTTTTATTTTCTGGAAAATAGAAATGAGATTTTTTCTGTGGGCAAAATTTATTAAATTGAATTAGTTTTCCGCTGCTAAAGAAAATTATTTATTCTCTAGTTATTTTGAACCAACGTGATATTTAATTGGAGAAAAAGAGATTTTGACATGATTGTGATGTTGTTATTTTCTGACCAACGTTGTTAATAATAATATCATAAATTTTAATAATTTTATGCATTAATTCTATTTCTGCCCAATGGTGATGTAGAATTAGTGTATAAGAACAGTTGTAAATTTTAATGATTTTATGCATTAATTCTATTTCCGCCCAACGGCGATGTAGAATTAGTGTATAAGAATAGTTGTAAATTTTAATGATTTTATGCATTAATTCTATTTATGCCCAACGGTGATGTAGAATTAGTGTATAAGAACAGTTGTATGTTTTAATTTTGACCAACGCTGGAATCAAGACATGCAATTGTTGTTATTTTTATGTTAAGAAAAGGATTGACCCGGCCTTCATCTTGGCTGAGGTGGACTGGGTAGTCACCTCACCGTATCCCACTAAGCTTGTGGCACCGGTGAGGGAGACAAACGAGGCTGATGCCGCTTGGGCAACTAGAGAGAGATTTTGAATCCCAAAAAGATATCCTATGACCTTGAGCATAGAAAGTGGGTCACTGCCAACAAGAAATATTTGGTTGTGATAAAGAACATGATTGAGCCTACAATTATGGGCTCAATCCCAGAGTGTGACACGGTCACCGAGCACCTCAATAGAATAAAGTGTCAGTTCACTGGCTTTTCAAAGGCATATGGTACCCAGCTGATAAAGGAGTTGTTGATAGAAAGGTACTCTAAAAATAGTGGCATAAGAGAGCACATACTATTTGTTATCACTACGTGATGATGTGAATGTTGTATGCGATGATGGGAACGTTGCGTGCGACAATGAGAATGTATCCTCGTCTATGGATGTAAACAGAAAATGAAAGAGAGCTCATGATGCGTCGTCAAAATTATGGCTCTGTCGTTTAGGCCATATTTCGAGGGGGAAAATAGAAAGACTAGTTAAGAATGATATTCTTCCTCCATTAGAGTTCTCAGATTTAGAACAATGCAGAGAATGCATAAAAGGAAAGTATGTAAAGAAAATTAAGAAAGATGCCAAAAGAAGCGCAGGAATTTTACAGATTATTCACATAGACATCTGTGGTCCGTTTCCTATAAAGAGAGTGGATGGTTTTGATTCGTTCATAACATTCAAAGATGATTACTCCCGTTATGGCTACATTTATCCAATCAAAGAAAGAACAGAAGCATTGGATAAATTTAAGATATTTAAGGTAGAAGTTGAAAACCAACGCAATTTAAAGATTAAGATAGCCAGGTCCGACCGTGGGGGGGGGGGGAGTACTACGATCGACATACCCCATATGGCCAAGTTTCTGGACCTTTTGCAAGGTTCTTATAGGAGAATGGCATAGTAGCCTAGTATTCTACACCGGGCGAACCTTAGCAGAATGGAGTAGCTGAAAGACGCAATCGTACCCTGATGGATATGGTGCATAGTATGATAAGTTACTCCACCTTATCGTTGAGCCTATGGATGGAGGTGTTAAAAACCGCCATTCATATTCTCAATAGAGTACCAAGTAAGTCGGTGCCCAAAACACCGTATGAGTTGTGGACAGGAAGAGTACCCTCACTAAACTACTTACGTGTGTGGGGGAGTCCTGCTGACGCTAAAGTATTTAACCCGAATATTGAGAAGCTAGATCCCAAAACAGTAAATTGCCATTTCATTGGCTACCCAGAAAAGTCAAAAGGTTTTTGTTTCTACTGTCCAAATAGACATACAAAGTTTGTGGAAATGAGACACGCTGTCTTCCTAGAGGATGAAATGATAAGGGGGAGCAACAACAGCCTCAAACAGAAGATGTGCCAAATGTGGAGGCCCCTAGAAGGTCTCAAAGAGTTAGAAAATTAGCTATTCCTGCTGACTATGAAGTATACAACACTGAGGAATTTCAAATGGAGGATGATCCCACCTTATTTGAAGAAGCCATGAGAAGTGATCATTTATCAAAGTGGCTTGAGGCCATGGAAGATGAAATGAAATCTATGAATGCCAATAAAGTTTGGGACTTGGAAATAATTCCTAAAGGAGCCAAAACAATATGCTGTAAATAGGTCTACAAAACAAAACTTGACTCTCAAGGGAATATAGAGATATAAAGCGCGACTTGTGGAAAAGGCTTTATGCAAAGAGAAGGAATTGATTACAATGAGACCTTTTTTCTAGTCTCATGTAAGGATTCCTTCATAATCATAATGACATTAGTGGCACATTACGATTTAGAATTACATCAGATGGATGTAAAGACGACATTTCTCAACGGGGACTTGGAGGAAAAAGTTTACATGGCACAACCGAAAGGTTTTGTCATTGAAGGAAAAGAACGAATGGAATGCCGCCTAAAGAAATCCATTTATGGATTAAAATAAGCTTCAAGATAGTGGTACTTGAAGTTTGATCAGACAATAAGGAATTTTGGGTTTAAAGAGAATGTAGAGGACAATTGTGTCTATGCAAAGTTTAAGAATGAGAAGTTTATCTTCCTTGTCCTGTATGTGGATGATATCTTACTTGCTAGTAGTGATGTCAGTCTACTACGGGAGACAAAGAAGTTTTTGTCCTCAAAATTTGATATGAAAGATCTTGGTGAAGCTTCGTTCGTTCTAGGGATCGAGATTCACCGAGATAGAAGTAAAGGGGTATTAGAACTGTCATAAAAGGCATGCATAGAAAAGATCTTAAAGAAATTCAGTATGCACAAATGTAGTCCCTCACCTGCTCCTATAGTCAAGGGCGACAGATATGGGGATTTTTAATGCCCCAGGAACCAATATGAGATCGATCAAATGAAAGCAGTTCCATATGCTTCAGTTGTCGGAAGCTTGCAATATGCTCAAGTATGTAGGCGCCCCGACTTGGCTTTTGTTACCGGGTTACTTGGCAGATTCCAGAGCAATCCTGGAATAGATCACTAGAAATTAGTAAAGAAAGTCTTGCATTATTTGCAAGGAACGAAAAGCCTCATGATGACGTATAGAAGATCTGATTCACTCCATATAGTGGGATATTCAGATTCTGATTATGCGGGAGATGATAGAAAATCCACGTCTAGATATGTATTCACTCTCGCAGGGGAGCTATTTCATGCAAAAGCTCAAAGCAAACCGTCACTACATCTTCCACAATGTATGCCGAGTTTGTAGCGTGTTATGAGGCAACGGGGCAGGTGAACTGGCTAAAGAAGTTTATACCCGGTTTTAAGGTGGTTGACAACATCTATAGACCACTTAAGTTACACTGCGATAATAATCCAGCAGTACAGTATGCTCAGAACAATAAGTCAAGTGATGCTGCCAAACACATTGACATAAAGTATTATGTTGTGAAAGATAAAGTCCGGGATCATGTCATAAGTCTTGAGCATATAAGTACCGAAAAGATGCTCGCAGATCCGCTTACAAAAGGCTTATCACCCAACGTGTTCAGAGAACATGTAGCTAGCATGGGTTTAAGGGAAAGCCTATAATTCCTTGATAAAAGAAGGCCCAAAGTTAAGTATCTATTTCAGAACAGAGTGGTGTATTGTAGCTGTTAAATCTATCGGCAATTGACCGTGATGATGAAAGATGCTCTATGCGCTAATCTGTAATGGAATGAACAAAAGTAAATGATATGAAATTGAAAGATAGTAGTGATATCAAGGGGGAGAATGTTAGTTGATCTCCACCAATAGGCCCAACGGCCTATTGAGCCATTGGATCTGCGCACTGATCGGAGGCGCCCAACACTATAAAGAGAGGTGGGGATCAGGGCTCTAACTATGAGGTTGACCTGAGCCGCTGTAACCACAAATAGAGAAACACTAATCCGATCTAAAGAAGGGTCACCACCGGGACGCTGTACCTCGCGTCGCCGTAGAGACTGCGACTGCACTTCATCTCCGGTTGCTGCGGGCGCACTAGCTACCAAGGTACACCAACAGATGTTCTTTACCCACTAGATCTACACCTAGAGTTTAGAACTTTCTAACACGCGCGTCTCCGCCGACAGCAACGGGTCCAGCATGGGGAGCTCGGCGAGCTACCGTGTGGCCGGGTTCAGCAGGCGGACCATGTACGTGGACTCGTCGAGCAGGGCGGGGAGGCCCTCCATGGTGGCCCTGAGCTGGTGGTGCCCCTTGAGCTCCGGGAGCTCCGTCTGGACTCACTGTCCGGTGGAGACGATGAGGAAGCGCCGTCGATGGCGGCCGGGACCAGGCGGCGCGGCCTCGCGGAGCATGATCCACCGGTGCGGGTAGAAGCGGTGGTCGGACAGGCACCCGTGCGCTCGAGGTCGAGGGGTGGTGGCCTCGGTGCCCCACCGCCACGCGCGGCACACGGCCCGGAAGCTCACGTAGTCCGACATGTCGTTTGCAAGTGCGCGCTCGGCGATGACCCCCGCCGGTCCGTAAGTCAGGGACGCCCAAGGTGACGAGGTTGATGCAAGGGCGCATGGTGGCGGCTTAGTTGCGATTACGACGCTTGCCCGCCGCTTGGCGCCGCGAGAGTGACTGTCCTCGTCGTCGTCGGATGGGGATCTTGAGTGTTTCGCCATCTGGTTCAATAGCACCACCCTCGAAATATATTGGACCTGCGAGGGTAAGACCACCCCAGGTATTGCATTAAGAAAAAGACCTTCTCACGTAGACCCAGAAAATCCCCGAACCCCTGCCCCACCCTTACACAACGGCACCGTCGCCCTGTAAGAACGGACCGGTCCTTAGACTTGTGCTTTGGCGTGGGACAGACGAGGGGATTTTTTTAACCCCAGCCTAAAATTCGCTCCCACGAAAAGTCGAATCCAGAACCTAAAAAGTACCACCGGGACGCTCTAACCAGTTGGACTGGAGATCCTTTGGCCACCCTTGAAATATGGGAGGAGAAAACGGAGCAGGCAGAGACTTGTTTCGTTCGGAAGTAAAAAAAGGGGCAAAACAAACCGGCGCAGAGTCCGGAGGCTATGCTGTTTCACGAAAGAACTACCGACGTGCTTCCCGTGCTCTAAGTAGGCGCGTTCAAGGTGCGTGGGACGGTCGACACGGTATAAGGTAAGCCCGACCTCTACGCCCGTTCTTTCGAGAGCTTGGGAACTCCAACCCCAGCACTTGTAGAACTCTAACTAGAGAGAGATCAGGCCATCAATTTAGTAACTCTAATCACAATCGATAATAACAACCATTTGAATCTATTATGTTTTCAAAATACTTACTCACCTATGCGATTACTAAAAACAGCATCAAATAAACCATGAACTCGTATATAGATTACCCACCTATTGACCTATGCTATTATGAAATATATTATAAAGTAACCCTAAATTTACATCTATTTACACACCTATTATGATGATTGATGATCTATATATAACCTTAAATTTGTATCTAAATTACCACTTGTGCTATTAAAAAATAAAATATCACCCAAAAGTAAACGTATATATGTTGTATCTTACCCACTTCTATTAATATTAATATGTTAAAACTAACTGAGGTAAATATACATATTGTGCCATCATGTAGATCAAGTACACATATATGTATGGTGCATATATATGTTATGTTTTACCAATTGTGAAAGTTACTCCAATAATGACTCATACACTAATGATACTAACAAGTTATTAAAATTATACTAATATCCATAACATATAATCTATCTAATTGTTGCTACTCTATATATTTTAACTGAAATGTTTAACATACGTATATATTTGTAGGACTCTACTTTTATAATAAAAAATATTGCCATACGTATATTTTTATAAGAAAATTGAAATATCTTGAGTAACGGGGGAGGGGGTGTTTAGTGTAGGACAAAGGTGACTCTATTTTACTGTCTTTGAGATTCCTTTAGTGTTGACAACAATTATCAGTCTGTTCGCTTGCTCGTATACGATCGTGGATTATAAGTTGAAACAGTATTTTTCTCTCACACCAAACCAGCCAGCAATAAATAATCCACGATCGTTTACGACGAAACGAACAGGCTGTATAAAGCTTAAATATTAATATCTTCTTAAGGTTGGCACTGCTACCCAATTCTAGATCTCAACTCAATCTATATCACCAATCTTGAGCGGTGCGAATGTAGAGCATGAGCGAGCTTCTTTAGAAAGAGATTCCATAGCTTGGCTTCCAGGTAGCTAGACGACGCGATGCAGTTCAATGAAGTGGAACAAGCCACTGATGGCATGTCAGACTGTAAAAGTAGTGCCCTTAGGACATGGATGATTGTTGGTGCTCACTAATGCAAAAAATATTATATACTTAGACCACCAACATTCCTCGGTATGAGAGGTAAAACTATATTGTATGCACCATTCTTTATTAACTAACATAGTTCTATCAAGTTTTGTTGCTATTGAATCTCAAGAACAAAATGAAAAAATTGGGGCAAGTTGGGGTCGACTGACCTGCCCCAGGCCCAATGATCCTCAACTTTGGTCAAATGCGAGGAAACACAAATGCAAATCATCATGGACCATTGGGTCAATGTCGGTTAGGTTTATGTGCACACGATGGAATGACATATGGATCAAGGGGCCCACTTTCACGCAAAGAAACTAAACGCAAACCTAAACACCGCACATTACCACGGGCATCTACACACCACTAATGAGCTACACGTGGAAGAATAGGCAGTCGCTAGGAGGTCGGGCTACATGGCTCCGGAGCATCCAAGGTGCCAACTAACATCTACATCTTCCAACAACCATCATGAATGCATCCACACCCTACACTTGGTTGCGGTGGTGAATCGGAGGGTTGGGCACACTCCCTTAGGTCGATCGGCCAACCTAGGCCTAATGCCAAACCGCCTCAGCTTTCCTACAAATACCTCACACTCTCCACATTGCTATGAATGCTGCGCCAATTTCTCAAAAGGAACAAGATGGAGGAGATCAAGAATCTTTAGTTCCACTCACACTTAGCTTAGTAGTTAGGATAGTGTAGTTGGAAATTAGAGTCAAGTTGAGCTTCAATCGAGGTTCCAAAATTGTCTTCTGGGTTCAGTATAGCTCTTGTACATTTATCCGTATATGACTTTGAATCATTAATCAACTTATCTTCTTTGGAAAAAGTCTACTTAACCCCATCTTTCATACTTGGTCTACTTCACCCCCAACTATAAAACCGTCTGTTTTACCCCCCTGAACTTTCTAAAACCGTCTATTTTACCCCCTGGGCGGTTTTCAGCGGGTTTGGTACAGTAACGGTGGGTTTGCTACAGTGCCTGTTGTTTTGAATTTTTTTATTTTCGGTGAATTTTAGAAAAATCATAAAATGAAAAATCTAATTTTTATTGGACTCCACATGAGTAGATCTACACAGTGAATATATAATACGGTATGCTTTAGTACAAATTTTTTGTAGCTTTAGATTAATTGGAAAAATCCAATTTTGTCTGTAATTAATTAGAATTTATCTATAACTAAGTTATACATAGTCCAATGAGTACGAAATTTTTACTATAGTTCAAGTATACAATAATTAGCGTACCATAAAAATTTCACCACAATTGGACCATAGAAGCTGCAGCTATGAATTATTCCAATTAATTACAGACAAAATTAGATTTTTCAATTAATCTAAGGCTACAGTAAAAATTTTGTACTAAAGCATACCGTATTATATATTCACTATGTAAATCTACTCATGTGGAGTTCAACAAAATTAGATTTTTTATTTTATGATTTTTCTATGATTCACTGTGATTTTTTAAAGATTCACCGAAAATAAAAAAAGGAAATTCAAACACACAATTACTGTAGCAAACACACCGTTACCGTAGCAAATACGCTGTTACTGTAGCAAAACCGCCGCTGAAAACCGCCTGGGGGTTAAAATAGACGGTTTTAGAAAGTTCAGGGGGTAAAACAGACGGTTTCATAGTTGGGGGTGAAGTAGACCATATATGAAAGGTGGGGGGTTAAGTAGACTTTTTCCTATCTTCTTTACTTTAAGCAATTACTTGCTGCTACTTGTGCAGAACCGCATAATCTAATACCTCCCGGAATACTCGTCTTCCATTAGACACTAAGTACTCAAGGGAGGACACCAAATTACACGGTTCCGTCGGGCACACCCTGATGGAGAACCCGAAAATTTATATTTTTCTATCAGGATCACAAATGAGAGAATAAAGCTTACATTATTCTTAACCATTTCTTACATCACTTTTAATACAACATCAGAGTATAATATTTGTTGTTATAACAATGGAATGTAATCATATTATCAGAGTTATGAACAATTTAATTGAATAATGGAATATAAACATGTGAACAGAGTTACAGCAGAATTACATATCTATTTATGACATGATGAAATATTGATATATAAACTACGACAACAGATTATAAAACTTTTATTTAATAAAACATTTGGTGAGAGTTATAAATAAAAACTATGATCACAGCGTAAAGGAAATCCTCTCTGAGCCCACCAGGAGGAATCCACACACAAAGGTCAGCTCTAGCCTCCATCTGTCACCTGTAACAGGGGGAAATAAAACCCTGAGTACTCAATTGTACTCAGCAAGACTTACCCGATAAGAGGAAAGAAAAGACTCCAAGGATATGCAAGGCTATCGGGCTTGTGGGTTTATTACATTTGCAGGAAGCATTACTAAGCGTGCGTCCTTATATTCAATTTTTATTAACAGCCGCATTAGTTCATTAACCAACCATTCTATGTAAGCACATATGCTACTTTTCAAGCAGATGGTAAGCAATCAGATTTCCTTTTTTCATCTTTCATCTTTCAGTTCTTACTACGGTGCTAGGCCGTAGACAATCTGTACCGGAACGCCGGCGATTCACGAATCAATACTTCCAGCTGGGTACCCAAAAACACACGTCCCGCTTGTACCCTAGGCACAAGCAGGATCAACCCATTACCCTCCTATCACGGGGTCCAGGTCCCCGTCCGAACTGGGACTCCAAGCCCCGCCCATGAGTCCTGGACTCAATACGGTGCAAGGACCTCCTAACCCAAAAACAACCATGACAGTCGATCCGGAAAGAGCCATAACCCATGACAAAAGAGTAACAAGTCTTTTAAACGCCCAAACCTAAGTATATGCTCGGGATAATAAGTCTGTGACTTGCCTAGAGTCTTATGCAATGGTCGGTCCTTAACCGACACGGACAGGAAACACAGTATAACCAAGCTATGCCCCGTTGACCACGGGACACAACCTCTTACACCCACCAATACCCAAACCATATCCCTGTCTGATTACCATTTTTCCTTTCCACCATTTATATTTTTCAAGTAATAATAATACAGTAATATATTTTCTATCTCTCACGAGTGACAGGCAATCACTCGACTTCTACCGAAGTCCTATAACATAGCAATCTACACGATCCTATCATACTAGTAAGACTCATAAGATAAAGATATATATATATATACAAGTGGGTTTCATTCAACTCCTTAAAACTTAATGCACAAATATAATTTAAAGTGCTGAAAAGTAGGGGTTGTGCACCGGGGCTTGCCTGGGTAAAAATATAATCAGAAGTTAGCTTTCCATCATGGCGACATGATCTCCAAAAGCACCATCTCTCCAGCAACTTCCGATGACTCCGTGATCCATCGACGTTCCTATTATGATATGCAATGCGATGTAATGCAAAGACATAATTAATCGACTGCAACCGTGACTCGTAAAATATGATTTACGTCTTTCCAGTTAATGAGCTAGTTCAAATGACTAACGTACTAATCTATGGATCAACATCATCGAGAAAGATATCATTTCCCCACAAGTGTTTTAATTATACAATTTCAAGGTGTCTCTTTATTCCATTCTATCAATTTAATCTTTATTCAAAATAGGGCATCATTAACTACTCTAGTAAAATAATTATTTTGGTGCTACAAAAATTATATAGAGCAGCTAATAATATTAGTAATTTACTGTAAAGTTTTTAGAGTCAATACTATCATCGATTTATCACGGAAATTTCTACACGTTTTTATTTTAACGATATTAAGCATGTTAAAATAATTAGAGCAACCTTAGAAATATTTTAAAACTAGATGAACCAATTACGCTAATAGATAGATCATAATTTTAGGAGCCTACAAAAATTAATTTCATAATTTTTGGATCCCTATACTATTTTATATTGATTTTATAAGTTAAACTAGAAACCTAGATTAGAAAAGCATTTAGGAAATGGAAAGGGCTGGCGGCCACCCCCTTCGGCCCAGCGGCCTGGTCCAGCGAGCAAGCAGCCCAGGCGAGGCGGGGCGCACGCGTGGCGCAAGTGGCCTAGCCGCGGTGGCCATAGGCCAACCCAGCGCGCGGCGTGAGCGGCCCAGGCGCGGGAGCAGCACACGGTCGGCCTAGGCGCGGGAGTGACACACGCCCGGCCCAGAGCGCGGGCGGGCACGCGCGGCGCGAGCGGCGGACTAGCAAAACAGCCCACGCGTAGCCTGCCCAATCCGGCCCGGTGATTTTGCAAAAACGCCCCTATGCTTCTACCTATTTGGTATGCTACTATTCATACGAGTCACTAACTTTGCATCGAGAACCCTGAAAAATCCTCTATTACAATTTCCCACGTCCTCACCTTCTTCACAAGCAGAGCATGAGCAGAGGAGCACCGACCGGCGGTCAATCCTGGCCGGGGAGGGCATGACGATGGCGGAAAGGCCACTAGCGAGTTGCACGGGAACCCACGCGGCCTCAGGCTAGCCGCGACAAGACCCGAGCCGACCCCCAGCAGCCTGCTCGCGTGAGCCGTGGTGGTGGGCACGGCAGATGCGGCGGCGCCGGCTAGGCAGGCGGCGGCAACGGCGCTGCGGGGCGTAGCGGGACCGAGGAAGGAGCATGGAAGATGGTGGAGGGGCAGTGAGCATGGCTGCGGCCACTGCGCCAGAGTTGGCGCACGGTGGCCCGATGCGGATAGCGGCGTGAGGTGAAGCAGCATGGGCAACGCGATTTGGGCGCTCATGCCCACGCGGTAGCATGGCGATGGGAGCGGCCACGCTGTGGAGTCATGGGTCTGGCGTGGAACCTTGCGGACTTGCGTGCGCTCGAGGTGTGCCCTGACAGCGGCGTGAGCGCTGACGTAGTGGGCGTGGCAGAGCCAAAAATTAGCGCAGAAGGGCAGCGCTACGGGCACAGAAGAGGCAGCGGTGATGCGGTGCGTTGTGGAGCTGTGGAGGAGCAGGGAGGCAGCGATGTGGCTTGTGCACACTCATGGTGCGCCGTGGCGGCATATGTGCTCGCCCAGGCGGGTGCTGGCACGGCGTGACGACGGCGGGGATGCTACGGTGCACGGCAGCACGGTGGCCGAGCATGGGGTGGAGCGACGCTGGTGCTATGCGGGGGAACGGGAGCAGGCGCCGAGTGCGAGGAGGTGCTGTGGCGCATCCAGCACGAGAGCAGAAAAAGGAAGGAATGAGGAAGCAGCATGCACGCTAGAGCACGGACGCAGGGACAGGGAAGGACGGCGCAGCGTGGCCGTCAGCTGCGCGCCTGCACGCACACAAAACGTGAAAGGACATGGCGAGGGCAGGGGGCAGAACCATGTGCTCTAATTTCAGACGCCCGGCACAGTGGACCAGTCCGGATGTGGGTGGATGGGGAAGGCTTTGCAATGTAGAGAAATGCAGAGGCACAACGAGAATGAGATAGTGATCAATAGCAATGCCAGGCGAGTACGCTGCACATCACGCTAGAAAAAGTAAATGAAGCTGCTGCGCTCGTCCAGTACACAGAGAAGAGACAAGCCAACGCATGCAAGAGAAAAAGAAAGAGCAAATAATGACTCAACAACGCAGCGCGACGTAAATAAATTGGATGACTGACGGATTCAGAGCAGGGGCGCACCACCGTATTCAAGCGGCCAGAAGACAGTGAGTCAAGGACAACAGCAGGGCATGGGCTGCTGGGCGTTCCTGTGCCGAGCAAGAAGCCAATAAGCGAGCCCCACCTTACGTACAAAAATATTTCCTCCACATATCACTCTCATTCCTATTTATTTTATTTTAAGTTTTAACCCAATTAACTTCCACCAATAATTATTTCACGTAAAAGTTCATACTTCGCACTAACCCATAGAGACAAAATATTTAAGCACTATATTTAAATCATATTTTATCTTTGTTTTTAAAATAAATTGTTTTTCATGCCAAGTGATTAACACAATTTAGTTTGTCCTTTCTGTTAGGATGTTTCATTATCACATCTTTGAGTTACATAAGCTAACCTTCTATATTTATTCGATTTCTCTCAATCACAAAAGTAAGTCCAACGATTTGTTTTATCATTTTATGTGAGTTTAAAATTTTTTTAAACACAAGAGCTTGGTTAATTAATTTCTTTTAGGCCTTAATAAAGGTGCTAAGCGAGCTCGTAATACCAGAGGTGTTACACTACTACTTTGCTCTAGTTGTACACTAAAGTTGTGTAGTTGCAACATAGTCTATCTTAGCTTAGCTTAGCTTTAGCATGGGATCTCCACTGGCATCGAGTACTCTAGTCTTGAATGTTTGATTAGAGTAGTAATTGATAGTTTAGACATGGTGTCTAGACTATAGGTTACCTAAGATTGTGTCCAACTCCACAGATAGTTGCGGTAGCCCTAGTGGTGTGATAGCCCTGTTAGGTCGACATAATCCACCACGTTCAAGTTGGTGTTATCTAGCAACATTCTCTTGACTACGCATTCTCACCCCTCCCCACCAATATAATTGACTACACATTCTCACCCCTTCCCCACCAAGAGTCGAATGGGTTTTGTTGTTCCCAAGTGCTAAAGTAATTTGTTTAATTATTTCTTTTAGATCTTAACTCGAGTTGTACTAAGGTAGTAGACAATTTCATAGGGAACCTTTACTCACTTGTTACTCTCCCAACACACTAGGCCTTCTACTTTATCTTTAAAGTTTCCTTGTATCCCCTGTAAGGAAAATGGACCCTAGGCCCATTTACTTTGGATTTTGGTGTTTGATGATCAACACAATCAAATTGGACTAATGAATTTACAAGTGATTGTTTTGTAGTTCAATAGGGCACAAGATGTGACCTGGACGAAGGTGACACGTTGATCCCATGATCAACACCATAAGCAAGACCCTAGGAGCACAAGAGAAGACCCAAGATATCAAGCAAAGTCCAAGCACAAAGATAGGAACCAAGCCGGACGCAAGATCGCGAAGAAACAAGCTTCACAACACTGACCGAACGCTGGCGGCATAGCGACTGGACACTCCGATCAAGAGGCTCGGCAACAACAGGCGTCAGCAGCAGCGACCGAACACTGAGGACTAAAAGTGACCAGACGCACCAATGGCACTGTTCATCATCCCGGCAACACACTCAACACTGATCGGACGTTGGTGGCTAATTGACCGGACGCAGGAACTGCAGCGTCCGATTGAGTACAGAGAGGTTCTAGAGCGGTGAAGTTGCGACCAGACGAGTCCGGTGGCATGTGACCGGACGCCATCAGCGTTCGATCAGTTGATCATGCGCTCTAACGGTCGGGACAACTGAACACGTCTGGTCAGGACGAAAGCAGCGTCCGATCAGTAGCAGAAAAGCGGGATTTCATCCCCAACGGCTACTTTCTTAGTGGGGCTTATAAATAGAACCTCCAACCGGCCATTTTAGTAGGGTGGAGCTGAGGAAACATACTAAGGGTATTGATACACTATTTTAGTGATCTCTATTTTCATAGTGCTTAGTGATTTATTAGGTGATTAGCGTAGGTGCTTTGCGAAGTGCTTAGGTTGATTAGACCACCGCTTATGCGCTTGCTCTAGGTTTAGGCCTAGTGTTTAGTGAGGTTTGCATACTTCTTACTATTCGGTGCTTGTGTGCACCATTGTTGTACATCGGAGGGGCTTGTAGTCCTGCGAGATCACACCAACCGCGTTTATGGTGTGGCCGCCACCGTATACCAAAGTGAACAAGGCACACGACGTTTCGGCCGGAAGCTTGATAGTGAAGACGGCGGGGAGCGGTCCTAGAGAGGCTTATCAGAAGGCATACCAGAGACCCACTTGCACATGGGGAAGGCCTGGGGCTATCCACGGAGTTACCCGACTGAGAGCTTGGCCCTTGCGAGGGATTCTTTATGAGGGGCTCCAACGAGGACTAGGGGGAAGCTTACGCGCTTCTTGATACCTCAGTAAAAATACCAAAGTCGTCGATAAGAGTTTGCATATCTCTACATTGCTCTTTAGCTTCCGTATTTACGTTGTTTGCATTACTCCTTTTGCGGTAGAGATAGCAACACACTAGCAAAATCGTAGTTACACATTTAGATAGTTTATCTTTTACATAGGTTTTGCTAAGGTTAGAAAAAGAGGCTATAGTTTAGAATTAGAATTTTAAGTGGCCTAATTCACCCCCCTCTTAGGCGTCATAGTTCCTTACATGTGGTATCAGAGTCGGATGGCTCAATTTGGACCTTTGGCTTCACCACCGTTGAGTCGACGCCATTTAGAGTGGTTGGGATGAATACCTCTAGACCTTCGCACTTTGATGGCACTAACTTCCCCTACTATAAAGCTAGAATGGCTTGTCACCTTGAGGTGGTAGATTTGGATGTTTGGAGAGTCACTCATGATGGGATGAAACCCATCAAGAATCCCGATAAACCCACAAAGAGTGAAGAAAAAGATATTCATTTCAATGCTAGAGCTAAAAATTGCTTGTTTGAATCTTTTAGCATAGATGTGTTTAACCAAGTGTTCACTTTAAATATGGCACATGAAATTTGGTTAAAACTCTAAGAGCTCCATGACGGCACAACTAATGTCCATGAGCAAAAATATTATCTAGCTAAACAAAACTATGTTTCCTTTAAAATGAATGATGATGAGCTTATTCGTGATATGTATTCTCATTTGAATCTAATTATCAATTAGCTCCATTCAATAGGATTAACAAAGTTAGATGATGTGGACATCATGAGGAAGATCATCTCCGTGCTACCATAAAAGAAATATACAAGCATCATCATCATCCTTCACAACATGGAGGACTTGAACACCATGACCCCGACCATAGTCATTGGCAAGATAGTGGCATTTGAAATGTCATGGAAGATGGGTCAATAAGAAGCCTCTTTATCAAGCAAAGGCAAAGCTCTCGCATGTAGTGAGAAAAAGAAGATGAAGGGCAAGCAAGTTGAGACAAGCTCAAGCTTAAGCTCCTCAAGTGAAGATAAAGAAGAGGATGATGATGATGATAATGATGAAGATTCAAGTGATGATGATCAATCTTCCTCCTCCACCTCCGACCTTAATAAAGAATCAATCAAACTTATCAACAAGGTGGAGAAGATGATCCAAAGGCTCAATGTCAAGGGTGTACCCATCCAAATTCAAGATTTCATCTTCACCAATCAAAGAAATGAGCAAAGAAAGAAAGGATGCTATGGATGCGGTGAGTTGGGGTACTTTGTGAAAGTTTGTCCAAATAAGCCCACACCCAAGACAAAGAAGAAGGTGTGCAAGAACAAAGCCCTCACATCAATAAGGTCATGTGATGATTCTTCAAGTGAAGAAGAAGACCATCACAAGAGGCGTGGTCACAAGCACTCATCATCAAGCACCTCATGTGTGTGCCTTATGACACGAGGTAACAAAAAGTCTATCCCTAGTAATAGTGACTATGATAGTGATGATGAGCTACCTTCTTATGATAAAATTATGTAAGAAAATCTTAACTTTGCTAAAGTTGCACTAGTCAACAAAAGAAGCTTGAAAAATTAAAAGAAAAACTAGATAGCTCACAACAATCTTATGCTACTTTGCTTGAACAATATGAAACATTTGCCAATCTTAATATGGAGCTATCTACTAAAATTGAGCAACTTGAGACTAGTGCAAACACAAATAATTGCACAATCAATGATGAGCAACTTGTATAGAAAAATGGAAAACTAAAGAAAAAGTTAGCTAGCTCACAAAATGTTTATAAAAGTTTGCTTGCTAAAATAGAAACTATGTGCAAACATTGTGATGAGCTAACTAATAAAGTTCCTAATCTTGAAGCCATCGGTACTACCCCCACTGAGGCATCTAAAAAGAAAAATTCAATTTTTGATATGTCTAAAAAGGATGCCTCAACTTCTTGCAAAGATTTATATTTAGACTCACCCTTGTGCAACCAAGTTTGTGTTGAGAAAATTGTTGTAGATAAATGCACATAAGAGGTTGCAATGGAGAATGAGCAACTCAAGCAAGAAGTGGCTCGCCTCACCAATGACTTGACTCAAGTGAAAGGCAAGACGAAGCAAGACCAACTTCATCAAGATAACACCGTCAAGGGAGTGAAGAAGCTCGATGAAGGACAAACTGTGGTTTGCTACGTATGCCACAAGGAAGACCATAAGTCCTATGAGTGCAAGGTGAAGAATGGGGGGGAGCAAAGAAGAAAGAGAAAAAGCAAACAAGTAAGCTCTCCAACACCTACACCAACAAGGTGGACAAGAAGACCTCCACACCTTATCTCTTAAAGAAGAAGAAAAATGATAAGGTGGTGGCCATCAAGGTGAACAAGCAAGCCAACAACGGGGTCAAACGCTTTTGGGTGCCAAAAGAGATCATTTCAAATATGAAGAGCACCAAGAAGGTTTGGATCCCAAAAGAGAAGTGAGAAGTCCGATGGATTTTGGGGAATTTGGAGACTTGGCAAAGTATGGGTGCATTTCATGGGGTGCATCACATTGGATCATGTCATTGCCAAGTGGGTTCGTGAATACTATGGACCCAAATTCTCCTTCCCATGTTAGGTAACTAGATGTATTTTCCTACAATTGGTATCAAGATTCAATTCTTACAATCTCAATTAGCATCTAGTTCCTTTTCTTGCCTAGGTTTGCATTTGCATGTTTAATCTTTTGTCATGCATACACTACATAAATCATATGGTAGGCTTGCTCGGTTTCACTCTTGACCCTTGGAGCAAACCTATATGGTTTAAATTGTTTAGGAGCACGGCACATAGCTTATTTTACAATTGTTCATCTAATATGTGTCAAAGTCTAAATTATAGATAATCTCTCCCGAATATCACCTTCGAAAATGATTCTCACATTCATGTGATGGCAACTTTCAAGTGGTATGGTTGATTCTAAAATCAATGTACATCTATTCTACAAGTATTCCATACTTGTGTGCACAAATTTTGGGAGAGGTTACTATACAAGTTGGATGCTTTGAGACTAACACATTTTCAAGCTTATCATGTGTGTAGTAGTCTCATTGCAAAGAAAATGAAGTCCCCGGAGTTAAGCATCATACTTCAAATATCCACCACCTATTACAAGTGGTAGAAATCAAATTGGTTTCCACATGTGATATTTCTAAAACAATATTATCATGTTGATTTCACTTTGGTATTTATATGCTTTCTCCATGCATTATATAGATTAAATTCCTTTGAGCATTAATTTACCAATTATGCATAAACTACATTCTCCATCATATGTATGCATATATTTAGGGGGGGCTTAGTCTATATATTGTGAGAGTCAAATTTTGTGACCTATTCCACTCCACATACATAGGAACAAAAAGTTTGACCCTCCCTTGTGCTACTAATATCTTCCTTTTTGGTGTTTGATTCCAAAGGGGGAGAATTTAGAGGACCAAAAGCAAGCATTAATTTGTAGGACCAAAAGCAAGATCATAATAAGTTACAAGTGGTAATGGTCCGAGAAAGGGAGGATAGTGGATTATGGATTAGTCTATGTAATGGGGAGAATTTGTAGGACCAAAAAGCAAGGCTTAAATCCATAATGCCACATGGGGACATTTGCAAGGGCAAGATAATTTTCTAAAGATGTTTACATGTGGTATCTTTTAGCACCATATAACCTTGCCCTTTGCATTGCATCCTAGCAAGTAAATAGTGTTTTAAATTCTAAAAATCTTTATTATTTGCTTGTTTTTGGTCGTGTTGTCATCAATCACAAAAAAGGGGGAGATTATAAGGAAAATGGACCCTAGGCCCATTTACTTTGGATTTTGGTGTTTGATGACCAACACAACTAAATTGAACTAATGAATTTGCAAGTGATTGTTTTGTAGTTCAATAGGGCGCAAGATGTGACTTGGACGAAGGCGACACGTTGATCCCATGATCAACACCATAAGCAAGACCCTAGAAGCACAAGAGAAGACCCAAGATATCAAGCAAAGTCCAAGCATGAAGATAGAAACCAAGCCGAACGCAAGATCACGAAGAAACGAGCTTCACAGGACTGACCAGGCGCTAACGGCATAGCGACCGAACGCTCTGATCAAGAGGCTCGGCAACAGCAGGCGTCAACAGCAGCGACTGGACGCTAAGGACTAAAAGTGACCGGACGCACCAATGGCGGTGTTCATCATCCCGGCAACACACTTAGCACTTACCGGACGCTGGCGGCTAATCGATCGGGCGCAGGAACTGTAGTGTCCGATCGAGTACAGAGAGATTTCAGAGTGGTGAAGTTGCGACTGGATGCATCCACTGGCATGTGACCGAACACTATCAGCGTCCGATCAGTTGATCGCACGCTCTAACGGTCGGGACGACCGGACGCGTCCGGTCCTGACGAAAGCAGCGTCCGGTCAGTAGCAAAAAAGTGGGATTTTGTCCCCAATGGCTACTTTCTCAGTGGGGCTTATAAATAGAACCCCCAACCCAACTAGCTATTTGAGTAGGTTGGAGCTGAGGAAACATATCAAGGGTGTTGATACATCCGTTTAGTGATCTCCATTTACATAGTGCTTAGTGATTCATTAGGTGATTAGCGTAGGTGCTTTGCGAAGTGCTTAGATTGATTAGACCACTGCTTATGCACTTGCTCTAGGTTTAGGCCTAGTGTTTAGTGAGGTTTGCATACCTCTTACTACCCAGTGCTTATGTGCACTATTGTTGTACATCGGAGGGGCTTGTAGTCTTATGATATCACACTAACCGTGTTTGTGGTGTGACCACCATCGTGTACCAAAGGGAACAAGGCCTGCGACATTTCGACCGGAAGCTTAATAGTGAAGACGGCGGGTAGCGGTCCGGGAGAGGCTTGCCACAAGGCACACCGGAGACCCACTTGCGTGTGGGGAAGGCCCAGGGCTATCCATGGAGTTACCCGACCGGGAGCTTGGCCCTTGCGAGGGATTCCTTGTGAGGGGCTCCAACGAGGACTAGGGGGAAGCTTGCGCGCTTCTCCATACCTTGGTAAAAATACCGAAGTCATTGACGGGAGTTTGCATATCTCTACCTTACTCTTTAGCTTCTGCATTTACGTTGTTTGCATTACTCCTTTTGCGGTAGAGATAGCAACACACTAACAAAACTATAGTTGCACATTTAGATAGTTTATCTTTTGCATAGGTTTTGCTAAGGTTAGAAAAAGAGGCCATAGTTTAGAATCTGAATTTTAAGTGGCCTAATTCACCCCCCCTCTTAGGCGTCATAGTCCCTTACATCCCCCTTCTAGTTGCACTATTTTCTTTATTGTTTAACCCCCCCTAGACTTTGGTTACTAGTTGTGATATATTCAGCAAAACCTGTTTATTGAAATATTTTTGTTATAGTTTTCTTTGAATATAAAATACGATACTCAGAAATATTTCTTGGTGAAATGCTACAACCTAATTATGTGTGCTTGCAAAATTATTTCACCTAAGCATAAGAAACACCAATAATGATGTCGAGGACATCCTTGTTGAAAGGTCCTAATGGCTAGAGGGGGGTGAATAGCCTATTAAAAATTTCTACAACAACACTTAGCAAACCGGTTTCGACAAATATGAGGCAAAGCGAGTGTTGCGCTAGCCTACTAAAAATGCAAGCCACCTACCACAATTCTAGTTTATATAGTCTCTATCCACACAATGAATATGTCACTACACTAAGTTAGTTTGCTCTCAAAGACTAACTAAAAAACCACACTAACCAAACTAACAAGCTCTCACGACTAGCTACACTAAAGAGCTTGACAACTAGTTTGCGGTAATATAAAGATAGTGAGCAAGATAGTTATACCGCCGTGTTGAGGAATGAACCAATCAATCACAAGAATGAATACCAATGAAGACCAATCACCTCAGAATTAAATGATGACACAATGATTTTTTACCGAGGTTCACTTGCTTGCCAGCAAGCTAGTCCTCGTTGT
Organism: Miscanthus floridulus; assembly: GCF_019320115.1. Lineage (NCBI taxonomy): Eukaryota > Viridiplantae > Streptophyta > Magnoliopsida > Poales > Poaceae > Miscanthus > Miscanthus floridulus. The sequence goes on along the minus strand of NC_089582.1, from coordinate 132,993,811 downwards.
GGTGATTCACTTACTTGGAGGTTCACACGCTAATTGGCATCACACGCTAAACCCTCATAGGGTGCCGCACAACCAACACAAGATGAGGATCACTCAAGCCATGAGCAATTCACTAGAGTACCTTTTGGCTCTCCGCCGGGGAAAGGTCAAGAACCCCTCACAATCACCACGATCGGAGCCAGAGACAATCACCAACCTCCGCTCGATGATCCTCGCTGCTCTAAGCCATCTAGGTGGCGGCAACCACCAAGAGTAACAAGTGAATCCCGCAGCGAAACACGAACACCAAGTGCCTCTAGATGCAAACACTCAAGCAATGCACTTGGATTCACTCTCAATCTCACAAAGATGTTAAATCTATGATGGAGATAAGTGGGAGGGCTTTGGCTAAGCTCACAAGGTTGCTATGTCAATGCAAATGGCCAAGCGAGTGAGCTTGAGACGGCCATGGGGCTTAAATAGAAGCCTCCATGAAATAGAGCCGTTGGCTCTCTGTTCTCTGAAAAGTCAGGGCGATCGGACGCGGCAGTCAGATCAACAGAACGTAGGACCCCAGCATCCAGTCGCGCGATGCACGCCATGTGGCCCCTGCTTCAAATGTTGATCGCCCGATCTCAACGGTCATCAGTATATTTAAGTTGTGACCGGACGCACTGCTCAAAGTGACCGAGCGCAGGACCCCAGCGTCCAGCCGTTTCTAGTAAGGTTCCACTCACGACCGGATGCGTCCGATCACGTCCGACCGGATGCAGGACCCCAGTGTCCGGTCACTTCCAGTAAGCTTCTAGAGGTGGAAATTTGTGACCGGACGCGTCCGGTCGGTCACGATCGGACGCAGCACCAGCGTCCGGTCCTTTCTCTTCTTCTCTGTGCTTCCACGTCAGCGGGACCGGATGCACCCATTTAGCGTCCGGTCACAAAGTGACCCAGCGTCTGGTCGAAGACTGACGCCAGTGTCTTCACTGCTTCTACTGACCGGACGCGCCGGTCTAGTTAAGGACAGCGTTCGGTCCACTCTGTGAAACCCTGTCTTTTCTGTACAGGGCGCTGGTGGCACCGTCGGACTGTCCGCACTCTACGGGCAGACACTTCACCGGTGAAGTTCTGAACCCTTGCTCCCAAGTGCTAAACACAATGTGTATCACCTTTGTGCATGTGTGTTAGCATATTTTCACAATCATCTTCAAGGGTATTAGCACTCCACTAGATCCTAAATGCATATGCAATGAGTTAGAGCATCTAGTGGCACTTTGATAACCGCATTTCGATACGAGTTTCACCCCTCTTAATAGTACGGCTATCGAACCTAAATGTGATCACACTCGCTAAGTGTCTTGATCACCGAAATGAAAAGGCTCCTTCAACTTATACCTTTGCCTTGAGCCTTTTGTTTTTCTTTTACTTCTTTTCTAAGTCCAAGCACTTGATCATCACCATGGCAACACCATCATCATGTCATGATCTTCATTTGCTTCATCACTTGGAGTAGTGCTACCTATCTCATAATCACTTTGATAAACTAGGTTAGCACTTAGGGTTTCATCAATTCACCAAAACCAAACTAGAGCTTTTCACTTATACATGGAGTAGTATGTATATCCAACTAAGGATGCCTTGGTTGACCATGTGCCATTCGAGGTCGTGGTGCCGATCAATAGTAAGGGCACAAAGAAGTGAGAGCCAAGGCCAAACTAGCCGATGAAGCTATCAAAGAAACAATGCCTATGGGCATGGTTCACCTTGGTGATGTCATGGACGGCACGGATATGAGATTTAATTTTCACCATCTGGAGGACAACAAAAAGTTGGATGGTTACTGCTAGGGCGTTGTTAAGATTAGAGGAGTCGGAGGACTTAGACAAAGAAATCAAACTCAAAGAGTGAGTTGGCATCCATAGTAGTGGAAGAGAAGGCTAGTTGTTGGGGGTGCATTATATGTTAGGGACCCCGTTACTGTGTTCATGACCCAATTACATAGTCAAAAGGTTTGTGAGATAATGTTTAGGGCCCATTTGAAGCCTCTGAAGGGTCTTTTGTAAAAACAAAACCCATCAGAGAAAATAATGAAAACCTCCTCTCCCACCTCGCCCATAAAAAGGGAGAGGGAGCTCTGACTGATCACTCGCTTGGCTCTCTCTCCTCCACTCTGTTAGGTGAAAAAACTAACACTAGTGCGTCGAACAACACAAGGAGTATCACGATGTGCTAGCTATGTAGATTGGAGCCAACAACAACACTCGTATTAATCTTATTAAATATATATACATGTACAACTGACGAGGTTGTATAATTGAGAATGTGAGAGTTGTGCTAATAGTTAGACAAAAATAAATGAAATTGCATTAGAGCACGACTCTGAAGGAGCTGAATACTAAGCTGCACAACTTGCTGTGGGGTCGGTAACAAATGTACCTTTTATTTTTCTAACACATGTGGCTATGCTACCTAGCTAATTGCAATATCAACAATATCAACAAGTGAGTATGAGAAGACACATGACAAATATGAAGGAATCAAACACATGTCTAGCTACACCACTAACCTTCGCCTTTTCTTCTCGAACTAGTGGTGCTGCACGCGGAGCAAATGGGGCCCTCCGTGGCAGGGACAGCTCGGGGGCATCAGAAGACATCAGAGGCAATGCTTCTGTGCCATGGTGAATAAGTCCATGATCTGGCTGACGCGTCGGACAGCAAGTGATGGGGTGACAGAATCAGATTCGGAACGGCTTGACATGTCTGAGATGAGAATCCTCTGCGCGGACGCTGGTATCCTGCTCCTGCGCCACACTGAAGCACGCCCGATGAGTTCCTTCGACTAATGAAAGCAAAGGGGCAACCCTGCACTCTCTGGAAGGGACTGCGCCGGGAGCCGGATGGCGTCAAAGATAGGGCGCCGTGACCGAGCGCGCCGTCAGGCAGCCCCATCGCCGTGGCAGTTGCGCCATGATCAGGATCATGCGCTGCCACGGGCGCTTCACGATCAAAGTCATCCGCTGCGGCGGCGGCTCCACAGTCACGATCGTCAGGATTGTCCTCATCCGACTCCGTGCGATGAGTGCCGGGATGACTGGGACGGATACGAACCATGGGACGTGGGACGCGGAGGAGGGAGGACGCTAGGCCACCGCCGAGCCTTGTGGGACTCTGACCTCCGCCGCCGCCATCGCTACTGGTACCCTCCAACTCTGACGCGGTCTCTCTGCTACGCCTAGTCGCCTACGTTGACTATGGCGAGCGGTTGAAAGTAGTGGTCAAGTCAAATCAGACAGCCAGGTAGCACCGTAGCAGCTCATGCTACAAAGGTCATACGAATTTACAAGGGGCAGCCATGTGGGCACGCAGCGCAGCCCAGAGACTTGTTTCTTTTTCGTTAAGTTAGGATTGGATGTCATATATGAAATTAAGCTTTCAACTAGTGAGAATTGGAAACAGAAAAATTAAGCTATGTGACTTATTTATCTCTCTTGACACATTGGCAGCCAACTATTTCAAAGGGCACAAAACTTCAATGACCAAACGAGCTCTTATATATATATATATATATATATATATATATATATATATATATATATATATATATATATAAGAGCTCGTTTGGTCATTGAAGTTTTGTGCCCTTTGAAATAGTTGGCTGCCAATGTGTCAAGAGATATATATATATAAGAGCTCGTTTGGTCATTGAAGTTTTGTGCCCTTTGAAATAGTTGGCTGCCAAAATCTCGGCAAAAGCCGTCCAAGTTGACGGAAGATTAGCAAACTTGCAGATCATTTAGACTATGTTTTAACATTTTTCTTGCAGAAGTTTGTGCTATGGAGGAATCTGCATGTTTGTTCACAGCTCTTCTGTTTTTTATCCTGACATTACAAATGTTTTTGTTAGTTGGGATTATCATTTAGTACTAATATAGTAGTACTTAAAAAGGGAAAGGGAATGTTAATGGTGGAGTGTTACCGTTCTCTTTAGGTTCAGCTGAAGTAGAGCAAAGGCCAATAAAGTGGCGGAGTGTAATGAATTGTCCAAATTATTCACAAAAGCTAACACCGCTAATATCGTTAAGGTGACAAGCTGGAGCACCGCATCTCATGTGTTGAGTACTTAGGCCAGTCTCAACGGGGAGGCTCCAATGGTTGTTTGGTTGATGCTTGCCAATTGCAAGGCACAATAAAAAGGAATAAAGTCGAAGAATGCAGTGTGGGTGACATGATGCACCAGAGCACGATCACGACATGGCCCTGGAAACTTCTGGCTACATGTTCAAATCATCTTGTTTGAGAACTGAGCGGTAGCTCAGATGGCTAGGATCGCTGGTGTGCGTCCTGCCCGTCAGCGTTCGAAGCCTGCCTTCGACGCTGGTGTCTCACCGGGAACAGTAGTTCCCTGAATAATTTCAGTTGCCTCTCGCGCCGCAGATGTGCCACAATAGTGACGTGCCCGCCACACTCGGAGTCTGGTGCTCTTCGAAGATCTCTCAGCTGCGTTCGTTGTCTAGGTATAGTTGTAGGTTTGTTCGTATACCGTGTGTGTGGTGGTGTGCGTCTGTATCCGAACAGATTCTACCGCTGTACTTAAGATGAGAGGGAAAAAAATCATCTTGTTTGATAAGTACGACAATCAGCACAATAGTTCCTTTTGAGTATAACTCATATCACTGCCCGCATACAGAAGCAAGAAACATGATACCGGTCATGGAGTCTACAAAATATATGAAAACACGTTACTATCAGACTATCAGTGAGCTATTAGTCTTCTGTTTGTGTGTTCTGAGACCAGGCTGCTTTTCTTTCTCCTCTGTTTCGTCCCAAGCCCAGGCTTTGGAGCTAAAAAAATTGCAACACTTGGCTCCTTCATCAATCATCAGCTCAGGCAGCCAATGGTGGATTTGCGTAGGCCAGCATGTGGCAGGTGTTAGACGACCAGACCATTAGAAGCCAAACCAGTCAGCAACGCTTGTGTTGTGCACAACTGGACAAAAAACGCGCAGGACCTGTCCTAAATCCAAATGCTCCCGAGTCCTAACTAACCCTGCAACCCAATCCACGATCGATTGGATAAAGTTTCACCATCTGCAGTAGTGCAGTCAGAGTCCGACAGAGTGTGAGCTCTTAGGTGGCAATATCCAATTGGCTCTTCTGTGGCAGGAGTACGTACTAGATGTTTCTTGAATCGTGAACTGCTTACCCGGCGAAAGGAGAAGATGAGGAAACCAAGCAACAAAGGAGAGAAGACTCTTCAAGCCTCGTCTCTATTTAACTCTCTGGTGGGAAAAAAATGTTCTGATCAAAGAATCCATGGTGGAGGTGGAATTTCGGGTCAATAGTAAGTGTCGGAGTTGGATTGGTTCTTGGCGCAAAAGCAAGATCAAAGATCATCTCTATCCGTATCCTATAGCTTTGGTAGCCCGCAGAACAGGAGGTGTAAAAAGGGGGAAACAAGGGTTGGGTGGTACAGGAGGCAGTGAAATCCAGCCAAATCTCTTGTGGACGCAATTTTTCTTGCCGATTGCCGGTGCGTAAGATCCTAGCTGAATCCGTAGGACGGGCGCTAATCGGAGGAACTTGCATCGATTCTTGCGTGCTGACGGTACCGACAAGGCGGCAAGATAAGAGGTGAGTTCTCCTGTGATAGCTTGTCAAATCCTCAGAATTCAATCGATCCCCTCCTCGGCTCAACCATGGTTGTTTCGTTGGTGCTTGCCGATTGCAGGGAGCCAGGGACGGTGTTTGTGGAATTGCCTCCTTGGAGGCGGCTGGCGAGAGGGAGCAAGGATGACGATGCCGTGGGGGCTCGCTGCCTGCATCGTGGACATGGTGTGGGCGGTGCTCGCCGGCTGGGTGTCCACCTGCCTGGTCATCGCCAACGAGGTCGCCCGCGGCATGCGCAGTGGCGAGATCGGCCCATTCGTTGTCGGCTGAGTTATTCGATCGGCTTAGATGGCTCATTCGTTCCTGCATTTTAGGTCAGTGGTAAGGTCAGGTCTTCCTTACCTCTGAATTGAGAAGATTATCAAACTTGCAGATCATTCAGACTCTTTTAAACCTTTTTTCTTGCGCAAGTTTGTGCAATTGAGGAATGTGCATGTTTTTGTTCACAGCTCTTCTGTTTTTTTATCCTGACATTAGGAATGTTTTTGTTAGTTGGGATTACCATTTAGTACTAATATAGTACTTAAAGGGAGAGGAAATGTTAATGGTGGAATGTTACATTTCTCTTTAGGTTCAGCTGAACGAGAGATCATGATTTTCCTTCCCCAAAGAAACAAAAATAACGGAAATAGATGTCGTGATCATGTAGTGTTGTAGTGTTATTTATCATACTGGAATGCTACTTGCATGATTTTTGGGTATTCCTTTACTCGTGATCTGGTGTGGTTCATGAGGACAAAATAAAATGGTACAGTTAGGGAATCCTCTATTCATCGTATTGTCAGTTATTCTTGTTTATGGCCAAATCCAATGGATGGGAATTAAGGCGTGGTTTAGTTCCCAAAAATTTTCACCCCAAACTATCACATCGAATCTTGCGGCACATGCATGGAGTATTAAATATAGACGAAAAAAAAACTAATTGCACAGTTTGGTTGAAAATCGCGAGACGAATGTTTTAAGACTAATTAGTCCATGATTAGCCATAAGTGCTACAGTAACTAACACGCGCTAATGATGAATTAATTAGGCTTAATAAATTCGTCTCGCAGTTTCCAGGCGAGCTATGTAATTAGTTTTTTTATTAGTATCTGAAAACCCCTTCCGACATCCCAAAACATCCGATGTGACATCCAAAAATTTTCATTTCGCGAACTAAACACAGCCTAACCTCTAGTTTTCATTTGCGTTGGTAATGAAGTGTCCAAATTATTTACAAAAGCTAATATTAGTTAGCTACTAAGCTTCCGAGGCTAAAGAACACCATATTTTGTTCCCTCAAAACATAAGTATTGGTTTCAGTGTAAGGACTGGGACAGTATCACCTCTACATCCGCAGTGTGTTAATTGAATCCTAATTGACCTAAAAATAAACACTTCTTTCTCTGACTTCCAGTGGAAGTAGCTGAAACCGCTATTCCTGGATATAAACTAGTTTCAACATATGTCATATGTGCTGAGGCAATCTTTATATTTCATACAGCGCAGTTATGCGTTTGATGGTTTTTGCCATGGTCCAGTGGTTGTATGAAAGATGTCTTCATTATAGCTTGAGCATTCTTTCACGACCAATTTCATTTCACTGTGGTGTTTGCATGGCAATAATGTCAACACGAAGGCACTATGTTTCTTTCCCTTTGTTGCTTCTTAAGTCTTCTTACGACTTTATCTAATGATCTTTCTCTTGTTGCAGATAATGTATTTTTCGTCCCTGTATATTTCATACACAGCATTATACTGTACAGAGAACATAGATTGGATGGCTTCGGCCTTAAGAACTGGAGGATGACTTTCTTTTGTTTCTAGGATTTTTTAGTTGTGATCATCTTGCAAGTGATTGTGCAATCACACAAGAACATGTGTTGTACTTTCATACGTCAAGAGATTGTCCTGTAAAATTATTCAAAACTGAATTCGCATATTTAATATTTTCTGTTCTTGAAAATGGTCTGGGGACTCCAGTTTCTACTGATGTGAGCATCTTTTTCTGAAATCCCGACACTGGCTCCAATTCTGCAAGCCATTGCACTACCTTACACCATGCGCTCTGCACTCCCACGAACTGTTTCTGAAGACACTACATATAAATCGCCTATCTGAACTCTGAAAGAACATCGATTCAGAAATTGGAAAAGATGGAAGCTTCCAAAAGCCTAAGTAATTGATTCATGTCGATGAACAATATGAATTCTTGGGCTTTAAAAAAACAAACGAAGAATGATCCATGCTTTTAGATCCATTTTGGTAGGAACTGCTAGATCTCATAAATTGTCTTTCATCACAGTCATCAATTAGTCGTTTTGAGCCAATTGTTAATCTGTTATGTTATGTTCAATGGAACCTGACAAGTAACTCCGTAGCCAAATGATGATCATAGAAAATGTGCACTAATCTGTCTACGCAGGTTTATTCAGCTATAAACCCCAACTAACAAACTCACGTACTTGAAAAGCAGGCTCAGATGATCAATCAACGAAAGGGGAAAAAACTCAACACCTTGAGATGTTAACCCATGTTTCTTCGAAGTGATAAAACATAAAAAAAACTATGTGACATTACAACACTGTATTATAAGAACCATGGTCCATTTCTACACGATATCGAGATTTCCATACAATACAGGTTTCAAGTTACAGCAACAATCTGCTAACTCATTTCAGGGCACAACCGTTGTGCACATTTTTCTGTTCTGCTAGCAGCAACATCACTCATTCACTCTCATCTTCGGCTTTTGTGATCGCAGCGATGGCCATGTTTGTATTTCTTCTTGTCCTTCTTTTTCTCTCTCTTATCTTTTTTCTCCGACTTCTTTTTCTTTTCCTTTTTACTCAGTGGTTCAGAGCTTGATGCCCTTCCATCCAAAGTATCCTTATGCCAATGACCATCAGGAGACTTGGATCTCAAAAATGAAGGCTTCTCTGGGCCTTGTACTCGGCGTTCCCATTTTTCTTCCACACGTATGTCAGGACTAGGTCCGTTGTCCTGATGACAGGACAAAGAATCAAGGTACGGACCAGGCTCGTCCATCCTAGAACCAACAGCCCCACGTCCTCGCTTTGCCCTAACAGAACAGCAACAATGAACATGTCAGCAACAATATGCTGATAGGTAACACAAGGAAAATAGTTAACAGTCTGACAGGCTTGCAGCATAAATAAATTTAAATATACCACATAATAGGATACCAGCACTAATCAATAGATAATGTGGTATTATCAAAGAGATACACAGATTGCACGATTTTTCATATAACAGAAGAGTAAAAATAATAATTTAGTTATATTATATGACAGGTATTACATCAAGAAATAAATGGATATTTCTCGCATAAAAGAAAATAAATAAATATCCTAACTGACCTTGAATGAAGAAATTTTTCAATCTCATCATCCCTGAGACCATCCTCCTGGTCTGAGTAAGAATTATTATAAGTGGTCCCTTCTTGTTCGACCCTTGAGCTGGAGCTATGGTTTCTCAATTCACTTTTGCGCTTCTTGCCTCTAAAATCATCACGATCGTTACTTCTGCTTTTCATCTTTGACTCTAACTCCAGTTCCTTTTCCCTGGCACGCCACATTTCATTGACCTCCACAACACGGTTTGCTGCAGGACAAACAGCATATTTCAACTCAGAACAATGTACGAACATGCTACTTGATGCCATTAAGAAAATAGTGAAATGGGGCCAGTATACTTTTACCCAAGAACATAAGGTCAATACAATACAGGAGCCAAGTTCAATTTTTTTTTATATGACTAAAGTGTTTTTTTTTACGTTGATTAGTTATGTCATTAAAAATTGGTGACATGGGGCCTGATGGCCAGTATACTTTTTCTTCCCCAAGAAAAGAAGGTCACTGTACTCACAAGAGCCAAATTCAATTTTTTTACAGGATTACATGACTCTAAATGTTTTTTCTAATGTTGATCTGTTCCACAGGACCTCCAAAAACATAGAAAATATTGAAACTGAGTGACAACAACGATTCAGTAAACTAAAGATACAGCTGCACAATGCTAACCTTGCTGAACTCCACGAACTGTGGCTGTGAGGAACCGTGAGTTTGGACGATGCCTAACATTAGGTTTTTGAAGATATGCATGAACACCTTCCCTGTCAGCCTCTAACTGCAATCTCCGAGCCTCTTCAATTAGCAAAGAAGCGAGACGATTCTCTGTCTCCAGATCCATTGTCTAACTCCAAGCAACAGCTGGCAATCCAGAAATGAAATCTTTAGTAATTCAAAAAATAAGATAACATTAAAAGCAGTAAATAAAAAAATATTGGCATATTACTCCATGTTAGAGCAAGAAGGGCAGGCCTGGTGCAGTGGTGAGAGCTGTCTCGCTGAGTCACCAGGTCGTGGGTTCGAAGCAGCCTCTCCGCAGATTTTGCGGGGGGAAGGCTTGCCTCGATTTTTCCCTTCCCCAGACCCCACTCATGTGGGAGCCTCCGGCACTGGGTCTGCCCCCCTTTAATGTTTGTTAGAACAAAAACAAGGAACTTCTAGATTTCCATCATATAATCGATAACAATGTCTTGATCTCTACTATTTCGCTCAGGCATAGGGGTAATGTGACCACGCCGCTAGGGCAATACAAGAACATATTTCTATAGCATAAAGCCAAATAATTTTGTACACCATGCAAAAGTATTGGATATCATTCAGTCATTAATCAAGGTGCAAATGTGTAGGATTCAAACAGTCTTATTAACCAAAAAGTAGTGTGGCATGGTTGATGCATAGATCTGGAGTTCTGGACCATGGACGGCAACAGTAGTTGCAAAGGAACTGTACAGGATAATTTTTTGTGTAAGCTAGGTCGGTTATCAGGTTATGTACTAATGTGAACACCACAAATATGACTTTACTAATGATCCAAACATACATGCGATCCAGTACATCTCACCCAAAATAATTACAACATGAACACTAAAAAATAGATATTCCTAAAATAGTTCACAATGAGCAATTATAGAATACAAAGTGTCTCCTATATATATGCTATCTCTCCCTATAAAATAATTTATCAGCCAAAAAGATTCCTCTAAAACTGTGCATCAATGAGTCAAGAATGAAAGTACCAAATGTAATTGAGTATTTCTTAAGAAATAATTCTTAAACAAGAAACCTAGGGAAAGCACTAAGTTTTACTAGTGTCATAAAGATCAGAGATACAGTTGCGTTGTTTGAACAGGAAAGATACAATTTTACCACCATGGCATGACTTAATGTGGCACAGGGTTTAATTTGAGACGTCCAAATTTTGGGAAATAACTAATACTAGTAGTGCGAGTTTGAGACAAAAGAACAGTTGTGGTCAAGCAATGCATGGAAGGATGGATGAATTAATAAGCAATCTGTCACGAAATGCCAACAGGCATGGAGAACTACACACAATCCACCCAACATAAACTAAATTCTCGCATTTTGGAATAATTCTTAAACTGATTCTTTCAGACTTTTGACTATGTACCGAACTAGTAAACATCAGTACCCATAGAGCATGCCTATCCTATATGTAAGATGATGGAGCACCGCAAGAACAATGTGTAACCAAGAGCACAGCAAGCCGTGGGGATCCAGTTGAACCCCAAATTTTAATTGCTCCGCAAGAATTTACTTTGTATCCACGCAGTAAAGAAACACGCAACAAACTGTGCGAAATATAGCAGGAAAGATCTGGATTCGATTCCTCAGAGGTCCCAGCATAAAAAGATCCCAGAAACAGGAAGCACGATCCGTCGAAGCAACCAAACCAAATTAGGGTTCCTTGGTCCTTACCAGATAGAGATGGAGAAGAAACCGATCCAAACCCCCGGACAGATCCCCTTGCCGCGCCGATCCACTCGCACGGAGGAGGCGAAGACGACGAGGACGCCCGTGAGAGAGGAATCGCTTCGATTGTCGGCGGCCAGGCGTCGTGTTCCGCTCCAACGGAAGGAGCGGAAGCAGAGCTATTCGGTGAGAGACTATGATGGGAAGTGGGCTTCGACGAAATGCCATTCCGCAACGGGGATTTGTCAGTATGCCATTATAAAGTGCGACACAACCGCTAGGATGCCATTCGAGAGAATTTGGAGCCTTTTATTCCCCTTCTACCCCTCCCTTCTCTCTTTTCCTTTCACGGTCGCGATCGGGACGGACGGAACGGGAGCCACGAACGGATTCCAGAATTTGGTACCTCCACGTTGTGTGGCACCTTCAGCAGTCAACTGAGGAACGTCCATGGTATATGTGTGCAAATATGCTTCAGCTTGATCCAAGGATTCCAGAATTCCAGCCCTCGGATCTACAGGGTGAAGTTTTTGCACAAAGTAAAAACAAATGACTTATCAGACAAAAGAAACAAGAATTTTCCATTTCAAATTTGATTCATAGAGATATTATCACACGGGCAGTGCACAACAGTGTTCCAATACTGTGAGTGTACACCCACTACGGCACCGCACCGTGACATTCTCGAATTCTTGTGCTACTAGCGAGCGCGGAACTGCTTAGAATTCAGGAACAACGACACCAGATTCTCCTCCAGTTCATTCCAATTTAAAAGCATGGCCATGGGGGCAAGCACGGATGGGGGACGAAAGCACGAGGAACATAACGAAGTGCGGTGGCCCCACCTCCCAGTCCAGCGCCCGCCAGCCGCGACGCGCTCCCCTCCGCCGCTGCGGCGCCGCTGCACGCTCCTCCTCCTCCTCCTTGTGGGCGTCGTTGCCGTGGTGTGGTCCATGGCCGGCGTGGAGGCGCTGCTGCCGCGCCAAGGAGAGCTGGAGCCGGCCATGGCGTGCAGGCCGCGCAGGTGAAGCTTGGCCGGGCGGGCGTGGGGGAGCGCGCGGTTGCGGGGGATTGGCCGGGCGTGGGAAGGCGGATCGAGTGGGCGGCCGTGGGGTACCTCGGCGACGGAGGAGAAGAGCCCGAGAGCTCGATCCGTTCGTGGCTCCCGTTCCGTCCGTCCCAATCGCGACCGTGAAAGGAAAAGAGAGAAGGGAGGGGTAGAAGGGGAATAAAAGGCTCCAAATTCCCTCGGATGGCATCCTAGCGGTTGTGTCGCACTTGATAATGGCATCCTGACGAAGCCCCGTTACGGAATGGCATTCCGTCGAAGCCCGCTTCCCATAATGGTCTCTCACCGAATAGCTCGCGGAAGCACCCTCGGCCAGGGAGGCTGCTCGAGGGGAGGGGGGCTGTTAGAAAAGAAAAACAGTAGAAAACAGCCACGAGATTTTAACGTGAAAGAAAAAAACAACGGACAAATCTTCACTATATCGATGTTACGGTGATTTATAATTTTTTTTTATCCCAAGACCACGGCTTACGGGAAGTATATGTAGAGATAGAAAACCATAATAGGTGATGGCCCCCGCACCCTCTGAGGCATGTTACAAACGTCGGTGATTTATAATTTTTTTTATCCCAAGACCAGGCCCAAGTCTTCCGGCGACAGGCCTCGCTTCACTCTGGCAGAAGTTAGTCTTTATCTTGTACATAACTGAATTTGGATCACAACTCAACAAACTCTACCTTAAGACAAATTCCTTCTTGTAGCATAAATGAACCTTCATCGTGAAACAACAAAGAAATACCTTCGATGTCAAATAGCCTATTGGGCTAAACAGTTATACCAACTAAGTTTGAGCAAGCAACAGGAACTAGCTTTGTCAATATATCAGCTTACCTTATGCGACAACATCGCGAACATAATAGTATTTGATATCAATGTGCTTCGTTCTCTCATAGAACATCTGATCTTTAGTAAGACATATAGCACTTTAACTGTCACAAATAAATTAATACAAGAATCATCTCCACAAAAGCTCATCAAACAAACATTTCAACTAAACTGATTCTTTACATGCTTCAGCAACAGCCATGTATTCTGCTTCGCTTCTGCCCAAGCCTCCCGACGACGGGCCTCGCTTTGCTCCGATAGAAGTTAGCATTTATCTTGTATATAACTGAATTTAGATCACAACTCAACAGGAGCGAACGGGTTGAGGAGGGGCGGATGGAGCGCGCGCGTTCTTTCTCGTCGCTGCGGCGCCGTGGGGGAGAGGGGATAGGAATCGATAGGACGGTTGAAGAGGACTTCGTTGGGTACAGGGGTAGCAGGCCCAGTCCTGCGGGCGCAGACGGCGACGCGAGGCGGGCGAAGGAAGCGTGCGGTGAGCCGAAGAGGAGAACGAGGATACGATTCTTTTTTATTTTGGTCCCCAAATAATATAAACCTCGAAAAGTTGACCTTATATCTTCAGAAAGTAGTTTGATTAAAATATATATATTACAAGCTTAAAAAGAAGTATATCAAGGTTCATTTATGTAACATCTCTGGTGTTACGAGCTTGCTTAGCACCGCGAATTAGGCCTAAGAAAAAAATTCCAAAGCGAGTTTCTCGGATTTTTGATTTAAAACATACTTGAAGCGATAAGCGAATCCGGTGTGACTCAGTTTTGTAGACTCCAATAAACACCCAAGTTAAGTTACTCAGTGCGTAAAGGTATTTAGGAATGTCTGACAACAATTCTAGCAAATAAGTAGCGGATGGTTTGTTCTATGAGATTAAGTGTGGATTTTTTTTGTAAACCAAATAAAATATAGCTGGTAATTCATATTTAGATAAAAGTTTGAAGTGCAAGTTTAGTAGATAAAATGTTATTTTTTGGCGTTTGAATTCTAACAAAATTTTCTAAATCTTAGTTTCATGTTTAGTACGATTGGTTGCATCAAAGTGTGTACTTGCGTCTTCGTCGCATTAGTAAGTTGTTTTTGGTTCGCTTTTAAAAGCGTGCGCGATGTCGTTCCAACCACTGCCACTGCCTCATTCTACGCTGTCGAAAGCTCTAGTTTGGTTTTGGTGAATTAATAAAACCCTAAGTGCTAACCTAGTTTATCAAAGTGACCATGAGACAGGTAGCACATTCCAAGTGATGAAGCAAATGAAGACCATGACATGATGATGGTGATGCCATGGTGATGATCAAATGCTTGGACTTGAAAAGAAGAAAGAGAAAAACAAAAGGCTTAAGGCAAAGGAATAAATGGTAGGAGTTATTTTGTTTTGGTGATCGAGACACTCAGTGAGTGTGATCACATTTAGGATCAATAGTCATACTATTGAGAGGGGTGAAACTCGTATTGAAATGCGGTTATCAAAGTACCACTAGATGCTCTAACTCATTTGCATATGCATTTAGGATCTAGTGGAGTGCTAACACCCTTGAAAATATTTGTGAAAATATGCTAACACATGTGCACAAGGTAATACACTTAGTGGTTGACACATTTGAACAAGGGTTAGGAACTTTACCGGTGGAGTGTCCGGCGGTGCCACCGGCGCCCTAAACTCAGATGAATGTGGTCATTGTAAGTGACCGGACGCTGGTCTCATTAGGACCAGTGCTGGTCTCGTTAGGACTAGCGCGTCCGATCAGGAGCATGAAGACACTGGCGTCGGTCTTTAACCGGACGCTGGGTCACTTAGTGACCGGACGCTGGAGGGTTGCATCAGGTCCTGCTGACTGGTAGTGCACACAGGAGACATCGAGTGACCAGACGCTGGGTGAGTCCGGTCGAGCATGACCGGACGCGTCCGGCCATAAAAAATCATTTCTGGATGCTTACTGGAAACGATTGGATGCTGAGGTCCAGCGTCCGGTCACATTGCAGCAGTGCGTCTGGTCATCACTTGACCATTGGGATCGGGCGCTCAGTATTTGAAGAGAGGGGACACGTGGCATGCATCGCATGACCGGACGCTGGGGTCCTGCGTTCGGTCGATATGACCAGAGCGTCCGGTCACCCCGTGTTTTGCCCAGTGAAAGAGTACAATGGCTCTATTTCGTGGGGGCTTCTATTTAAGCCCCATGGCTGGCTCAAGCTCACTCTCTTGGCCATTTGCATTGACATAGCAACCTTATGAGCTTAGCCAAAGCCCTTCTACTCATCTCCATCATAGATTAAACATCTTTGTGAGATTGGAAGAGAATCCAAGTGCATTACTTGAGTGTTTGCATCTAGAGACACTTGATGTTCGTGTTTCGCTATGGAATTCGCTTGTTACTCTTGGTGGTTGCCGCCACCTAGACGGCTTGGAGCAGCAAGGATTGTCTCTGGCTCCGATCGTGGTGATTGTAAGGGGTTCTTGACCTTTTTCCGATGGAGAGCCAAAAGGTACTCTAGTAAATTGCTCATGGCTTGTGTGATCCCCATCTTATGTTGGTTGTGCGGCACCCTATTGAGGGTTTGGCGTGTGATGCCAATTAGCGCGTGAACCTCCAAATGAGTGAATCGCCATAACGAGGAGTAGCTTGTCGACATTGTGTTCATCATTTGATTCCGAGGTGATTGGTCTTCATTGATATTTATTCTTGTGATTGATTGGCTCCTTCCTCGAAACGGCGATATAAATAAATTGCTCACTTTCTTTACATTACCGTAAACTAGTTGTCAAGCTCTTTAGTGTAGCTAGTTGTGAGAGCTTGTTAGTTTGATTAGTGTGGCTCTTTAGTTAGCCTTTAAGAGCACACTAACTTAGTATAGTGACATAGCTAACGTGTGGCAGAACCGTCTAATCTAATGCCTCACAGGAGTGCTTGCCTTCCATTAGGCACTAAGCACTCAAGGGAGAACACTAAATTACTCGGTTCCGTCGGGCACACCCCAGGGGAGAACCCGAAAATCCACGTTTTTCCCTCAGGATCACAAATGAGAGAATAAAGCTTACATCATTCTTAACCAGTTCTTACATCACTTTACATGTACATCAGAGTATAACATTTATTATTATAATAGCGTAATGTAATCATATTATCAGAGTTATAAACAATTTAATTAAACAGCGGAACATAAGCATGTGATCAGAGTTACAGCGGAAATAAACATCTATTACTGATATGATGAAGTATTGATATATAAACTACGACAACAGATTGTTAAACTTTCATTTATAAAAAGTATTTGGTGAGAGTTATAAATAACAACTACGATCGCAGCGTAAAGGAAATCCCCTCTGAGCCCATCAGGAGGAATCCACACACAAAGTTTAGCCTAAGCCTCCACCTGTTACCTGCAACAGGGGGAATAAAACCCTGAGTACTCAATTGTACTCACCAAGACTTACCCGATAGGAGAAAAGAAAAGACTCCAAGGATATGCAAAGCTATTTGGCTTGTGGATTCATTGCATTTGCAGGAAGCATTACTAAACGTGCGTCCTTATATTCGATTTTTATTAACAGCCGCATTGGTTCATTAACTAACCATTCTATGTAAGCACCTGTGCTACTTTCAAGCAGGTGGTAAGCAATTAGATTTCCTTTGTCCATCTTCCATCTTTCATCTTCCAGTTCTTACTACGATGCTAAACCATAGACAAGCCGTACCGGATAGCCCGGCGATTCACGAATCAATGCCCCCAGCTGGGTACCCCGAAAACACACGCCCCACTTGTACCCCGGGTACAAGCAGGACCAACCCATCACTCTCCTGTCCTGGGTGTCTAGGTCTCCATCCAAACTGGGACTCCAAGCCCCCGCCCCTGAGTCCCGGACTCAGTGCGGCGCAAGGACCTCCTCCACCAAAACAAACCCTAACAGTTGGTCCGGAAAGAGCCAGATCCACGACAAGAGAGCAACAAGTCTTCCAAGCGCCCATACACAAGTATGTGCTCAGGATAATAAGTCTGTGACCTACCTAGAGTCATATGCAACGATCGATCCTTAACCGACCAGACAGGGAAAAATAGTGTAACCAAGCTATGCCCCATGTCCACGGCGACACAACTCCTTACACTCACCAATACCCAAACCATATTCCTGCCCGGTCACCATTTTCCTTTCCACCATTTTATAGATTCCAGGTGATAATCATATAGTAACATATTTCCTATATCTCGCGAGTGACAGGCAATCGCTCGACTTCTACCGGAGTCCTGTAGCATAGCAATCTACATGATCCGGTCATACTAGTAAGACTCATAGGATAAAGGTATATATATATGCAAGTGGGTTTCATTCAACTCCTTAAAACTTAATGCACAAATATTATTTAAACTGCAGAAAGTAGGGATTATGCACCGGGGCTTGCCTAGGTAAAATATAATCAGAAGTTAGCTTTCCATCATGGCGACATGATCTCCAAAAGCACCATTTCTCCAGCAACTCCCGATGACTCCGTGATCCATCGACGTCCCTATCATGATTTGCAATGTAATGAAATGCAAGGGTATGATCAACCGACTGTAATCGTGACTCGTATAAATACGCTCTATGTCTCTCAAGTGAACGAGCTAGTTCTAACGACGACCGTACTTAGGCTACATATCAATGTTGTCGCATAAGACGTTATTTCTCAACAATTCTTTTAGTTATATAAACGAACGTTGTTTCTTTATCCCATTCTATCGATTTAATCATTATTCGCAATAGGACGCCATTATCTATTTAGCAAACTAATTGTTCTGGAGCTACAAAACTTACAGTGAATACCTAATATTGCTAGGAGCCTACTATGCAAATTTCCGATTCAACACTATTACCAATTTACCATACCGATCCCTACAAGTTTACCATTTTCGTAATATTAATTATCTCTAATTAATTATATAGCTTCCTAAGAATATTATCCAACTATGTGAACAAATTATACCAGCAGGTAGAGTAGGATTTTAGGAACTCAACAAAACTGGTTCCATCATTTTTGGATTCCTATACTATTTTATTTGGATTTTACAAATTTATCTTATAAGCTGAATGAGAAGTCGCCCTAGAAATCAAAGAGGCCGACGGCCCGACCTTGGCCCAACGGCGTGCGGGCGGCGGACGGCCCAGCGAGTCGTGTGGGTGAGCAACCGGCCAGCCCAGCGGGGCAGCGGCCCAGCAGCGCGTCAGGCGCGGCCCAAGCGCAAGTGGCACCAGCGGCCCGTAGGCCGACGACGGTAGTGCCGACCCAGCTCGGGCGAGCCCAGGGCGCATGCTTTTTGCAGGAAAAGCCCCTAGTTTTTAGCTAATCCAACTACGATCTAGTGCACTATTCAACGAGTCAAGTATTTCACAAAAGGGACCCCGTATAACATTTCGTCTTGGACTTATATCCTCCTTACCTCGCTCTCTCCTTCTCTGCTCACAACAGAACGACGACCGGCGGTGGCGGGACGGTCGGCTCCAGCGCGGGGCGCTGCGGCGGGATGGTGTGGGCCCCGGTGGGCAGCAGGTGCCACGGCAGCATGGGCGTGCTGCACGTGCAAGGGCAGCGAGGTCGCGGCCTTGGCGCGCTGCGGCGATGCGGGATGTGGCGCGCTCGGTGTTGGCAGCCAAGGCGCACCAGGGCTCAGCGAGACGCACCCGGTAATGGCGTGCGGTCACAGCCGTGGCGTGCTGCAGCCATCCACGAAGCGCCCACAAATGGCGTGGCACGCCGGGCGCAGGCAGGCGGCATGGATGCTTCGATCGCTGTGGCTCGGTAGCCAGGTGGCCGGCGGTTGCGGTGCAGCTTGTCGGAGCAAGGGAGCGGACGCTAGGGTCCATGCGTGGGAAAGGACCAGGACAGCGGCGACCACAGCCAGGGCTGCGCCGGCGGGAGAGCTTGGCGGGGCTCCGGCCATGGCAGATGCTGCGGCTCAGGAAGGCACACGGGAAAAAGACCAGTGAGCTCGGGAGGGTGAAGCTCACAGCGGACCGTGGGGCATGAGAAGCTACGACGACGGGCACGGACGATGGTGACTGGCCATGGCGGGCGTGCCCACGGGGCCAGAAGAGGAGGGGAGGCGAAGCTTCGGCCTGGAGCAAGGGGAAAACGGGGAAGGAAGAGCGGGGCAGCTCGGGGAAGCTGCGGGTTCAGCGCGGGACCAAGGGCTCGACGGCTGCGGATGCTGCGCTACGAGGCGTGGGGCAGCATGGAAACGCTCGACGCGGGGAGACACGTGGACGTCGGTGCAGCGGGCCACGGCATGGCAGCCAGCAAGCAGGCGCTGCAGCATGGCCGAGCGTGGGCAGCCGGACCAGGGCACGCGTGGGGAGGAAATGAGAAGGAGCAGCGCTCATGGCCTAGTTCAGCGCGGCGTGGCTACCGGCGGACGCTGCAGGGAGCGGTGGAAAATGACTTCCTTTAATAATGCGGACTGTTCACGGCAGCACGGGCAGGGGTCGCAGAGCCGTACGCGACGTGGACGGCGTCGTTTTGCAGTGCTGGTGCAGGCGAGCCATCACACGGTGGTCGGTCATCAGCGAGGCAGCGAGCACAGAGCAAGCATGGATGGGATGAGTCAGGCAGTGATGGAGCTTGCCTCCAAAGCAAGCAGGGGCCAGGGGCCACTTCACAAGTCAGTGACAAAGAAACAGCGAGCGCTTGAGAGATGAATCAAAATGTAATGGAGGACTAGCTACCAGCTATGAGCACCTCGAAAGGCACAAACATGTGTGGTAGTGAAGAAAATAGGGAGTGCAAATTTTTCCAAAATTAAAGTTGTGCCTTCATATACATAACGTGCTCGAGTTATATTTTATTTTTGCTTATAGAAATTGTTTCCCGTGCCAAACGGTTAAAACTACTTATTCTACTTTTCTTGCTAGAATTGCCATTAGCACATTTACGCATTAAGTAAACTAACTTACAATACCTATTTTGACTTTTCTTAGCCACAAAGGTGGAATCATATACGATTCGTTTATCATCTCATGTGCATTTAAAATTCTAAAACTCGAGAACTTGGTGTGTTAATTTCTTTTAAGCCTTAATCTAGGTGCTAAGCGAGCTCATAACATCAGGGGTGTTACAACCAACCCCCCTTAAAAAAGAATCTCATCCCGAGATTCGAAGCTAGAACCAGAAAAGGGGAAACGCGATTACATTCGTAGATCAAGGATTACACGAAAGATTACACGACTTCGAATACTAAACCACACGGGGATCTAGGGATACATGGTTAAGAGCAACTTGGTACAACTGAGACTTAATCCAGAAGTCGAGATAGATGAGGACAATGGAGAAACAATAAGATAATGATTATCCAAAACATGACGTAACACCAACAGATCCAGAAACAGTCGACTGAGAAGTAAAACATCGTGAAACCTTAGTCCAAACTAACCAAGATAACTTGAACTTGTTCAACGAAACCAGATCCTTTCTTCTTCTTCTCAAATCACACCATCGCCTCAAACTGACGAACCTAGCTTCACAACGTCGACTGGATTTCGTAGCTCTGCTGTGAATGCGAGAGGAATGGGGATGAAGAAGAAGAGTAAGGACCAAGGGTATTTTATAGAGGCGAACAGTGGTGGGGCACAACACATAGGAAGTGGAGAGGCATGGAGGAGGTACACAAATGGTTCATGCTGTGGAGATAAGGTCGGGGATATGGTGCGCTTCCTGTGCGAGCGACGGAGGAAAAAAATAAAGGAGAAGAGAGGGGGGGTCCGGTACGGGGAACGATGGTGCGGGGTAGGGAGCCGACCGGACACCAGGAAAAGGAAAAGCACACAGTGCATAAGGACGGTGGGTGCGGCATGATGCTGCGGCCACGCGAAAACGAAGAGCTAAAGACTCGATATAGACAACGTTCGTAGGGCATGCAGTGAAATGACCCAGCATGCGAAGCGGTCAACTAAGCACAGGGCTTTGGACAAGACGTCCACTCAGACTTTTACGACTATCCATGGCTAACCTTTCGTTACTACTCTTCTTTTGCTTTCCTTCCTTGACCATATCCATCTCTTCTGTAAACCCAGATCATGCCATACTTTCTTTCTCCAAACCATCTCTTGTGTACCTTGAGAGAACACTTCTGCATCACCCCATTGTGGATTTCTCGTTTGAACACCTGAACGTTTCCAAGGAGATTTTTTTTAAACAAACGGTACGGCGGTGTAACCTGGTACAGGTACTTGGTCAACAACCTCAATACCAGCGCGTGCCGAGCAGCGTCACCAAGTGGCAGCTGTTCCACAGGGAGCCATCGGTTTCGTCGTGGCACCATAAGCTATTAACCAGGCAACTACTACCAACTTACACGCCATGAAGGCAGTGGGGTCACAGACCACAGAGTAAGGGGTATCGCAAGGGAAAAAATCAACAACAAAAGTTTCCCCTCCACAACAAGGGATAAGGAATTCAAATCCAACAACGGATTTGTTTTAAAAAGATTCAAGTGTTCTGCTGGGATATCCATAATTAGTCAATACAATGTCCTATATTATCCAATCATGGCTGATCTGCTGGCACCTGAATGGCAACTTCTCTTGTAACTCACTTAACATCGCCCTTGAAAACTTGGAGCCCGTCTAACGAGACTTTAAAGTAAATGAACACAATAAACACAGCAAAATAATTAAAATGTGTGTTCCAACGATCTTATACGGGTACAACGTATAGGCATTCAGGCTCCAATTCACGACACAACATTCACCTACGGTCGAACGAGCTCAACCACTACGGACGACAACAACAGCAAGAATACAATACCGGAGGACAGCAACGAAAAACACTACTACTACGGGCACAACGTCCCAAGGCAACTAGTCTACATCCTCGTGGGGCAACGGCTGAGCGAGAGGAATCAAGGGTTCTTCTCTGACACTTCCAAGAGTGGAGGTGTGGGTGGTGCTGCAACACTTGTTCTTCTTCTTTCTGGCGGGTGGATAGGGATCCCTTCCAAAATCGGGGCATCCTGCCTTTCAGCAGCTAGCATCCTCCGCTCGGCCCTGGTGACAAGATAGGCCACCCATAGCTGATGGACATGCCGATCTTCGGCCTCCTTTAGAGTTTCCTCCATGGCAGCCTCTCAGCTCTCAGCAGCTGCAGCGTTGGCATGCGCTTCGACGAGCTGCCCCTGAAGCATCCGGTTGAAGATCTCGGCTTCCTCGGTGCGCCGAAGGCAGGCCCTCAGCTCCAAGGCTTGACGGTCATACTGCTCATCTAGAGCGAGCAGGTACGTGGTCAAGTGCACCATGGTGGGACTGTCCTCTTGCACATCTCATCCTTGCAAAGCCTCCATGCGGGCCCTCCATGCCCGCCGATTCTTGTCCAAAGGAGGAAAGAACCGCATGGGGGTACGGGCAATGGGCTCCTCATAGATCTAGCAGAGGTACCACAAGGCTTTGTGGGCCACAACCTGGTAGGTGTCGACGAAGCGAAACCCGATTGCGGTCACACTCCAGGCTTCAGTGATGTCGGGGAACTCTTCACTCTTCCCGATGTAGACGGTAACCTCACACCGCTCGGTGCCATGCTCCTCATACTCACGGCCCTCATACTCGGGGCGATCATTGACTCCGAGCTTTTGCAGGGTGGCATGTAGGATTCTGGGAAAACCCTCAGCGTTCAGGCAGTAGGTACTAACCCAGGCTCCTGCCATCTTTGGCGGTGGTTGCAAGGAAGGCTGAGCGAAAAGCTGGCTCAAAGGAAAAGCTAAGCGAGCTAAAGTGCGCCGAGTGGTGGTACCAATGGCTAAGCTAGGCTCTACTTATAAAGACGGAGTGTTTAGTGGTCCTAGCGTGGTTCACCAGGGTTCCTGCGCGAGATCACTACGGCGGATCGACCAAAGTCCGCGCGTTGGAGGCGAGCGACGTGCGATGCCATTACTAACTAGTACGACTGTAGGGTAAGGGTCCGACAAGAGCGCGAAAAGGGGTACAGAGAGACGTGGGTCACGACCGGCGCAAACCACGGGCGAACACGAAACACGAAGCCATAGTGCAGACCTAACTCTAGGATAGTAACGAGTCAGACGTGCACAATACGACATGTGTGACACCTATGGATAGCGTATCGGCAAGCAATACGGCACTATAATGCACAAACAGGATATGCATGAATGCACGTCCTATACGTCTTTTCACTGTTGCCAACATATAGGGCAACCGTTCTCAGATTTTTGGCACATCGTTCACTCCCTATAACTAGCCGATACTACCGAACTATGCTCGAGTCAGTGTACCTGCAGAAACTTGATTAATCCAATCTAAGTCAGTAGAGTGCCATCTATCCTGGATACATAACCATAGTAATAGGGCTACTTATATAACTCCGCATATAAACATCCTAACTTTTTGCAACAATGGGTTGTCAAATTTTAGTGTAGAAAAGGTTTTCGAAGCTTTACTTCCTCATTTATGCTCTGATACCACCTATGGTAGAACCGCCTAATCTAATGCCTCACAAGAGTGCTTGCCTTCCATTAGGCACTAAGCACTCAAGGGAGAACACTAAATTACTCGGTTCCGTCGGGCATACCCCAGGGGAAAACCCAAAAATCCACGTTTTTCCCTCAGGATCACAAATGAGAGAATAAAGCTTACATCATTCTTAACCAGTTCTTACATCACTTTACATGTACATCAGAGTATAACATTTATTATTATAATAGCGTAATGTAATCATATTATCAGAGTTATAAACAATTTAATTAAACAGCGGAACATAAGCATGTGATCAGAGTTACAGCGGAAATAAACATCTATTACTGACATGATGAAGTATTGATATATAAACTATGACAACAGATTGTTAAACTTTCATTTATAAAAGTATTTGGTGAGAGTTATAAATAACAACTACGATCACAGCGTAAAGGAAATCCCCTCTAAGCCCACCAGGAGGAATCCACACACAAAGGTCAGCCCAAGTCTCCACCTGTTACCTACAATAGGGGGAATAAAACCCTAAGTACTCAATTGTACTCAGCAAGGCTTACCCGATAGGAGAAAAGAAAAGACTCCAAGGATATGCAAAGCTATTTGGCTTGTGGGTTCATTGCATTTGCAGGAAGCATTACTAAACGTGCGTCCTTATATTCGATTTTTATTAACAGCCGCATTGGTTCATTAACTAACCATTCTATGTAAGCACCTGTGCTACTTTCAAGCAGGTGGTAAGCAATCAGATTTCCTTTGTCCATCTTCCATCTTTCATCTTCTAGTTCTTACTACGATGCTAAACCGTAGACAAGCCGTACCGGATAGCCCGGTGATTCGCGAATCAATGCCCCCAGCTAGGTACCCCGAAAACACATGCCCCGCTTGTACCCCGGGCACAAGCAGGACTAACCCATCACTCTCCTGTCCCGGGTGTCTAGGTCCCCATCCAAACTAGGACTCCAAGCCCCCGCCCCTGAGTCCCGG
The DNA here is from genome assembly GCF_019320115.1 of Miscanthus floridulus. Classification (NCBI taxonomy): domain Eukaryota; kingdom Viridiplantae; phylum Streptophyta; class Magnoliopsida; order Poales; family Poaceae; genus Miscanthus; species Miscanthus floridulus. Next base: position 132,969,049 of record NC_089582.1, on the reverse strand, counting down.
ACTCAGTGCGGCGCAAGGACCTCCTCCACCAAAACAAACCCTAACAGTCGGTCCGGAAAGAGCCGGATCCACGACAAGAGAGCAACAAGTCTTCCAAGTGCCCATACATAAGTATGTGCTCGGGATAATAAGTCTATGACCTGCCTAGAGTCATATGCAGCGATCGGTCCTTAACTGACCAAACAGGGAAAAATTGTGTAACCAAGCTATGCCCCATGTCCACGGCGACACAACTCCTTACACTCACCAATACCCAAACCATATCCCTACCCGGTCACCATTTTCCTTTCCACCATTTTATAGATTCCAGGTGATAATCATATAGTAACATATTTCCTATATCTCGCGAGTGACAGGCAATCGCTCGACTTCTACCGGAGTCCTGTAGCATAGCAATCTACATGATCCGGTCATACTAGTAAGACTCATAGGATAAAGATATATATATATGCAAGTGGGTTTCATTCAACTCCTTAAAACTTAATGCACAAATATTATTTAAACTGCAGAAAGTAGGGATTATGCACCGGGGCTTGCCTGGGTAAAATATAATTAGAAGTTAGCTTTCCATCATGGCGACATGATCTCCAAAAGCACCATTTCTCCAGCAACTCCCGATGACTCTGTGATCCATCGACGTCCCTATCATGATTTGCAATGTAATGAAATGCAAGGGTATGATCAACCGACTGTAATCGTGACTCATATAAATACGCTCTATGTCTCTCAAGTGAACGAGCTAGTTCTAACGATAACCGTACTTAGGCTACATATCAATGTTGTCGCATAAGACGTTATTTCTCAACAATTCTTTTAGTTATATAAACCAACGTTGTTTCTTTATCCCATTCTATCGATTTAATCATTATTTGCAATAGGACGCCATTATCTATTTAGCAAACTAATTGTTCTGGAGCTACAAAACTTACAGTGAATACCTAATATTGCTAGGAGCCTACTGTGCAAATTTCTAATTCAACACTATTACCAATTTACCATACCGATCCCTACAAGTTTACCATTTTCGTAATATTAATTATCTCTAATTAATTATATAGCTTCCTAAGAATATTATCCAACTATGTGAACAAATTATACCAGCAGGTAGAGCAGGATTTTAGGAACTCAACAAAACTGGTTCCACCATTTTTGGATTCCTATACTATTTTATTTGGATTTTACAAATTTATCTTATAAGCTGAATGAGAAGTCGCCCTAGAAATCAAAGAGGCCGACGGCCCGACCTTGGCCCAATGGTGTGCAGGCGGCGGACGGCCCAGCGAGTCGCACGGGTGAGCAACCAGCCAGCCCAGCGGGGCAGCGGCCCAGCAGCGTGTCAGGCGCGGCCCAAGCGCAAGTGGCACCAGTGGCCCAGTAGGCCGGCGGCGGTAGTGCCGACCCAGCTCGGGCGAGCCCAGGGCGCGTGCTTTTTGTAGGAAAAGCCCCCGATTTTTAGCTAATCCAACTATGATCTAGTGCACTATTCAACGAGTCAAGTATTTCACAAAAGGGACCCCGTATAACATTTCGTCTTGGACTTATATCCTCCTTACCTCGCTCTCTCCTTCTCTGCTCGCAACAGAACGACGACCGGCGGCGGTAGGACAGTCGGCTCCAGCGCGGGGCGCTGCGGCGGGACGGCGTGGGCCCCGGCAGGTAGCAGGTGCCACGGCGGCATGGGCGTGCTACACGTGCAAGGGCAGCGAGGTCACGGCCTTGGCGCGCTGCGGCGATGCGGGGCGTGGCGCGCTCGGTGTTGGCAGCCAAGGCGCACCAGGGCTCAGCGAGACGCACCCGGTAATGGCGTGCGGTCACAGCCATGGCGTGCTGTGGCCATCCACGGAGCGCCCATAAATGGCGTGGCACGCCGGGCACAGGTAGGTGGCATGGACGCTTCGGTCACTGCGGCTCGGCAGCCAGGCGGCGGTTGTGGTGCGGCTTGCCGGAGCAAGGGAGCGGACGCCAGGGTCCGTGGACGGGAAAGGACCAGGACAGCGGCGACCACAGCCAGGGCTACGCCGGTGGGAGAGCATGGTGGGGCTCCGACCATGGCAGATGCTACGGCTCGGGAAGGCACACGGGAAAAAGACCAGTGAGCTCTGGAGGGCGAAGCTCACAGCGGACCACGGGGCATGAGAAGCTGCGACGGCGGCCGCGGATGATGGTGACTGGCCATGGTGGGCGCGCCCATAGGGCCTGAAGAGGAGGGGAGGTGAAGCTTCGGCCTTGAGCAAGGGGAAAACGGGGAAGGAAGAGCGGGGCAGCTTGGGGAAGCTACGGGTTCGGCACGGGACCAAGGGCTCGACGGCTGCGGATGCTGCGATACGAGGCGTGGGGCAGCGCGGAAACGCTCGACGCGGGGAGACACGCGGACATCGGTGCAGCGGGCCACGGCATGGCAGCCGGCATGCGGGCGCTACAGCATGGCCGAGCGCGGGCGATCGGACCAGGGCGCGCGTGGGGAGGAAATGAGAAGGAGCAACGCTCATGGCCCGGTTCAGCGCGGCGTGGCTACCGGCGGACGCTGCAGGGAGCGGTGGAAAATGACTTCCTTTAATAATGCGGACCGGTCACGGCAGCACGGGCACAGGGGCCGCAGAGCCGTATGCGATGTGGACGGCGTCATTTTGCAGTGATGGTGCAGGCAAGCCATAACACGGTGGTCGGTCATCAGCGAGGCAGCGAGCACAGAGCAAGCATGGATGGGACGAGTCAGGCAGTGATGGAGCTTGCCTCCAAAGCAAGCAGGGGCCAGGGGCCACTTCACAAGTCAGTGACAAAGAAACAGCGAGCGCTTGAGAGATGAATCAAAAAGTAATGGAAGACTAGCTACCAGCTATGAGCACCTCGAAAGGCACAAACATGTGTGGTAGTGAAGAAAATAGGGAGTGCAAATTTTTCCAAAATTAAAGTTGTGCCTTCATATATATAACGTGCTCGAGTTATATTTTATTTTTGCTTATAGAAATTATTTTCCGTGCCAAACGGTTAAAACTACTTATTCTACTTTTCTTGCTAGAATTGGCATTAGCACATTTATGCATTAAGTAAACTAACTTACAATACCTATTTTGATTTTTCTCAGCCACAAAGGTGGAATCACATACGATTCGTTTATCATCTCATGTGCATTTAAAATTCTAAAACTCGAGAACTTGGTGTGTTAATTTCTTTTAAGCCTTAATCTAGGTGCTAAGCGAGCTCATAACACCGGGGGTGTTACATAACATGTGGATAGAAACTATATAAACTAGAATTGTGGTAGATGGCTTGCTTTTTTAGTAGGCTAGCGCAACACTTGCTTCGCCTCATAATTATCTAACCGGTTTGTTAAGTATTGTTGTAGAATTTTTTTAATAGGCTATTCACCCCCTCTCTCTAGCCATTAGGACCTTACAAGTGGTATCAGAGCAGAGGTCACCTTGATTTGAGGTTTAACAACCTTCGGTGTAAAAATAGCTCAAATCAACAACACCAAGAAGTCACCCCAATTTAATAGCATAAATTATCCGTATTGGAAATTAAAGATGATCACACATATCAAGTCAATCAATAGAAAAGTGTGGAACGTGGTAGAAACCAAAATTGAGATTGATAATCTAGAGAATCCCACAGCGGCCGAAGAAGTGCTTCTCTAAAACAATGACATTGCTCTAAGTGCCTTTCATGATGCAATTGATGAGAGAACATTTGAGCAAATCAAGAATATTGAGATGGCTCATGAGGCTTGGAAGAAGTTGGAAGAATGATTTTAGGGCACTCAAGCCATGAAGGGTGCAAAGGCATACATTTTCAAAGAGAAGTTTGCAAGCTTCAAGATGAAGTAGGATGAGAGTGTGCCGGAGATATTCCATAGGCTTCAAGTGCTTGTCAATGATCTCAAAGCACTTGGAGAAGAGGTGAAGGACAAGGACTTCTCCCACAAGTTCTTGAGATGCTTACCTTCAAGATTTGGCACATTAGTCACTATTCTAGTGAGGAGTGATTTAGACACTATGACACCAAACCAAGTGTTGGAAGATATAATGACCGATGATACATATAGAGATAATGATGAGAAGGAAGAAAAGAAGAAGAAAGATGAGAAGAAGGATGAGAAGAAGAAGAGTGTGGCATTCAAGGCCACATCATCCAAGGGCAAGGCAAAGCTAGATACATCAAGTGAAGATGATGGTTCATGGGATGATGATGATGATGAGAAGATAGCTCTCTTTGTCAAGAAATTTGGCAAGTTCATGATGAAGAAAGGGTACCATGCTAGAAGAAAGAAATCTTCATCCAAGAGCTAGGAAGAGTCAAGAAGGTACTTCAAATGTGGAAGCAAAGATCATCTTGTTGCTCAATGTCTATACAATAGCGACAATGATGATGACAACAAGAAGAAGGACAAGAAGGAAAAGAAAGAGAAGGACAAAATGACCTTCAAGAAGAAGAAGGGTGGTTCATATGTGGTCACTTGGGATATTGATGCTTCCTCAAGTGATGATGATAAAACCATCAAGAAGAAGGCACTTGCAAGCATTGTAATCAATGAGAAGCCTTCTCTCTTCGACACTCCATCATGCTTCATGACTAAGGCCACTAAGGTACAAATTTGTGATGATGGAAGTGATGAGGAATATGATAATGAAAACAAAAATGAAAGTGATAGTGATAATGATGAACCTACTAAGGATAAACTATTTGACATGCTAGAAGATGTTAAAGAACACTTTGACATCAAGAGAAGGGAATGCAAAAGCTTGCGTAAGGAACTAAAAGCCCTTAAGCAAGCCTTTGATGAGCTCAATGCATCTCATGAGAGGCTAGAGAAAGCTCATAAGAAGCTTGGCAAGGCTCACAAAAAGCTTGAAAAGGCTCATTCATCTTTGCTTGATGAGCAAAATAAAAAGAAACATATTGAAACTTGCAATGTAGGCTTAACTTGTGATATAATTGAAGAATCATTATCTATGCCTATCATTGTTGCTCCCGCTAACCCTTCTTGTAGTACTTCTATTTCCATCCCATCTAGTAGTGATGGTCTCACTTGCGATGCCTCACTAATGATTGAGAATGAAAACCTCAAGAAGGAGGTCAATAAGCTCACTCACACCTTGGCTAAGGCCTACGGTGGTGAGGACCGCTTGCTTATGTGCTTGGGTAGCCAAAGAGCTTCTCTCTAAAAAGAGGGATTGGGCTATATCTCTAAGAAAGGCAAGGTGGCCTTTGCTCCTCACAAGACTAGTTTTGTGAAGAACAATAGTTGGTTTTGCACTAGTTGTAAGCAAGTGGGTCACAAAGAGCATGAATGCAACAATAAGAGCAAAAATGCTAATGTATCCTCCATTAAGCTTGATTCTTTCTATGTACTTACAGAGGGTATAAATGGTGTGAAGGCTAAATTCATTGGTAAACCATGGATAGACTCAAAGAAGAAAGCCATTTGGGTACCAAAGAGTTTAGTGACTAACCTTCAATGACCTAAGTAAGTTTGGGTACCTAAAAAGAATTGATCTTCTTTTATAGGTCAATTACAAAGCTAGAGGAAGGCATTACGTTCTTGATAGTGGGTGTACTCAACACATGACCGGTGATGCAAGAATTTTCAACTCCATCAACACCAATGGCAATGATGGTTATGATAGTATCACATTTGGTGACAATGGCAAAGGCAAGGTTAAAGGGCTTGGTAAGATTGCAATAACCAATGACATGAGCATATCCAATGTATTACTAGTAGAGAGCTAGAACTTCAATTTGCTATCCATGGCTCAATTGTGTGATCTTGGATTTAAATACATATTTGGGGTAGATGATGTAGAGATCATAAGTGTAGATGGCTCTAACTTGATCTTCAAAGGCTTTAGATATGAGAATCTATACTTGGTCGATTTCAATGCTAGTGAAGCTAGATTATCTACATGCTTGTTCACTAAGTCTAGCATGGGTTGGTTGTGGCATAGAAGGCTTGGTCATGTTAGAATGAAACAATTGAATATATTGGTTAAGCATGACTTGGTTAGAGGCTTGAAAGATGTTGTGTTTGAAAAGGATAAGCTTTGTAGCTCTTGTCAAGCCGGCAAATAAGTTGGAAACACCCATCCTAAGAAAAGCATGATGAGCACTAGTAAAGTATTTGAGTTATTGCACATGGATTTATTTGGGCCAACACAATACACTAGCATTGGTGGAAATAAATATGGCTTTGTGATAGTGGATGATTATACTAGATACATATGGGTATTCTTTCTAGTGGACAAAAGTGATATGTTTGCAATATACAAATCATTTGTCAAGGGCATTCACAATGAATTTGAAACAACCATCAAGAGAGTTAGAAGTGACAATGGTAGTGAGTTCAAGAACACTAGAATTGATGAGTTGTGTGATGAATTTGGAATTAGACATCAATTCTCACCCAAGTACACTCCACAATCAAATGGTTTTGTTGAGAGAAAGAATAGAATACTCATTGATATGGCAAAGTCTATGCTTAGTGAGTACAATGTGAGTTAATCTTTTTGGGCCAAAGCTATCAACACGGCTTGCTATTGTAGCAACCGTCTCTATTATCACCCATTGAAAGAGAAGACACCATATAAGCTCTTGAATGGTAGAAAGCCCAACATTGCATATTTTCAGATCTTTGGTTGCAAATGCTATATCTTAAAGAAAGGCACTAGATTGGACAAGTTTGATAAGAAATGTGATGAATGATTCCTACTTGGTTATTCCACTATAAGTAAAGCATATAGAGCTTGGAATTTGAATAGTGGTACTCTTGAGGAAGTTCATGATGTTGAATTTGATGAAACCAAGGGTTCACAAGTAGGGAATGAGAACTTAGAAGATGTTAGAGACATTCAACTTTCAAATGCTATAAAGAACATAGATGTTGGTAAATTGAGGCCTAGGCAAGTGAATAATGATAAAGATAATCAAGTGCAAGTGCTCTCTAACTCAAATGTGGAAGATGATACAAATCAAACTAGTATAAGTGGCTCTCATAACAATAAACAAGATCAAGTAGCTAATACATCATCTCAACCCAATGATCAAGCAAGTACAAGCAATCAAGTTTCAATCCTCCAACCAACCAATATTGCAAGAGATCATCCATTGGACACTATAATTGATGATATTTCTAGAGGTGTACAAACAAGATCAAGATTGGCTTTATTTTGTGAGCATTTCTCATTTGTGTCATCCATTGCACCAAAGAAGATAGATGAAGCATTGAAGGATATTGATTGGGTGAATGCTATGCATGAAGAATTGAATAACTTCACAAAAAATAAAGAATGAGAATTAGTAGAGAGATCAAAGGAACACAATATGATTGGAACGAAAAGGGTCTTTAGAAACAAGCAAGATCAAGATGGGATAGTAGTAAGGAACAAAGCAAGATTGGTAGCACAAGGATATACACAAGTTAAAAGACTTGATTTTGGAGAAACATATGCCCCGATTGCTAGATTGGAAGCAATTAGAATCTTGCTAGCCTATGCTTGTGCCCACAATATCAAACTCTATCAAATAGATGTTAAGAGTGCATTTCTCAATGGCTACATCAATGAAAAAGTATATGTTGAGCAACCTTGAAAGCTCTAGTTTGGTTTTGGTGAATTGATGAAACCCTAAGTGCTAACCTAGTTTATCAAGTGATCATGAGATAGGTAGCACATTCCAAGTGGTGAAGCAAATGAAGATCATGCCATGGTGATGATCAAGTGCTTGGACTTGGAAAGAAGAAAGAGAAAAACAAAAAGCTCAAGGCAAAGGTATAAATTGTAGGAGCTATTTTGTTTTGGTGATCAAGACACTTAGAGAGTGTGATCATATTTAGGTTTGATAGCCGTACTATTAAGAGGGGTGAAACTCGTATCGAAATGCGGTTGTCAAAGTGTCACTAGATGCTCTAACTCATTGCATATGCATTTAGGATCTAGTGGAATGCTAAAATCCTTGAAAATGTTTTATGAAAATATGCTAACATATGTGCACAAGGTGATACACTTAGTGGTTGGCACATTTGAGCAAGGGTGAAGAAGTTAGAGGTGAAAAGGAGTTAGTCTCGTTGGTCACAAGGTGACCGGACGCTGGTCTCAGAGGGACCGGCGCGTCCGGTCAAGTGTGGCAGCGAAGACGCTAGCGTCAGTCATCGACTGAACGCTGGGTCTTGGATTGACCAGACACTGAGGTCCTAGGTCCGGTCCTGTTGTCGGGCAGCATAGAGAAAAGTCACTGAGTGACCGGACGCTGGCAGGGTGAAGGGTCGAGATGGCGGACTAGAGGGGGGGGGGGTGAATAGTCTTTTCTAAAAATAATCGTGTCGGCTAACCGAAACAAGTGCGGAATTATAACTATCGGTCTAGCCAAGATTACACCCCTCTATCTATGTTCTCTAGCACCTTCCAAAGATACTAATCAAGCAACAAAGGTGTCGGGCTAGCTAGAGCTCACCTAACCAATGCTAGGAGCAAGGTTACACAAACCTATGCCACTAGTACTTTAAGCAACAAGGGAGCTCCTACACAGGCTAGTAAGCAAAAGCACAAAGCTAACTAAGCTCACTAGCAATGCTCAATAACAAGGCAACCAATGCCTAATTAGAGAGCGCAAAAACTTAGCTACACAAACTAAACAATGTGACTAACAAGGTTACTAAAACCAAATTAGCCACGCAAGAGAGCTACTTCTATGCTACACAAGCAAGAAGGTAATTAGCAAGCTACACAAGCTATCTAATTACAAGAGCAACTACACAAGCTTAATATGTATAAAAGTAATTGCAAGCTTGTGTAACGGGGATGCAAACCAACGGGAAGAATAAGGTTGACACGATGATTTTTCTCCCGAGGTTCACGTGTTTGCCAACACGCTAGTCCCCGTTGTGTTGACCGCTAACTTGGTGGTTCAGCGGCTAATTAGCATCACCCGCTAAGCCTACACGTCGGGCACCACAAGAACCTACCCTGGAAGTGAGGGTAGCTCAATGACACGCTTTACTAGAGTTGCTCTTCGTGGCTCCTGCAGGGCGAGCACAATGCCCCTCACAAGCACTTCTCCGGAGCACCGCACAAGCTTCTTGCGCGCTTCGACGGAGACCACCACCAAGCCATCTAGGAGGTGGCAACCTCCAAGAGTAACAAGCACCACCGGCTTGCAACTCGATCACCTAGTGCCACTCGATGCAACCTCACGATGCAATCGCACTAGAATCGCTCACTCACACAATCGAATGATCATTATCAAGTATGTGTGAGATGGAGGGCTCCTAAGCACTCTCAAGCATGGACACAAAGTCCCCCAAGGTGCTCCACACCAGCCATGGCCGAAGGCCACTTCTATTTATAGCCCCAAGGGCTAAACTAGCCGTTACCCCTTCACTGGGCAAAAATCAGGCCGACCGGACGCTCCGGTCATGTTTGACCGGACGCTGGACCCCAGCGTCCGGTCGCTCGCAGACGACCACGTGTCCTGATTCCAATGGTCACTTGACCTGACCGGACACAGTAGCTTCAACTGACCGGACGCTGAACCCCCATTGTCCGGTCATTTCCAGTAAGGTACCGACCTCGACCGGACGCATCCGGTCACACTTGATCGGACGCAGCCCAGCGTCCGGTCACACTCTAGCTTCTGCGTCACCGTACGTCAGCCTGACCGGACGCACCCTGCCAACGTCCGGTGCTTTCAGATCCAGTGTCCGGTCAGTTGACCGACGCCAGCATCTTCGTGATCAACTTGTTTTAACTTCTAACTTCTTCACCCTTGTACCAATGTGCCAACCACAAGAACTTGCATCCGGCGCAATAGAAAATAGGCATTCCATTTTCCCGAAAGCGCCATTTTCACTTTCATGGCATATGTTGCTCACACACATGTACCTGTGGACTAATCACCTGTGTATCTCACATAAACACAATTAGTCCACCTAAGTTGTCACTTAATTACCAAAACCAAACAAGGACCTTTCACAGGGTCTGGTCAAAGAAAATCGTTTCTGAAACCTTACTGGAAACGACCGGGCGCTGGAGGCTGAGTGTCTGGTCAGTTTGTGCGCTGTGTCCGGTCAAAAGATGACCGTTGAAATCTAATGAATAGTATTTGAAGTAGGGGACACGTGGCATGAATTACGTGACCGGACGCTAAGGGCCAGCGTCTGGTCGATCGGACCGGAGCATCTGGTCACCCCGTGTTGTGCCCAGTGAAGGGGTATAATGGCTCTATTTCGTGGGGGCTTCTATTTAAGCCCCATAGTCGGCTCATGCTCACTCAGCCATTTGTGTTGACATAGCAATCTTATGAGCTAAGCCAAAGCCCTCCCACTCATCTCCATCATTGATTCATCATCTTTGTGAGATTGGGAGAGAATCCAAGTGCATTGCTTGAGTGTTTGCATCTAGAGGCACTTGGTGTTTGTGTTTCGCTACGAGATTCCCTTGTTACTCTAGGTGGTTGCTGCCACCTAGATGGCTTGGAGCAGCAAGGATCATCGAGTGGAGGGTGGTGATTGTCTCCAGCTCCGATCATGGTGATTGTGAGGGGTTCTTGACCTTTCCCCGGTGGAGAGCCAAAGGGTACTCTAGTGGATTGCTCGTGGCTTATGTGATTCTCATCTTGTGTTGGTTGTGTGGCACCCTATTGAGAGTTTGGCATGTGAAGCCAATTAGCGCGTGAACCTCTAAGTGAGTGAATTGCCATAATGAGGACTAGCTTGCCGGTAAGCAAATGAACCTCAGTAAAAAATCATTATGTTCATCATTTGATTCCGAGGTGATTGGTCTTCATTGTTATTCATCCTTGTGATTGATTGGTTCCTTCCTCGACAAGGCGGTATACCCTCTTGATCACTCTCTTTATATTTACCGTAAACTAGTTGTCAAGCTCTTTAGTATAGCTAGTCATGAGAGCTTATTTGCTTGGTTGGTGTGGCTCTTTAGTTAGCATTTGATAGCACACTAACATAGGGTAGTGTTATAGCTATTGTATGGATAGATACTATCTAACTAGAATTATGGTAGGTGGCTTACATTTTGAGTAGGCTAGCGCAACACTTACTTTACCTTATAATTGTCTAACCATTTTGTTAAGTGTTATTGTAGAAATTTTATTAGGCTATTCACCCCCCCTCTAGCCATTAGGACCTTTCAAACCTCCCGGTTTTAAAGATGATGAGAAACCCGACCATGTGTACAAGTTGAAGAAGGCATTATATGGCTTAAAGCAAGCACCTAGAGCATGGTATGAGAGATTAAGGGACTTCCTACTCTCTAAGGGGTTTATGATGGGTAAGGTTGACACCACTCTTTTCATCAAGAAGATTGGAAAAGATTTGTTTATGTTGCAAATCTATGTTGATGACATCATATTTGGATCAACCAATCGAGACTTTTGTGATGAGTTTGGAAAAATGATGGCTAATGAGTTTGAGATGTCCATGATTGAAGAGTTGAGTTACTTCCTTGGTCTTCAAATCAAGCAATTGAAGAATGGTACATTTGTGAGTCAAGGCAAGTATATCAAGGACATGATCAAGAAGTTTGGCATGAGTGATAGCAAAGTCATTAGTACACCAATGGAAATAAATAGCAACTTGGATAGTGATGCAAGTGGTAATATGGTGGATCAAAAATTGTATCGGTCTATGATTAGAAGCCTAATCTATGTGACCGCATCAAGACTGGATGTCATGTTTAGTGTATGCATGTGTGTAAGATTTCAAGCCTCACCAAGAGAAAGTCATTTGAAGGCTACAAAGAGAATATTGAGGTACTTGAAGCATACACAAAATGTTAGTTTGTGGTATTCCAAAGGAGCAAAGTTTGAGCTAGTTGGTTACTCCGACTCAGATTATGCGGGATGCAAGGTTGAAAGGAAGAGCACCTCGGGCACATACAATTGTTGGGAAGATCACTTATTTCATGGTCATCAAAGAAGCAAAATAGTGTTGCATTATCAACCGCCAAAGCCGAATACATATCGGTCAGTAGTTGTTGTGCACAAGTACTTTGGATGAAGGCCACTTTGAGTGACTTTGGAATTAAGTTCAAGAAAGTGCCATTGCTATGTGACAATGAGAGTGCAATCAAGTTGACAACAATCCGGTTCAACATGTAAGAACAAAGCACATTGATGTCCGCCACCATTTTATAAGAGATCACCAACAAAAAGGGGACATTTGCATTGAGAGTGTAGGCACCGAAGATCAACTTACCGATACATTCACCAAGCCATTGGATGAGAAAAGGTTTTGCAAGCTAAGGACTGAGTTGAACATATTGAATTTCTCAAATATGTGTTGATGCACCCTCCACTCATATGACATGCCTCTCCTTCAGGCAATCCAAGGTAAAAATTGATTGACATGCATACATCCTTGCTAAGGACTTATTTAGTGCATCTAGACATCTTTCATATTTAATAGACCCATTCATGAAAATCAAATGAATTTGATGATTATATGGTACCACTATTGCTTCTATGGTTATTTTGGTCTACTGGTAGCATATGACATGTTTGTGGGCTTGTAAACCTAGTGTTTGATCTAGAGAATAAGCTCTAAGTGTTTAACTCAACATAGTACAAGATAACCCTTATTTGGAGGTATGAAGAAGCTTATCCTTGGATCAAACCGAGTTAAATATCTTTGGCAAATGATCTAGATTAGACCAAATTTGGGAAAATGATCCTCACCCCATTGATTGACATTGATAATCTCAACCTATCTATATTTTGAACCTTTGTGGTCATTGATGACAAAGGGAGAGGAAAAACAAAGATATTAGTGATATTAGTACATGGGGAGAAAAACAAAGATATTAGTGTACTAAGATAATGAAAAGACAACAAAGGGGGAGAACTTGATATAAGGGGAGAGATATGACAAAGGAAAGCGATCAATTAAAATATTGAGCACACAAGTAGGGGGAGCAAGCTCATAAACTTGTATGGTGCATTTAAAGGTGCATTTTCATATGTTTGCTTGCATGGCACATGTTTTTAAATTTCAATATCCATGCTTGTGTGGTGTATGCTAGTTGTAGGTTTGAATGATAAAATAAAAAACTAGCATGCATAGGTTATCTAGTGATTTCATTTCCAAGTGTTTTCAAGTGGTATCGAGCTAACCATGGTGCTAAGGATTGTATAATGGTGCACTCTGATTGGTATCACACTTCAAAGGTCCATCTTTTATACCTTAGCATCATTTGGTAGACATTGTCTCCTATATTTTCTATCTAAGCATATGTGCAAGCTACAATCCAAACTCTTAGCACATATATAGGGGGGGCAATTGCTACCATTTGGAGTTCATAAAACTTGTCCATATCCTTTTACACATAGTAAATATGCTTGGGCAAGCAACATGAATTCAATTGAATTTCAATTCATATCTTTGTGAAAGGGTTGTCATCAATTACCAAAAAGAGGGAGATTGAAAGCTCTAGTTTGATTTTGATGAATTGATGAAACCCTAAGTGCTAACTTAGTTTATCAAAGTGATAATGAGATAGGTAGCACATTTCAAGTGATGAAACAAATGAAGACCATGACATGATGATGGTGATGCCATGGTGATGATCAAGTGCTTGGACTTGAAAAGAAGAAAGAGAAAAACAAAAGACTCAAGGCAAAGGTATAAATGGTAGGAGCCATTTTGTTTTAGTGATCGAGACACTCAGTGAGTGTGATCACATTTAGGATCGATAGCCGTACTATTAAGAGGGGTGAAACTCATATCAAAATGCGGTTATCAAAGTGCAACTAGATGCACTAACTTATTCGTATATGAATTTAGGATCTAGTGGAGTGCTAACACCCTTGAAAATATTTGTGAAAATATGCTAACACATGTGCACAAGGTGATACACTTGGTGGTTGGCATATTTGAGCAAGGGTTATGAACTTCATCGGCGGAGTGTTCGCCCATAGAGTGTGGACAGTCCGATGGTGCCACCGACGCCCTAGATAGAAAAGATGGAGGTCACTATAAGTGACCGGACGCTGGTCTCATTAGGACCAGTGCGTCTGGTCAGGTGGAGCATGAAGACACTGGCGTCGGTCTCTGATCGGACGCTGGGTCACTTAGTGACCGGACGCTAGAGGGTTGCGTTGGGTCCTGCTGACTAGCAGTGCATAGAGGAGATGTCGAGTGACCGGACGCTGGGTGAGTCCGGTCGAGCATGACCGGAGGCATCCGGCCATGAAAAATCATTTCTGGATGCTTACTAGAAACGACCGGATGCTGAGGTCTAGCGTCGGGTCATATTGCAGCAGCGTGTCCGGTCATCACTTGACCGTTGGGATTGGGCGCTCAGTATTTGAAGAGAGGGGACACGTGGCGTGCATTGCACGACTGGACGCTGGGGTCCTACGTCATGTCGATATGACCAGAGCATCTGGTCATCCCATGTTATGCCCAGTGAAGGGGTACAACGGCTCTATTTCATGGGGGCTTCTATTTAAGCCCCATGACCGGCTCAAACTCACTCTCTTGGCTATTTGCATTGACATAGCAACCTTGTGAGCTTAGCCAAAGCTCTCTCACTCATCTCCATCATAGATTAAACATCTTTGTGAGATTGGAAGAGAATCTAAGTGCATTGCTTGAGTGTTTATATCTAAAGACACTTGATGTTTGTGTTTCGCTATGGGATTCGCTTGTTACTCTTAGTGGTTGCCGCCACCTAGACGGCTTAGAGCAGCGAGGATCGTCGAGCAGAGGGTGGTGATTGTCTCTAGCTCTGATCGTGGTGATTGTGAGGGGTTCTTGACCTTTCCCCGATGGAGAGTCAAAAGGTACTCTAGTGAATTGCTCGTGGCTTATGTGATCCTCATCTTATGTTGGTTGTGCGGCACCCTATTAAGGGTTTGGCGTGTGATGCCAATTAGCGTGTGAACCTCCAAGTGAGTGAATCGCCACAACGAGGAGTAGCTTGTCGGCATTGTGTTCATCATTTGATTCTGAGGTGATTGATCTTTATTGGCATTCATTCTTGTGATTGATTGGCTCCTTTCTCGACACGGCGATATAAACAAATTGCTTACTCTCTTTACATTACCGCAAACTAGTTGTCAAGCTCTTTAATATAGCTAGTTGTGAGAGCTTGTTAGTTTGATTAGTGTGGCTCTTTAGTTAGCCTTTGAGAGCACACTAACTTAGTGTAGTGACATAGCTATTGTGTGGATAGAAACTATATAAACTAGAATTATGGTAGATGGCTTACTTTTTTAGTAGGCTAGCGCAAAAGGTACTCTAGTGAAATGCTCATGGCTTGTGTGATCCTCATCTTGTGATGGTTGTACGGCACCCTATTGAGGGTTTGGCGTGTGAACACTTGCTTCGCCTCATAATTGTCTAACTGGTTTTGTTATGTGTTGTTGTAGAATTTTTCAATAGGCTATTCACCCCCATCTAGCCATTAGGACCTTACAGCTGTACTCCTGTCGTCTCACGTCGTGTCCTGGTCCCTGCACCGCTGCGACACTGTCAGCTGCCCACGTGCGCTTGTTTCCTTGTCGGCCCCGCTCTCGTCCTTGCTGCTGCTATCGTGTATGTTTTTGCTTGCTTTTTCGCCCTCACTGCTTGCCATGTTGTCTCCTCACATTAACTCAGCCTTGCTTTTGCTAGCAGAGCACGTGGTTCTATCCCTACCGCGTCGTGTCCCTTCATGTTCTGTGCGCGCGCAGGCGTCGCTTCCGGCCACGTTGTGCTAGGCCGCACATGCTGCTGCACCTTCCTTTGCTTCATGAGGACACCGAGCTGCTCTCGCCCTGCTCACACCCTCTTGCGTTCTCTCCACTCGTCCTCGCCATGTTCTCCCTCTCTGGCTATTGCTTGCTGTGGCCGTGTTGCCTTAGCGCTACCCCTCCGGAGCCGCCGTTGCCCATGCGTCATTCTGCCGTGCGCCTCAGGAGCACCGTCGCTGCGCCTTCCACCCCCGTCGTAGTTTCACCTCCATTGCCCAGCGCCAAGCCCCCACTATGCCCTAGCGCCACTGCCGCGCATAGCTCCGCCTTGCCTCCATCGAGCACCAAGCACCGCGCGCCAGCATGCCGCACCCCATTGTGGCCACGCCCACCGTACCGAGCCACAACGCTCTGCCACGGCTATGTCCGCCAGTGCCAGCTCTTTCCCATGCGCGAGGCTTCCTTGGTTCCATGCTAGAGCCGTGTCCCCAGCTCCTGCTATTCTCCCTCCCCCACGCCGTTCGCCTTGCCTCGCTCCTCCGCGTTGCTGTGGCCACTTCCTCTACCGCCACCGCGTGCGAGCGCAAAGTCCATAGCATGCCCGGGCAGCGTGGACCCGCGCCGCTCCACCTCCGCTGTCGCCGTGCCTTCTGTAGTTCGCCATCGGTGCATCCTAGTGCTGTGCTGCTCCACCTCTGGTCGTGCCCCGTCGTCGCCCCTGGGCTAGCCACGTGCGTGCATGGCCAGGGTGCCATGGGCCACCTTTGGCCGCATCACCGACGCCCGTGCGCACAGGCTGGTCTGACGCTGCTACTATGTCGCCTGGTCGCCGTTCCATCGGCGGGAATGGGCTAGAGCCGATGCTCCTCTGTTCCTCTGTTTCACCGTGGGAGAGAGAAGGGTAAGAATCCAAGTAGAAAGTTTGTACAGGGTTCTTATTGCAAGATATGTGACTCACATGAATAGTATGTTTGTACTGCGAGATGATTTGAGGAAAGCTCGGGGGTCTCATCGCTAAGGTGTAGCCATCGCCCTGCCCTGGTCGCGTGGGCTGGCTTACTGGGCCACCGGTCGCGCCCCCGCTTGGGCCAGCTTGTTGCTCTACGCACCGGTGGGCCGTCCGCTGCCGCGCTCGCATGTGGGTCGTCCTACCCGTGGGCCTCGCCTGGGCCGCTGGTCGCGCGGCCCGCCTGGGCCGCCACGTCCTTACCACGCCACTGGGCCACGCCTGGCTAGCAGGCCGCGTGCGCGGCTGTTGGGCCGCCGCGCCATGTTGGGCCACGCGCGCACCTACAAGCCGAGCTTGGCCGCCTAGGCCTTTTCCTATTGAGTTGTTTTGTTTTGTTAAATTAGTGTTCTTCAAAAATTGAAAATAAAGTGTAGAAAAATCATAAAAATACCAAACTAATTTTGTTAGGCACCTAAAATCATAATCTATCTATTAGCGTATTTGGTTCATCTAGTTTGAAAATGTTTCCAAGGTTGCTCTAATTATTTTAACATGCTTAATATTGTTAAAAGGTGAACTTATAGAAATTTCCGTGATAAATCGGTGATAGTGTTGGCTCTAAAAATTTTATAGTAATTACTAATATTATTAGTTGCTCACTATAATTTTTGTAGCTCTAGAGTAATTAGTTTGCTAGGTAGATGATGATGCCCTATTTCGAATAGAGATTAAATCGATAGGATGAAATAAAGAAACACTTTGGAATTTTATAACTAAAACATTTGTTGGAAAACATCTTATTTGATATGTAGCCTAAGTACGATCGTCGTTAGAACTATCTCGTTAACTTGAGAGGCGTAAATCGTATTTATACGAATCACGATTGTAGTTGATTAATTACTTCTTACATTGCATCGCATTGCATATCATATAGGTACGATGATGGATCAATAGATCAAGTGAAGGATGAGTGGGAATCTGGAGATGATGCAATAGGCTTTCCATTCAGATGATGTGGATGATCTGATTTTTGGTTATATCTTACACAGGTAAGACCCGGTGCATAACCCCTACTTTTCTGTAATTTAAATTATATTCGTGCATTAAGTTTTAAGGAGTTGAATGAAACCCACTTTTATATATATATATATATATATATATATATATATATATATATATATATATATATATATATATATATATATATATATATATATATATATATATATATATATATCCTATGAGTCTTCCTAGTATGACAGGATCATGTAGATTGCTATGCTACATGACTCCAATAGAAGTCGAGTGATTACCTATCACTTGCGAGATATAGGAAATATATTACTGTATTATTATCACTTAGAAAATATAAATGGTGAAAATGACAAATGGTGACGGGCAGGGATATGGTTGGGTATTGGTGGGTGTAAGAGGTTGTGTCCCACAGCTGCGGGGCATAGCTTGGTTACACTGCTTTTCCTGTGTGTGTCGGTTAAGGATCGGCCGTTACATAAGACTCTAGGCAAGTCATATACTTATTATTCTGAGCACATACTTAGGTATGGACGCTTGGAAGACTTGTTGCTCTCTTGTCATAAGGCGGAGGCGAGCAGCCTGGGTGTCAGCAGTGGCTACTTGCAGCGACCGCGACCTGGAGCGGTGACGACGGTGGATCTGTGATTTGTCTTTTCTTAGAAAAAAATTATTTTATGTGATCTATGATCTAAGAATTTGTCATCTTGTGATTGTCTTAAGGTAGAAGAAGATTGAAGGTAAAAGAAAAGCGAAGGCCAGCGAATTTTAATCTTACGGACTTGTCAAATCACATGACGCAGTCCGGAAACGCCTCGCCCACACATCCATCCGCAACGCTAAAGCCGCCGCGCCGCGGCGATGTCTTCCGCACCCCCGCCTCCGCCGTCGCTGAACCCCGACGCGCCCCCGCGCGTCGTCCGCGCGCTGGCGCGGCGGCCTCCTCCGCGCGCGCCCGGTCCGCCGCCGTGGGCGGAGCGTCGGCCTGCCGTGTCTGTCGACCTCGACCGCGGCCGTCGCTGGGTCCGCACCGAGGTGGACGGCGTCCGCGCCGCGTCGCTCCCTGCGCGGCACCGCCTCCGCTTGGAGGGCAACCGGTGGCAGCGGGACTGGAAGGTGTCCGAGGTCGCCGCGCGCGTGCTCGCGCTGCCTCCTAACGACGCGCACGCCGTCGACGCCGTGCTCAACTGCTGGGCCGGTCGCTTCGCACGCCGCAATTTCCCGTTGCTCATCCGCGTAAAGCCCTATACTCTCCCTTTTTTCTGCACGCCTGCTTGCTATACCGATACATGTTCGACGAAATGACTGTTGGTGCTGATGCTACTATTGGCCAGTAGTGTGGCATTCAAATGGGCAAATACTTGAGAGGAGCAGTACGCGGTGAACTTATAGTGCAGCATCTATTTCACTTAGGGGCCGTTTGGATCCTTTCATTTTGGAGGAATTGGAATCTACTCAATAAATTAAGCTTTGGTTTGGAATTTGGCATTCCACAACTTTTCCAAGTTCACATATATGCCTATCTCAAATTCATAGGGTGGGAAATGGAATTTGATTCTCTAGATCATCATGCTATGTTTCTACTCTCTAACTTATAGCACGGTCTTCAACTTGCTTCCCTATAGTTGAAATGCTACATAGAAGTATCTCCCTTGTATGGCTAACAATAATATACAAATATATTACATATACAACCCTATTAGCTTAATTAATTTGTGCCTAAATTATAATTATTAGAATGAATTCAATTCGAAGGATCCAAACAGGCCCTTAGTGTTGAGTTCTAGTTGGTATTGATGGTAACAAGTTCATTCTCAGTTGAGATTATGATCATTTTCGCTATGCAATGATTACAAATTTACAATCACCACTTTTGTTTGTTGCTAACATGCTATCAGATAATCAATTTACCTTAATAGCGCAAGTATTCTGTAGCAACTATCTTTGGTTCTTTATATAAGGATTAAACTACAGTTTACGGTAGCCTTGCGTCTATTTGCAGGTGGCATCGGCAACTTTGCTGATATTTTGTTTTGTCTATGGATTTCTCAGATGGACATTTACAACTTTGATGTTCGCTATCAATATGTCTCTAAAGCTACGGTTTTCTCAATCAGTTCAGAAAATCTAGTTGTTCTCGCAATAGTCAATTGTCACCATATTTTTTGTGGGCATGTTATTAGAGACTGTATTATAGAACACCTTAGTAGCTTCTGCACTTGCAAGTCATGGTTCTTATTTTGTAGCAAACCAAACATCTCCATAACTTCACTGATTACAAGTTAGCCTGTTCCAGTGATAATGCACTCACACAGTTTGTGTCACCTGTAGGAAATTACAATTTCTGGATCCTTGAAACATGCTGTACATGTGTTCCGCTGGATGAAAAATCAGGAGAACTACTGTGCTCGCAATGACATTTATGGCATGATGATTAGGTTACATGCTAGACACAATCAGGTTGATCAAGCGCGTGGCCTGTTCTTTGAGATGCAAGAATGGCGGTATGGGTCATATGTCATACTTTCAACACCTTGAACAATAATTACCTATTCTTTTCTTTCACCGTCACAAGAATTCACAGACTCATATAAGTTAACTACAAATAATAAGTTTGCTGTAGAAGTTCTACTGATTCATCGTATTAGATTGTCATTTGCAAAGTTTCATGACGTTTATTTGTTTTGCGTTTCCTTATTGTACACTATTGAAGAGAAAATCCATCCTATGCTGCTGAATCACCGAACTGATTCAGAATAGGATACTTGCTGTAGGCCCCACATATGATTGTGGTGTATTGTGTGAATACTATGTTATTTAGTAATATTCTTCAATGTATAATGAACCACTCTGTAATGTGGGGCCATCAGTACCAACGCAGGTGCAAGCAGTCAGCAGTAGCCGCGTCAGGGTAATCGGTGAAGTTTCAGAGTTAGTTCAGTTTCAGTTAGGCTCTTGGTTCAAGGAGGATTCAGTTTATAAGAAGATATTGGTTGTTAGGAGATTATGTTTGTCTAGAGATAAGATAGTTGCTTGTGCATGGGGCGATTGTAATCAGGCCTATTATATAATATAAGTCCTTGATGTATTTTGGAAACACCAAGCAAGATTAATCTACTCCCTCCAACCTCTCTCTCTACCAAGCGCAGGGAAGTCAGGGCTTGACCCCAGCCCTCTGTCTCCTCTCGTTTACCAGCTATATCCTTTTCTGTTCCATGCTCCTTATTTTCTACTGTTATTATATCACACCAATCAGATATGTTGCTTAAAATATAGTTTACATGCAGCTGTTGTTCTTGTATTGTCTTTTCATTAGTTTGGTGAAATGGTAGCCTTTCCATTATCTATTCACTCTTGGTATGCTTTACACTAACAATATATCCATAGGTGCAAGCCTGATACTGATACATACAATTCTTTGATCCATGCTCATGCTCGAGCTGGCCAGTGGCGTTGGGCCATCAACATTATGGATGATATGCACCGTGCTGCTGTAAGTATTCTTCACAGTTATATTATTCATTCCGTCATAATTCCATACTTGTCTCGATGTGCTTTGTACTTTCTTAATGCTATGGAGCAACTTGGAGAGTTTTCTTGATCATTGCTCATGATTGCTTTCAGACTGTGAACTCACTATTGAATTTTTTGCTCACTATGCTTAGAAGGTGGAGGCTTGCTAGCCTTGTGAATGAATGTAACAAGTTATTGTTGCAGTATAAATTCATAATCTCCATTCTTCGTAGATAGATGCTCATGGGAGAATTTCTTTTCTTTTGTTTCTTCTTTTCCGGGCAATGAGGTAGAAGCACCTTCTTAATTGAAATGAGTCGTTGACAGCTCCCCTGCATATTCGAGAAAAAAAGGGGTAGAAGCACACTTGCACATGCTTTCATGTGTGAATACCCGTGGAAGTGAATTCAAGTAGTACTACCCCTGCACCAACACCAATAATGAATTAATGGCAATTACTAAAGTACATAGTGCTGCATGTAGCTTTGCTACAAATTTAGTTTTATAATGCCATAAATCATCTCATGTACATCAAAGATATGTACTTGCTGGTACAGTTTGCATGTGATTTCATTTTTTATGTTGTGCTTACTTTCCATTTTAAAACATCTGACTAATCTTGTGTTTTCTCAAATTCTGATGTTATGTTTAATTTTTTTATATGTTTTTTTTTCTCGAAAAACGTAGGAGATCTGCGCCTCATTATATTAAGAAGAAGGAGGGTGTAAGAACCCAACAACAATTACACCAAACACCCAACACACCAACACAAACACAACACCACGCACTCACAGCCTAACACGCCTCAGGAAACAACTGGAGGCCGATCCTAACAGCACCAATCAGCACCAGGGACTAACCACCAGGGAGGGGGCAGACAGGAGGGATAATCCTCGAGCCCCTGCCGAGGTCCACAGCCGACGCTCCTCTCCAGCCAAGATTAAAGCCCCAGCAACACTTGGAGCCGACCCATAAAAAACACAGCGATTACGATGATTCCAGATAATCCAGGCTCCAAGAATGATTAGGGAATTAACACCTTACCTCACCAGCTCAGAAGTAGCACTACTAGTTCTTTCCCACCAATCAAGAAAGGAGTTTTCTGAAGGTTGTGGGGATAAGGCGTGAAGACCGACCTGTCTTAGCAAAAGAAACCAAAATTCCGTAGCAAAGACGCAACCGACCAGGAGATGGTTGATGGTTTCTTCATCTTGATCACAAAGTGGACAGCATTCCGGGCGGGGCAGCCCACGGCGTGCAAGTCGGTCTGCTGTCCAGCACTTATTGTGCGCAACAAGCCATGTGAAGAACTGACATTTAGGTGGTGCCCAGGACTTCCAAATTTTCTCCCATGGAGGAAAGAGGGTCGAACCCAAGAAGAAACTCTCATATGCCGACTTGGCTGAATACTGTCCATTAGAAGATAGCCTCCAAATATGTCTGTCCTTCCTTTCTGGCTGTAGAACAGTGACTGAAAGGATGTCCCATAGATTGATTAGAAAAAAAAATGCTACCATGGTCCTAATACATGCAGCAGTCATTTTTTTAATGAAATTTTGAGAGTTGTTGCTGAAAGTGAATAGGCATCACTAAACCAGAATAGACATTGAGGATTACTATGAAGATCTGGATTACTGCTTAAAAACTAATTGCCTGAATGCTCCTGGAGTGACATTAACAAATAAACATCATTGGAAAAAAATCCTAGTCATTATACATTATGGTGGTTTAGTTTGCTCTTTTAAAAGATACTTTTTGTTGCAGATACCTCCTAGCCGAACTACGTATAATAATGTTATAAATGCGTGTGGGGCTGCTGGTAACTGGAAGAAAGCTTTAGAACTTTGTAAGAAGATGACTGAAAATGGTGTAGGACCAGATTTGATCACGCACAACATTGTCTTGTCTGCTTTCAAGAATGGAGCTCAGTATTCAAAAGCCATAGCTTATTTTGAAATTATGAAATCCTCTAAAGTTGCCCCTGATACGTGCACCATGAATATTGTGATCCATTGCCTTGTAAAGGTTGGGCTGTATGGGGAAGCTATTGAATTGTTTAACTCAATGAGGGAAAGAAGAACAATATGTCCTCCAGATGTTGTTACATATACTAGCATAATGTATTCTTATTCTGTTTGTGGGCAAGCTGAAAATTGCAAGGCGGTCTTTGATATGATGGTTGCTGAAGGTGTCAGACCTAATATTGTATCCTACAATGCACTTTTGGGTGGTTATGCCTCACATGGTATGCACACAGAGGCCTTGGAGACTTTTAAATTACTGAAGCAAAATGGGTTGAGACCTGATATAGTTTCCTATACCTCCTTACTTAATGCTTATGGTAGATCTGCACAACCTGAGAGGGCTAGGGAGGTCTTTAATGAAATGAGGAAGAATGCATGCAAGCCAAATAAAGTCAGTTACAATGCACTTATTGATGCTTATGGATCTGCTGGAATGTTGAAGGAAGCCATTAGTCTGCTGCATGAAATGGAACAAGATGGCATTCAACCGGATGTTATTTCAATCAGTACTCTGTTAACAGCATGTGGCCGCTGCAGGCAGCTAACTAAAATTGGCATAATTCTTGCAGCAGCTAAGTCTCGAGGGATCCAACTAAATACAGTTGCTTACAACTCAGGCATTGGAAGCTATTTAAGTTTGGGAGATTATAAGAAAGCTTTGGAGTTGTACACGTCAATGAGGTCAGGCAATGTGAAGCCAGATGCTGTGACTTACAATATACTCATTAGCGGATCTTGTAAATTGGGAAGGTATGTAGAGTCTCTGCAATTTTTTGAAGACATGATGGACCTGAATATTCATTTGACCAAGGAAGTCTACTCGTCTGTGATTTGTTCATATGTCAAACAGGCAAGTGTTGCTGGCATTATCTCTCTGGTTCACTGTACAGAATCAGTATTCTAACAATGGTAATTCAGGGAAAACTAACTGAAGCAGCATCTGCTTTTAATTCTATGAAAGAATCTGGTTGCTTCCCTGATGTTTTGACATATACAACAATGATTAAAGCCTATAGTGATGATGGTAAGAGTCTCTTAGGATGAGAAAATATTTCAATAGTTTTAAATTATTAACTAATCCTGTGTTCCATATGGATCATAACTCATAAGGGAGCTGGAGGAGAGCATGGGACCTATTCAAAGAGATGGAATGTAATGACATACAGCCAGATGCTATTGTCTGTTCATCCCTCATGGAAGCATTGAATAAGGGAGGTCAACCTGAAAGGGTCCTTCAGTTGATGGAATTCATGAAGCAAAAACAGATTCAATTGAACCAAAAGGCTTATTTTGAGATAATGTCTTCTTGCACCATGTATGTTTATCCACTGTTTTAAGTTGTATGTGCACTCTTGAATTGGTGACTAGGTTGATTATTATTGAAACAGTGTTCACTCTCCACTATTATGTTGACTTCTTAAATGTATCTACATTTTGCTGCAGCGTGCAGCATCACAATGTTTAGTTGTACTACATATTTAGGCGTGGGTAACTTTCACTCCTGTTATGTACATAGTATTATGCAGCTGAACTTTTGAATTACCATTTGTATTTTATTGTGTTACCATTTGAGATACTCACATGTACCTGCTTGTTGTTTTGGTGTCACCTCGCCAAATATATACAATTACTCGTCAATAAGAAACAATAGAACTAAAGTCGTATATTTGTTGAGATAGCAGGATAAAACATTGTCATGGGTAATATGTCTCTCTTTTGCGTTAGAACAAATCGTGTAACTAACAAACTGATGTGTTGAGGCTACTGGAACTATTTGTTTGCTTACTCTGTTCAAATGATTGTTCAGTTATCCAATGACATCCTTTTATATTA
Source organism: Miscanthus floridulus (assembly GCF_019320115.1). Lineage (NCBI taxonomy): Eukaryota > Viridiplantae > Streptophyta > Magnoliopsida > Poales > Poaceae > Miscanthus > Miscanthus floridulus. Next base: position 132,944,020 of record NC_089582.1, on the reverse strand, counting down.
CTTGTTGGGCATTTGCAGTTTTAGAAAAAGAGCCTCTGCACCAATAACCATTATCATCTAGATCATGTCATGCTTTTATCTTGTTTTCATGGATATTTGATGCAAGGAGTAGTTTGATGTTCTATTTTTCTGTTATATTTCTTTTAAAAGATTACTAGTCCTGGTAATTTAACTTGTGGGAGTGTGGGACTTTCACTGCTTGGCAACAGGCTACGGGACTGGAAAACAGCAAGTCAAATAATCGAACATTTGGATTCCTCTCTCTCATCAATTTCTTGTGGCACACTAAACCATATTTTAAATTTTCTTGGAAAATGTGGCAGGACAGAGAGCATGATGAAGGTATAATTTCTCCCCTTAAGAAGGTGCCATGTGTAACATATTTTTTTATATAATTTCCAATTTCCAACTAAGACAATGTCATGGAAATAACTACTTTGTTATCATTTATTTACATTACCCAGTTACCTGGCAGAAACTGCTCTGGCACCATAATGTTTTTCCTGCAAACTAAGAACCATTTGATCTTAACATCAGAAATTCCGGTAGACTCCTGTTTCAGAGGAATTACTACTTCTGTCTGATGTTAATCTTCCTTCAGTGTTACTGTGTTGGTTTCTTAATGGCACCAAATGTGTGACAGCAAGATATAGCCTCCATGCATAACCTATATATTGCTGTTCTCTACCAAATAAATGATTTGTGCATGAAGAATAATATTACCATCTTTACTAGCTTTGAATAATCACTGTTTCTTTTGTGAAATGCTTTGATGCTTGAGGAACACACCGACTTGTTCATAAAACTTGTGGAAAAAACTATTTCAGTAGTGGTGCTTTGTCTGTTGGTCGTGCATTTCCTGTTACTGCTTCTCCTTGGACTTTTTGAAGGATGATACTTATTGTTATGATTTTCTATCACACAGCTGTTCTATAAGATGGTGACTTCATGCTCTACTGTGGGCCTTTCTACTTATACGATTCTGCTGAGAAATCTCTTAGTTGTGGGGAAATGGAGAAAGTATGTTGAGGTACACAGGGCCTATCGCTAGGCAGCTATACTGTCTCATTTGAATAAGAGTTGATGAGTCCTTCATAAAAGACCCCCTTAAAAAAAGAGGATTATATTTGCTAGATTCCATTTGCAACTTGCTAAATTGTGATAAGATGTTGGTGTATTAAAGATCTGCATTATTTCTTTTAAATCAGAATGTCATACATTGTTTTTTCGTTTGACATCTTTTGTCTTGTTATTTGGTGTGAAGCCTTCATCCGCTATGACCTGTTAGAAAATTTTGAATTATGGTAAATTATTCATTCAACCTTCTGCCTCCAGCAAACAACAAGCATTTTAAGTTAGGAGTTGATTAGTATCTGACTCAAAATATGTATGAAACAGGGGGAAAAGATGGACGATAGTTTGTAGGTGTCGAACTTAATCTCGTCTCTAATTATTGTCTTTGTTTGGTCCATGTAGGTTTTGCAGTGGATGGAAGATGCTGGAATCTGTCCAACACTCTATATGTATCAAAGCGTGCTTCCATATATCTGGAGAGACAACAGTATGGACTATGTTACTCTCATGCAAGAAAAAATAAGTATGACACTTCCCAATCTAATCATTGTTTGCATGAAAAGCATGTTATTGTTCTTTGATCTAATAATATCTTTAAGTATTTTTATATTTATTTGTATTCATTATTGCCCTTGTTAAATCTATAATGTCCAGTTTGGGGACTTTGGTGCATTCCATCTCATGTTTTGAAATTTCTTGAACTAAGCTTCTGCGAAACGCAATTACTGTATTTTGTTAACCATCATAGTTCAATTACTGTTCTTCTTCTTAGGCCTTTGTATTTTGATGTTTTAATTTATTTCATATTAATTAATTCATTTTTTCTGGGAAGTGTTATATTTTTCATAAAACTATTTTGAATCAAATTAGTATTATAATATGATATTATACTGATATAAAATCAGGAGGAAACAAGATGCAACATGCAACTACTTTAATTAGTCCATGTATTAAAGAAACAAAAAACATATATTTAATTACCAAATTACTCTTATGACAAACCAAAGCGAGTTATAAAAACAAACAATGTGATTTCCAAAGTCTCATAGTACCATTGCACTTGTATTGGATGTTTGGAATCCTTTTCTTCCTTTGAATCTTCCTTTGTATCATATGCTCCTTCAATGTCTGTGAATGTATGAACCTGAACCAATGGATTTTAAGGGTTTGTTTTACTTTGCTCTGTTGCCTGTCATGCCTTTTGATTTCGTTTTACTTTAATGGTAGTGAAAACCTCTTTTGATGCAACATACATGTATGATGGATTGAAGTGACTTTTATTGATCAATTCGTCTTTAGTCCTTATTCTTTATATGCTCTTCACTATACTTTACTTATTCTATATGCTCTTCAGTATTCTCATTTCTGTTTCCATTTCTCCATGTGATTACGGGAGCATTGTGTGTTTTGCATCATGTTTTCCTGTATGACCCATTTTAGCTTGCTCATTCCAGATGCGTTGCGAGAGAAGGTAACATGAACTTCAGCGATGCATTTGCTTGCTTGGTATCAAGTACTAGAAGTCCATAACTGAATACTGAAGGTAGCTTCAGAATGACACTAGCAACATCCAGGTAGGACATGATTGTGAGTCTGCCCTAATTCCTCTTCAGAAAAAAATGGATATGGTAAGACTTTTCTAATATAAAAGAGTTCACAAATATTCCCTGTTTCTTGTTATATAAGCTGTTGCCTTACCAATGTACTTCTTAGGGACTTCAAGAACTGTAGAAATGGACATGTTTCTACAATTGATAAAAAGTTGTCACATGCGAAAAGGATAGCCTCATGAATCATTTGCTATGGCTTCGCTTCTAATGATCACAGAAATTGGCCCATTTGTTGCTCGTATAGCTTGGCTCAGAAAAAAACCATGTTACTCTTAGTTCGAAGTCTTCTTTTTTCCACTGAAGAGTTTAGATTATTCATTCTTGTATAAGTCACTGTGACAGCAGTTCTACGACATTGTAATTTATCAATGCCTTCGAAGCGAGCAGTTTTCCCATCTAGTGTCATTGTCTCGAGAATAAATCTGCTGTAAATAATGAAACAGAGGCCATAACTGGGACACTGAGGCTTTTCATGAAAAAAGGGAGAGATGGCCATATGAACCAATACTTGTAATATTATGATATATAAGCAATTCTAAGCAGGGTGCCTGATGGCATACATGAACCTTAGCGCTTGGTGAGTATCAAGTCAAACGCATGCTTGTACTTAATTGTAAAGATTTTGCAATAATTTTGGGAGTTATCAAAGATTGAGACCTCGAATACATTTTACTAAATAGAATGTTAATATTTATCTGCTAATAATTGGACCTCTCTGTTTGGATCTCTATAGATAGTAATTAAATATTTCTTATGTCTTAAATTATAAGTCATTTTAACTTTCAGGAGAGTTAAAGCATCTCAAGTTTGATCAAATTTATATAATAAATAATATTATAAGTATTATTAGATTCTTTATTAACTATACTTTTATAGTATACTTACTTGATGTCTTAAATCTTTATAATTCTTTCTATAATTTTGGTCAATTTGAAGATGCTTTCACTTAAAAAAAATTAGAACGACTTATAATTTGGAAGGTAAGGAGTAATACATTTTGCTAAGCAGGCTATGCTGAAAATTCTACTGTCCACCCATTGCCTTCCGTTCTGGTCCGTTAACGCGAGTGGTGCACACTTCGGGAATCAGCAGATGTCCATATATGGCCCAGATGTGTGTTGTCGGTAGTCTCAGCTCGCTACGGTGGTGCGCGCACGTGAGCAATTGAGCACGAGTACATACACGTGGTTTGTGTGTCCACCAACCACCACCATGGGGCAAAACCAGAGAGGGGAAAACTGCACTTATAATGTTAATCTGACACTCTATATTAAGATTAGTGTGTGTGTGTGTGTGGACTTGTTGGCATTCCAGAGCTAGCTAAAACGCGATGCCGTCACTCAAAACGCCTTTTGTGCCGCTTCGTCACCGAAACGTTGCGGGTTGTCAACCTGCCGATCGAGCCCGGCTTTGTGATGGCCTGCCCCTGAACGTAACGCCCGAAACGAGGCGAGGCTTTCCCCTGCTCGTGTCGGCTCGATCGGCTGGGCTCCCCGCGGCGGGCACGACGCGCCCGTCACGCGACGGCGAAGTGGCGGCAACCAACCTAGCAAGCGACGTTGACAATGACAAACGAACGATGCGCGATCGAAAGCTACCCGCCACCGGACTGGATGGATGATGGATCCCTCCTCGTCCAGTCGTCCGTCGTCACGAGCGCATTAACCATGCCGGCCGGCCGTCCGCCCGCGCTGCCCGGGCGGCTCTGTCGCCGGCCGGCCCACACCTGTGCTCCCGGGGGTCAACCACCACCCATGCCTGCGCTGCGGTGCGCACGCGAGCCACGCGACGCTTGCAACTTGTGACGGCGGACCCTTTAAAAACTCTCATCACTCGTCGCTACTAGTGCTCCGCGTGCGTAGTGCTCCGTATATACACTTTTTTTTGTTGCTCTTTGCCTTTTGTATTTACAAGCTAGGACCCTGATCACCAACCGTGCCGTTCCTTTTCCAAAAACAAAAGCGAAGGAGAAAGGAAAAGGAAAAAAACTCGCTTCGCGGTGTCGGTGAGGGACGCCTTGCTCTGCATCTGCTCTGCTGAGGACGGGGCAGGATGAATCAAGGAGGTCATCTCCTACGCACACCATCTCCTTGGACCATGGATCAAATAAAGGGAACACTCTTCTTTTCTTCTCCCGCTTCGAAGCGATCGTATCACGGTTGAAGAAGGTGAACTACCGCCACTCGTCATCTTTATGTACAATACACCGACGGTTTCGTTGTGTCGGTCGGAACAATCAGTCGCTTGCTGATGCTCTGCCCGCGCGCCGCAGCCGCCGTCGGTACGTTACTGCGCCGTGCTCGACGGGGTGGGCGGCTGGAGCCCGGTCGTCGGAGGGAGTCAGTGCTCGAGGCGCAGCAGCGGCGGGTGGGACGACTCGACGAGGATGGACCAGAGGATCTGCACGTCCTCGCAGGGGCACGACTTGACGTCCTCGTACAGGATGTAGATGCCCCTCTCTGCTCATCACAACACGCAGCAGAGAACATATCAGAACATGGATTGGATTGGATTGGATTGCATTCAATCGATCGGCGATCAAAGCACGAGCACTAGAACAGGAACGACAGAAGGAGCCGGGAGACGGCTGATGGCACGTACTCTTGTTCTGCGCGGAATGCATGCGGATCCAAAGCTTCTTGAGCGGCGAGAAGAGCGACCGCATCCACGCCATGGCCGGCCGCTCCGTCTCCCGCGATCGCTCCGGGCCCAGACTCTCCCAGCCCCAAGCCGTCGAACGCCGATCAGCCCAGCAGCTGGAATCGGCGAGGAGCAACGCCGCGATCGCTCGCCGCCCGCCAAGGATTTTCGGACGAGCAGCCGGGTTGCTTTGCTTGCTTGGACGCCGGCCGGGTGAAGTCACTGTGAAGTCCTCCGCTTTACTTCGACTGTTCTTTCTTTCCTACCGCCGACCGCGCCCCCGCTCTTAATAATCACCGGGAGCGGGGAGGGGGAGGAGGGCTTTAAAACTCCCGGTGCCGCGTCGCTGTCCGTCCATATCTGATATCTCCCCCTCACGAATAAACAAGCGGGCGGGCGCGCGGGAGCCTTTCGTTCCGCGCTAGGCGCTGCCGCTCGAGAAAACTAAAGGCCAGCCTCCTCGCGACGCAGCCTGAAGGGGGGAAATCTCGTCTCCGTGTTAGGTCATCATGGTCTACCGCGTCATCATCAACAACAAAAAGCCACGTTGTTCATCTGCCGACCGATCGATGGCCGCCTGCTTCTTCTTGAATTGGTTTATTTTCGACGCGACGGAGAGGGAGAACTGCCGCACTGGTCATAAACATTTCTTTGTCATGAGTATCGTATGAGCTATATATATTGAGCTACGTGCTCAAATTCAGTAACAGCCGCGTTTCTGTCGGCATGCGGTGTTCAGCAATCGGTTTGTGGACTTCTGATCCGTCGGCATGCTCAGATATATACGTTCAGGTGGACAGATGGTCAACAACACTAGCTCTAGTTCCTATGTCAAGAACAGCTCCAGCTGATCTTTCAAATCAAAAAGAAAAAGAAAAAAGAACAGCTCCAGCTGCTGCCTGTTTGTAACATGTAAGAACTAGCGATTATTTCTTCTTCAGGAGCATAAATAGCACACTCGTCAGATGAGCTCTTTCGGTCTTTGTCATATAGAGAGAGCACTGCATATGTTTTCCACGTACACAAGTGTCGACAAACAAACAAACAAAACCCTCGCAATCACAAACAAAGCACGTCGGGCGAATTCTCCGTCGGTGAACACAAACATAACAGCGCGGTCAGCCGTGAACAGGTGCCTACAGGTCCGCCGTCCGGCGCGCGCACACGTCCATAGAAATGCGAAACGGGACCAAACAAACAGGGCTCGGCGTCATCTGTTGAAACATCCCCATTGCGGCACGAGACAAACGCAAACAGGAGAGCTTTCCCTTGCAATCCCATCCCATCCTACAGAGACGATCGACAACGACCGACCACACCACAAGGAAAAAGAAGAAGAAAAAAAGGAGGCGTACGAAATGGTGCGTGCGTGCGTAGGCAGGCAGTAGGCACTGCTGCGACCGCGATGGTTTCAGTATCTGAGGCGATGGCGAGAGCCAAGCTAACCGGGCGGGGCCCTGTGTTCGCGGCGGTTGCCTCCTCGCTTTCCTCCCCCCCCAGCCGACGGCCTGCAGATCTCAATATGGATGGAGCCCCTGAGAGGCATCAGTGGAATGCCAAGTCAATCTCTGGCCCTACCCCTGCTCGCCTCGCCTGGGACTGGGCTTCGCCAGATGATCTCCTCCGTGCTACAGCTACTACTGAACTTGCTAACAACCAATTTCAAGAGTGCTTCTAGAAAATGGGGTCAGTGAGAGCGTCTTGTCTTGTGTGAGGGGATGAGTTAGAGCATGCCATTCTTGCGATCGAATTAACGTATAGCATTGGGATTTGCACTCTAGATTGTTCTGATGTGATTTAGTCTGCTGTTAGCATGCGAACTAAACTAGGTGCAGATGAGCTAACCCATGGACCATTAAAATTTGACCACTGCATTTGCTGCATATCAGCATATGTGCTAGTCACTTTTTTCTCTCTCTCTTTTTTAAGATGGATAACTGGATTTTGGTATTATCATCTATAGGCGTAATCCAGTATAACAATCACATATCCTATACAATTTATTTTTATGCATTCAGGTAGCGATTCTGTACTTTTTTTTGGAAGTACGGTGCATGAGACAAGGATATAGGAGTATTTCTCATTAGTAGGCTAAACTTGTTTGTTTTGGGCGTCTTACTTTCGATTCCCTCATTTCTAGCAGTGGTCTGGTTACTGAAGCTCCGGAAGTTTATTTACATTTGATATAATGCGCAGACACATTGGTAAGAATGTGCAAGATGTTTGTAGTTGCACAGTCAGGGAATGAAACAACTTTTTTTTTAGGGGAAGGGAATGAAACAACTGATCACCAGCATAATGCTTTGGCAAAAAGAAAATGATTGGAATAGAAAAGGAAAGAAGATAGCCACCATTGCCCTCAATGGTGTTGCTAATGCTAATAACTATGAACAAAATATGGTGCGGCAGATTTTTCCTAACCAAATGCTATCTGCACCTACCCTCGTTTGAAACATGCGAGGCATGAAAATTGCAAGGACTGTTGAAGTGCAGGCACCATTTCTGGTATTCTATCGTACACCTTTCGTCAGAAGGTGCAAAGGTGAAAAAGGCATGATAACACAAAATCTGAGCACTCAACTTCTCCATCTTATCTAAAATACCTCTTCTGATATACAAAAACACATGGATATTAAGATAAACTAGCTAGTTAGCAATTTCTCTATGACGACATAAATGAGGAGCAATCTTTAGAAAATGACCGAAATGAGGAACATAAAATCCTTGTACAGAGTATTTTTAGACTTGCTACACCCTGCATTTCTACTTACTAAAGTTCAGTAAGACGTTTTTCCATTAATGTGGAACAGATTGGGAGGGGAAACGAATCATGTACAGTGGTGCACACTTGTGAAATAAAATAACTGATTGCCACCATTGGTTTGGCAATAACGAAATAATGGAATAGATAATTAAGAAACAAGATAATGACCATATGATGGCAGATTTCCTCAACTCTATGCTGTTTCTCCTGAGCCTCACTTTAAATACCCAAAGGCATAGCAATTGTGAAGACTTCAGCATTTGGGTTAAGCTACGTGATTCTGAATCTCTGATCTTCCAGCCTTCAGCATGCTTACAGGTGACATGCCTTGTTTGCACTTGTACTCAGTAAGCAGTTCTCCCATCAGTTTTGGAGCGTGAAGGTTTCACTAAATGCTTGGAAAGTGCAGATGAATATTGCTGGTGGTCGAGGCTCATACACAGGCTATAAGAGTAGAAATATTTCGAGAGGAACGCATAGTATGACATATTGGAAGAAAAGCATTGTAAATAGCACCAGGACTCATACTGTCATACACAGGCGCTATAAGAGTAGAAAATTTTCTCGAGGAACTCATACTTCTTAATATCACAATGCTAAACAGCATGGTAACAAAAAAAAAGAGATTTCAATTTAAGAACAAATGGCCCCTCTATTCAATGGGCTTATTTTCAGAAGAGGCATACACGAGAAATCAATAACCTTAATCTTAGGCAGCCAAGCTATTTAATGAGTATGAGAGCTCAGCATCTTCATACATACTGAGAGATGAAAAGATCAAATACAAGCCGATCGCCAGCCAATGTTAGTTACAAAAGAAGAGAACAATCATGACCATCTGGACAGCTTCTAATGAGCATGAGTTACAGTTGCACCACCTGCCTAAAACACAAGGATATGCTAAAATTAGACTTCAGAGGGCACAATACCAGCACGAGTTGCAGCATAAGCATCTGCAAGGCCAGGAACAGAGTCCTTGTGACAGTCGATGAACTTCAATTTAAAAGTCTCCTCTCCTAAACTAGTTATTGTGAAAAAGTTTTTATTGCTATTCAGCAATCCCTTTTCCTCCAGGACCTTCAAGACAAAATGCCGGGGCACAAGCCGCTTCTTCAGGCTGTATGAGAGCAGGACAGGCCTTTCCACAATGTACCGTGGCTCCATCATAGCCTCATTGATTAGGAACTCAATCTTGCGATCAAGAATCTTGTCAGATATTCCTATTATTGATGGCGCCTTGGACACTGCAGTGGAAACCTCAAACTCAGAACAACCAAGGGTCATCTTAAAGAACTCAAGCTTGGCGGCAACCTTCTCTTCGGACATACAGGAAACGACGGCCACTGCATGCCCGAACATCCCCGAAGTGGGAGGCACCCCAAGTTGTTCCGCCCGTGGCAGAAACTCTTTCACGCGTTCCGGGTTGTAGGTAAGCACCCGCGGGACATTTGAACACAGCTGGGCAATATCTCGAACACCCCACTGACGAAACAAAGCTATGTTGGGCTTGATTAACCTATCAAGGCTCGCGAATCGCGATGAGGAGGATCCCATTCCTCTTTGCGGCCACCAGGACCTTCTCAAACGAGCCGTAGAAAGAGATGAAGAACTCGAGCCTGGGAATGACGTCGCCCTTGCGGAGAGCGCGTGAGGCGACCAGGAGGAAGCGAACGATTTGGGGAGTAGAAAGACCGATGCGGTCGCGGAGAGCAAGAAGGCGGGGGGCGATGTTATTCACCGAAGCGCGGAGGAGCAGCTGGTCCGCGGAGACGACGGCGGCGATGTCGGCACGGGAGAGGCCGGTGCCGGCGAGCAGGGTGAGGATGGCATCGGGGTTGGAGGCGGAGATGAGGCGGCAGGAGGAGAGCTCCTCCAATGGTCTATTGGATGGTCTGGATAATTCCTTGAACGCCTTGTTGGAAACCTCGCCGGCTTGGGCGGGTGCGAGGCCGCAGGAGGCGACGAGGTAGTCCTCGAGGGAGAAGGGTGCGGGGACGGTGGCCGTGGAGGTGGAGAGGAGGCGGCACGCGCGGGAGTGGATGTGGATGGGGGAGGGGAGCGGGGAGGCGGCGCGGAGCAGAGGGAGGAGGCGATTTCGGAGGCGCAACATCGCTGGTCTCCGCGGCGGAGGGGTAGGTCGTCGGCCGCTGTTGAGGAGGACGACTGGACGAGACACCACCTTTTTTGTTCCGTGTGTGTGGACTGGGCCCTCTCCCAGAGTGGATGGGCCACGAAGCAGCGACTGGTCTGGACTGGATAGCGGACCGGGCTCGCTCGGCTCTGTGGCGGATCGCTGATGGAGGCTGGCCCGACTGTTTTTTGTTTCTGGCTCAAATCTCGTTTCTCATTTTGCTAAAAAAAAATCTCGTTTCTCATTTTGCTAAAAAAAATTCTCGTTTCTCATGTTCATCTAGTATGAGATTTCCCCTAACTCTAGTAAGAGATAGGAATTACGGGCGAGTTAACTTCTGCCAAAATATAATTGTCAAAGATTGGGGCTGTTTGGACACGTAGTAATCATTTACAGGCGTATGAGCATCTTCAAAAGACTCTTTATATATTTCCTAAATTACAGGAATAGAGATTTCCTCAACTCTATGCTGTTTGATTGATGGTTTCTGCGGCTGATAAGCCGACTGAAGCTGATTTGTTGTGAGAGAAAAACACTACTCCATGGCTGATAAGTTCAAGAGAACTTCCATCAGAAGGTGTAAATGTGAGGTGACGTGATAACTGAAAATTTGAGCACTCGAATCCCACATCCTCTAAATATCCCTCCATATACAGAAGATCATATGAATATTCAAAATCAAAATTTCCCTGTTAGAATTTATTTTTCTTCACTTTGAGGTATGTCCCAACACGTACTCTGCAGCGCACGGCCATGCACGCTCAAATTGGTGGCCCACATGATTACCATAAACGCTAGTACAAGAAATGGTATAACTGATTACTAGCATTACACTTTGGGAAAAAGAAAATGATATAATAGAAACAAAAAATAATAATTGCCATTATCTTTTATATAATGATGCAGGCTTGGTACAAAATCTGCTGAAGATTTTCCCAACTAAATGCTATCCCTACTTACCCTCATTTTAAACATGCAAGGAACAATTATTACAAGGCCCGCAGAAGTGCAGGTATCATTTCTGGCACTCTTGGATATTTGATCAAAAGGTTTAAAGCTGATAGCATGAAAATACAAAATATGAGCACTCCCCATCCTATCCAAACACTCTCCTGCTATATCAAAATTATATGGATATTAAAATCTCAACTTGTAAACAAGCATTACCACAATATAACTTAGAAACATGAAATCCTTTTACAGAATATTGTTGGACGTGTTGGAAAGCTGCATTTCTAGCGTTGGTATTCTATTTCTATCACTAGTATATGTTGGGTCTGGACATCTAACTTTCAGTTCTCAACAGTACCCAGTGATCTAGTAGTTAGTAAAGCTCAATTAGATGTTTATCCATTAATGTGCAATACATTGGGAGGGAAAGTGCAGAATGCTCAGAATTGCAAAGTTATGAAATGAACTGATTGCCAGTGTTATGCTTTGGTAAAAACAAAACAATGGAATAGATAGGAAAGGACATATTTGCTAAATGGTGGCAGATTTGTTCAATTTTATGCCATATGTGCTGAGTGTCATTTTAAACACACGACATGACAATTGCAAAGACAGCAGAAGTGTAGACATCATTTTTAGTATTCTATAATGAACTTCTCATCAAAAGGTGTAAATAGTGAGACATGATGTTAAGTGACCTGAGCACCAGAGTCCCACATCCTATCTAAATACCTTTGACGATATGTCAAAGATCATATGCATATTCAAAAGGGAACCTCAACTTGTCAACTACCGCTAGGACAGCATACGTAACAAGCACGGGATTCTTGCGAAGGGTCTTGTTAGACTTGCTAGATCCTAGATTCCTACTGTTACTATTCAACATTCAGAGCAGAGTAATTGAAGAAACCTGCCATTATGTTTCTGCCCTAGTGCTTACTCAGTCTTCCATGCTTTTAATATCAATGTGAAACCAAAACGATGTGCTTGAGCCTCCATTTCATTCTGTGAGCATGTTCTGAACAAATTTTTTTCCATGGAGTGGCCAGACTGAAACAAAAACACAGCACATCCATTCGAGGAACCAAATAGCCAGTCATGCACATCCCAGAGCACCTCCACCGGAAGTCCATCGACATAGATAGTCTGGTTCCCTCTGAATTTCCATGCCAGCCTCTTCACGTGCAACACTTTCTTCTTGTCAATCCTAATCTCTAGGCTGGGATCCGTCACCCCTGCCGTGTCGCACTCTATGGAGATGTGATGAATCTGACCAATGTCCAAAAATCGAGCTTTCGCGGAATACACCTTCTTCGCATAAACGTGCTCCTTCCTAGCTATCATGACTGCATCAGAATGCAAAGCATCTGACAGAACCCGGTGATCCTCCTCCTTGCACAGGTCGCCTAAAACAAGGACAACTTCAAGATCATAGAGTAGAGCAACATGGAAGCCTCCGAGTGGCTCTGGCCCAGCTGCAAACTTTGCGGCTGACAGGTCCCAGATGATCTCCACACTGCCACTATCCAATTCCATGACCTTGGAACCCTTCCTCTTGGAGAACAGCCAGGGCTTAACCTCCATCTTGCAGAGGCAACGGTTGGAGTAGTCATGGATGGCAATGGCGAAAGCCTGCCCCGAGGCCACCTTGGTCCAGGTGACGGTGACCACGCAAGGCTTGCCGCGCAGGCGTGCCAGGTATGCACACTGCACCAAGTTCTGCCCACTTGAGGAAGAGGAATGCGCAACCTGGACGGCGCTTTGGCTTAGGCAAGATGCAAAATCTCTCATTGTGACGACTGTGACGGTTTCCCTCAGTGCGGGGTGTCTTTTCGACGAACACCACGTGCACAACTGCCCTTTTTTTGTCAGGAGACTGATTTCTGCATTTGGATTCTACTAGGACGCCTAATTCCTCCAAGGACCGAAGCAGTCGTGGAACGGATCCGTCATCTTCTCATCTTTGCAGACGATATTCCAAGATAACCCCCGCCGAATGCACGCGTGTTTGTTCAACCTGAAAACTGAGATAGCAACAAATCAAGAACGCGGACCAGAAAGGCGCATCCTGTGATTCCCAACCCCAACCAACGTAAGATAAAAACAAACCTTTTTCCAGGCCAAATCGAGAACCGCTAGCAGGCAGCAGCACAAGCCCAACTGAGGACGAAATCACCAGATGGATAGTGCACACGCCAAGGAATAAGCTCAACGAAAGGGGAAGAGGCGGACAGAGGCCAATCCAATGAACGGCCGTTTTACTTGCGTTTTACACCTGACCCCGACTTAAAGGAACTCACTCACTCACCTGCTCCACAACAGCGTGTTCCCTCCCTCAGCAGCAGTAAACTAGTGCCACTAGCAGGCGCTGCTCCGCGCTAGCGGCGGCGTTGGAGCGACCAAAAGCAGGGCGGTGGAAAGAAGAGGACAAGCTGGGAGGACGAGGAGGGGAGGGCGACCAGCGCGGCGTTGGGGAATGTGGGCACCAGAAAAGACGCGGACGCAGGCAGCATGCTGCCGGGACGAGGTGCAGCTGCACTGTCCAATCAGGCAATCACTGTGACCGGTCGCCCTCCCGGCGGACATGAGAGCTCCGCAAGATCCGCTTCTCCCGGGGGAGATCGTGTCACCCCCGTGTACCCTCTGCCCCCCGTGTTATACGGAAACGTTTCATGATTCGTACAGTAATGGGCAGGTTGTTAGGGTTCGCGAGCCCGGCCCAAGTAGGTCCATGGTACCACCCAATTCCAGCTTCATCCCCGGGCACCGGGCACCGGCAAGTGTCTTGCCATAACTCACAGTCCGTTGCTGTTTGGTGCAATCTGAACCTTATATCCTTATATCCATGCTGATGCATCACCAAAATAAGATGAGGGATGTTTTGGATCGTTTTGCTGCGCGCTCATGCAAAATTGCTGGGTCACCAACACGGACCCTTTTCCTGATACACTCCTGTTCATATATTGAATCAGCGCATTGGTTTCTGACTTCTGAGAGATCTCGAGAGTTTGGGAGTTATATATGGTTGCCACAAGTACGTTGCCAATAAATAGTTCTTCCTCAGATCAATTGATCTTTTCTTGATGAAAGGCGAATCAAATTGTTTCAAAGTTTAGAAGACAAATGAAAGAATCTGAACGCAATATGTTTTTTATTTCAGATTCATGTGTAATTTGAAGATGTACCGTGCTATTTTTATATAATTCCCTCTTTCCTTCGCAAAAAAAAATGTTTCAAGTTATCAACCAATTCATCAACTCGAGCAGGGTTTGTGATCTGAGTTGCATTGCACGGGCACACGTGACACGTCACCTGGAATAGCACGAGCAATTGGCGGAGGCGCCGTGCGGGCTGGGTGGTCTGATCCTGAGAATCGGGTTCCTCTCGAAGAAGTTGGATGGCCGGAGCTCGAAGCCGCCACTCAGCGTGGGCATCACCGGGAAGTCCTCCTGGTAGGGTATGTGATGCAGCCCCAGCGTGTACCACAGCACGATGTCCTCGTCCCTGATCCCTCTGTTCCTCCTGCTCCACGCCGTCAGGCTGTCGGCCCCGGTGCTCTGGTCGGCGTACAGCCCGGACGCCCACTTCTCGGCCTTGCTGTACGGTGTCACCCACACCTGCTTCTTGGTGTAGCTCGCCCGCCGCTGCGGGTAGTCATCGTCCGCCAGCACGGACGCCGCCGTCGCCCCCGACGGGATGAGGCGATACCCGACCTCGTGCCCCATCCGGGTCTTCTTGCCAGGGTTCACGAACAGCAGGTCGGCGGGCCCGGCGTTGACGTCCGCCTGCCCGTCGGACTCCGTCTCCGCCACCTCGCGCCGCACCGTCCAGTAGCTCCGCCTCGGCGTGTCGGCGCCGCCCGTGGCCGGGTCCCCCGTGTTGCGCCTGGCGGTGATGATGTTCTTGACGAAGGAGTTGTTGGTGCCGTCGATGTCCAGGTCCAGGTGGTACGTGACGTAGTGGTCGTGGTAGATGGCGAGCGTGTTCTCGGAGACCAGCGAGCCGTGCGCGTCCGCCGTGAGCTCGTCGGCGTGCGTGTACGACGTCCCTTTCACCTCCAGGAGGCCGGTGAGAGACACCTGCGGGCATCGTACGATTTCAGCTCATCCAGACACAACACAAGCGGTCACTGCGGACTTGCGTTTGCTTCAGAATTCAGATACGTTACCACGAATTTGATGGAGCCGCTGGTCTTGAACTCCCAGTCCAGAATGTAGTCATAGTTGCCGGGCGACACCACCATCCTCACCACCAAGGTCACGTCAGGCCGGACCTCCGTGATCTGCATGAAACGGCGACAATCTCGTCGTCAAAACAACGTGACATTCAGAGTCGATGCCTGCTGCCTGCTTGCTCACCAATCGGTCCGGGAACCCGGCCTCGGTGTGGCGCCACGCGACATCGCCGGCGTACCGCTCGAACACGCAGATCCTGTTCTCGCCGCTGACGGGCTTGCCGTCCTGCCCGGCGTAGGAGCCATCGAAGTAGGCGGCGTTGGCGGGGCAGTCGGCGCCGGGCTGGAGCGGGAACGCCCAGAGGCCCAGGCCGTACTCGCCGGCGTCCAGGAACGTGCGGTAGTACCACTCCTCGACCGGGTCCATGTACGGCACGAAGACCTCCGAGACGAAGCCGCGGTACAGCACCCGGCGCCGCGTGCCGGCGTCGGCGTCGTGGACCGAGGCCAGCGAGATGACCGTGCCCGCGCGCATGTCGAAGCCCACGTGGAACTCCCAGTTGGCCCACCTGCAGTGGCAGAAGAATTGGCCCAACGCCAATTTTCATGACTATTTTTTATAACCTTTTGATTTGAAACTCCTGCAAAAGATAGCTACGATCTTTTTTTTTTCTTTCAGAAAAGCTAATGGACAACCGGTTGTTTTAACCAGCCTCAGCAACCGGTTTTTGTTCCGTCGATTTGCTTACCCTGCTTCCCCGGTCCGTCAGATTGAGACGGAGCTGAGCGCGAAAACGAGATCGGCGACAAATTGAGACGGGGCTGGGCGCGGAAACGAGATCGGCGAATCGGGACCGGGATTAGTGCCTGGGGCCAGGTGGACGTGGAGGGCGGGCGCGGCCTTTAGTGCTGGTGCGCCGCCGCCTTCTTGGAGACGCCGCCGGTGGGCTTGGTGGCGCCGGCGCCGGCGTGCGCCTTCTGCTGGCGGAAGGACTTCATGTCGCCTCCGCCGCCCCTCGTGATGCCTTCTGCGATCTCTCTCCATCGTAGCAGGTGGTGGCGTTGGGATGAATGGGGGTTGGAATGCGGGCGGTGGCAGAGGAATAGGTAACGATGGTGGATGACCGGACAGTGAGAGGGTTGAGGGAAAGGAAGGGATAAGTTGAGGTGGGTCCCACCACAATTTGTAAACAATTTGTAATTTTTTGAAATTTGTGAAGAATTTGACGTATATTTCTCTTATGTCTGGAATCCACCGAAATAATTTGTAATTTTTTTTTGAAAATTTTGACATATATATGTGTTATTCTCAAATAACATCACTCTGTCCAATAAACTATACTACAGAAATCATTGTAAATATAGTAATAAAGCGGTGTAAATATATGTATAAGACAATGTAAGTGCATGAATAAAAATCTGGTTGTTAGGAGCAGTGGCGGATCCAAAGGGAGGGGGGGGGCTGGGGGGCTCTAGCCCCCCTAATGTCTTGATTTCAAGCCTAATCACTGTAGCAAAAGCTTGATTTCACCATTAAATCTTCATGCAAATCAACATCTCCATTGTTTTAGCCCCCCTTATCCCGCATCGTGCATCCGCCACTGGTTAGGAGAGGCTAAAACAAGCCGTTATTGGACAGGTTTTTTTTTCAAAGCAAACATAAATAGTACGGAGTGGTACCTTACACCATTACTATCGATTCTCTTACATATATTAGTTAATTATTAGTAGGTACTACAGTACAACTTTAAAAACTCAGTCGCAATCTGATAATGACCTATTTAATTATCTATATAAAAAGAGTAGTTGGAATAAGATAAGGACATCGATGGAGACGGGGACTCTCAAGCCCGTCAAAATTAATTATTGCCGGGTTTTTTTCTCTGTCGCATTCGAGTGTAGTATAAATGCATAATGTAGTGGTCCTTGTCATCAACGTGGACATCATGCAATCCAAACAATTTGGTTCGAGGCCAAGGGTGGATGGGATATGGCTGGTTCGAGGCCAAGGGTGGATGGGATATGGCTATCCATGTATTTCAGGATATGAATATCTATGTTGTCTGTTTTGTTGGATAGATTGGATGGATGAGATTGCATGAGATGAGAATACTTTACTAATTATATCTATTATTTAAAAATAATAACAACTAATTATACGCTAATAAATATGCACCGACACTAATCTTGTCATTATAATCCCTAATTAAAAATAAAACATGTTAATTAGCTCTATACTACTCTAATTGTCACACAAAACCTACACTAATCAACATGTGGATATTCTCGCCCGAAATATTTCTTGTTATGGATATCGGTTCAGTTTATCCAAACCAACTAAACACCATGCGTCCGTGGATATGCATGCAACCAATCACAGCCTTGGCTCTTTTGAAATTCGGTGCGGCACCGTGCGGTTGACATTTCGGAGGCCGGAAGCAAGCCCTTATTTGGACAATTGCTATCCACATGAAGCCTGCTATTTATATATGGCGTATCAGCCTATCATCACGCAGCGTTTGAAGTTCGAAATGCACCGACAATTTTTCAATTGCAAAAATATGAGACCAGCCACGTGGTGTGCTTCCAGAAGCCAATACCCCGGCTTCTTTTTTCAACCAGAACAGTATTGTTCTTTCACAACATTTCAAGCAAAATAATGATTTTTTAGCCAGAACCGTGTTTATTCAGCAAGCCGAACGGGGCTGTGAGTTGGATTTTCTGGAAAATGTCTTGTCACAGTATAAGCAAGTTGCAAAGTTGGACCAATTACATGGTGCAACTGCAACTGCAACTGCATGTGCAGCCCTCAATCTATCTACTTGAAACTTCAAATGCACAAAGCAAGCAGGCCGTTTTATACTGCAAATAAACAGAACTAAACAACCCCTTTGCTACACTATCAGGAGAAGAGTGCATTTGAATAGTCAACCAAGTGCCAAATTCTTGATAAACGACGAAGCCGATAATAGAGCAACGTTGGTACTGAACTGTATATTTTTCTTCTTTGAATTACCTGACGACGTGGCCGTCAATGTGGAAGCCCCTGCCCTCCGGTTGCACGGCGACACCCGGCGCCAGCTGCAGCCCGGCGAGCGGCGGCCCGGTCTTGCCCGCCCGGTAGTCCGTGCCCTCGGCCTTGGGCACGGGGTACGTCACCCGGTCTCTGTACCCGACGATGGCCATGGAGTCGAGGTCCACCACCATGGTGACGCCCTCGATCGGCCGCGCGTAGAAGTTGGCCGTGGGGCCGGCCACGAAGCACAGCATCTTCGCCACCCGCTTGGGCGCCCCGGCCCCGGCGCCGCCGCCGCCGAACCAGCCGACGGGGAACACCGCGCAGAGCACGTCGTCCATGTCCACCCCGCGGCGCCGCACGGAGTCCACGAACGGTGGGTACGCGGGCGGCAGCGCCACCGCCGCGAACTGCTCCTCGAGCGTGAGAATCGGGAAGCCCGCGCCGCGGTGGACGGCGTGGGAGAGGACGGTGGCGGAGGTGCCGTTGCTGGCGATGTCCACGCGGAGCTCGTGGGACTGCCCGCCCGCGCGGGCGATCACGAGCGCCCGTCGCGGCAGGGGCGGACGCGAGGACAAGCCCCCGGTGCCAGTGCCGCCGTAGGCGTACGCGAGGACGTCGGCCTTGTCGGGCTCGTCGAGGCCGACGTAGTGGAAGGTGAGCGGGCGGGCGGGGACGAGCGGGGAGGCGAGCACCGCGGCACGGACCGCCGTAACCTCCTCAGGGGTGAGGGGGTCCAGCGGGTGGGGGTTGGAACGGGAGGAGGCCGCCGACGCCGCGGCGGTGACGGACAGCACGGCGGCGACGAGGAGAGGAAGCATAGCTGCCCGGTGTGACATTTGGGCCATCCGTTGAATGGCGAGTGATGAGAACGGACCTAAATCACTCACTGTGAGACTGTCCGATTGCTACAAATGATGTAGCACGTGATAATCGAGTCGCCCCCACCGGCGCAGGCCGCCCCTATCATTGCTATATGTTTCGTCAGAAATATCGATTTGCAAAAAGTTTTTCATTTTTCTTTCATTTCGTTCTCTATTTAGTTGCGTTTGGCGGCGGCGGGGGGGGGGGGGGGGGGGGGGGGGGGGGCGAGGGCAGTCTCTTAGACTGTCTCCAACGGAATAGGTAAACGCAGACCCAAACGTAAAATGCATACGGCACAGTGTTTTGGGTTCCGAAATCATGCTCCAACGGAGAAGGCAAACACGGTAGCCATTTGCGTGCATCCGACTCGCGACGCAAAAATGCGTCTTCGTTCTCGACGACGCAAAACGAGAGAGAGAGGGAGCAGGTGCGGAGCCCGGCACAGGGGCGGGGCAGCACGTGCGCCACCGCAGCAGGGGCAGCCCTCGCCCTGCGTCGGTGCGCCGCCGCAGTAGGGGCAGCCCTCGCCCTGCGCCACGCCCGCGCCCTCGCTGCGGCCCCCTCCCCCGCGGCGCTCGCCCAGGGCCGCCGCCAGGGGCGCTCGCCCTAGCGCCGCCGGCCGAGGAAGGGGCTCCCGCGCCTGTGCCGGGAGGCGGGCACCGCGGACGCCCGGTCGCGGCTGCGGACACCGCCGCGCGCGCCTGGAACTCGTCGGCCGCGGGTCAAGAGCTCGCCGGCGGGGCCTCTGCTCGGCGGGGAGGGAGGGAGAGCTCGCCGCCCAAGCCGCGCAGGACGCCTAGTGCCGTCTACGGCGCCGTCGCAACCGCGCGCGCTCGGGTTCTTCGCCTTTCCTCCCCGCCGCCACGGACTAGATCCGCGACTGGGAGGTGAAATCCGCCGCGGGTGGGCGCGGAATCGGGCGAGGCGGTCGAAGTTGGCCTGCATCTCCATCCAGGCGTTGTTGGCCTTGTTGCTGCTGATGAAGCGGAGGCCGCGGAGTGCCTTGTGCGCGCCGGAGCGCGTGCGCTGCCGCCTTGCGGCGAGGGCCGACTCGATGCCTGACGACGGCTCCTGCTGCTGATGCCCCTGCCCTTCCGCGCGGCTCTGGGTGCGGCCGAAGCGCTTGGTGAGGTCCTGCGAGAACTGGCGCGTGATGGACATGGCCTCCGCCTTGAGCTCCTGCGAGAACTGCAGCAGCCGGTGCAACGAGGTCCGCCTGATCGACGGCGACCGGGACCGCGACGACGCGCCGCCCGCATGGTCCCCGCGCGCGCCCAGCGGCAGCCCGGTGGCGGCCCCCGCCGTGGCCGGCTCGACGCTCCGCAGAATGATGGTGTCGTCCTCCTGCAGGTCGAGCGTGACCTCGACCAGCTCCTCCCCGTCGTCGGAGCTGCGTTCGGAGCCCCGCGGCGACGAGCCCGTGCTGAGCGACCACACCGTGAATGGGGAAAGGGGAAAGGAGGATATGGATCTCGGTGCGCCCGCTGTTGGAGAAAGGAGGATATGGGTCACGTACGTTTTTACTGTGCACCACGCAAACCGGGAAATGCGTCATGCGTTTGGGTTGGCTCTGTTGGAGTCAGTCTTAGCTGTCTGTTCTCTTTTCTTGGTGTCCTTCGTTTGATTTTTTTTCTTTGCACGCTCTCTAATAAATTTACTCAGCAATTCTCTTGCAGAGCTTTCGAAAAAATTAAGTGCACAAAAATAATTTTGCCATTTTCATCTTAATTATTATTTTTATTAATGTTAATAATAGAAGAAGAAAATTCTTTTTGGGGGATGTTTGCTGTTATGTGCAAGTAGCTTGTTTTTTTTTCATTACAAAGTTTGTGTTCTTTTTTTTCTTTAACATTTTTTTCATATAGGGTATGTTTGCCACAGCTCACAACAGCTTTATGAATTGTTGTAAACTATTTTTTTATCAAACACTTATTTACAAAATAGCTTCACGCTGAAGCTATTTTTTTCTTCTCTCACGATAATATGGGTCGGAAAAAGCTGAAAAAATAGTTTATCTCAGCATCACCTACCACATGTAGGACCCACGGTACACAAATGACAGGTTCTGCCCACGCACAGCAGAGTGCACACAGGCGTGGCTCGCCGAGGGCGCCGTTGCCAGGGCTCGGGCGCGGCTCGCCGGAGCGCCGCCAGCCATGGGTGTGGCCGCCGGAGGCGCGGCTCGCCGGGGACGGCAGCCAGGGGCGTGGCCGCCGGGGTCGCAGTTTGCCAGGGCGCGGCGCCAGGGGCGCGGTCACCGGGAGCGCGGCTCGCCGGAGCGCCGCTAGGCATGGGCGTGGCCGGCGGAGGCGCGGCTCGCCGAAGCATCGCCAGCCAGGGGCGCGACCGCTGGGGTCGCAGTTCGCCAGGGCGCGGCGCCGGGAGCGTGGCTCGTAGGGGTGCCGCCCACTAGGGGAGCGGCTCGCCGGGGCATGGTCTTCTGGGGCGCCGGGACTGGGACCGAAGATCGGCCATCCACCATCGAGCTCGGGCAACAGCCATCTGCCATGGGAGGAAGATGGCAATAAAGGGAAGAACAGGGAAAGGACAGGGGTAGTTTGGTACTTTATTCTTTTTTCCTCTTCTGAGAAGCTCAAACGAGACGAAGAAAACAGTTCAGCTTGACCTGTAGAGCTACTCGTTGAGCTAAAAAAAACTTCACCAGTGAAGGTAAGCTGTGCCAAATGAAGTCATAGTCTATTTTATTTATTTGATTCTAATTGTTTTGTTCCAACGGTTCACAAATCAGTGCATCTTTCATAATTTTTTTCTTTGTTAGAACATCTCAGTGGTGAAAACTATGTGTCAGGTAGCGATATTAGGATACCCAAAGCAAGGAGATTAGCGTCCACACTGACTTTCTTGGATGAAGCAAGATGTATTAAAAGGTCTCGTCCGACCCCAAGGTCACGGGGTCTCACCCAAGGCCGTGGACTCCGTCTCGCACGACCCCAAGGAAGCGGTTTCTGCCTCGCCCGACCTCTTGGGTGCGGGCTCCGTCTCGTCCGACCCCAAGGCTGCGAGGTCTCACCCAAGGCCGTGGGCTCCGTCTCTCCTGACTCTTTGGGTGCGGGTTCCGTCTCGCCCGACCCTAAGGACGTAGTTTTTGTCTCGCCCGACCCCTTAGGTACAGGCTCCGTCTCGCCCTACCCCAAGGCCGCGGGGGATTCACCCAAGGTTGTGGGCTTCGTCTCATCCGACCCTAAGGGCGCGATTTCCGTCTCGTCCGACGGAGACCCATACCGCCGCCAACCACTCCAGATCTAAGCGTATGGGCCTAGGTCAAAACTCTAACACCAGGGAAGAGACTAGCACGCATCGATGTAACCCATGGCCATGACGAGCCATACCTGAGGATTCACATCAAGAACAGTGTCGGCCATGCCAGTGCTGTTCTGTCTAACCCTCATACGAACGCTGACAGGCACCTCAGTTCACCACGACATCCGCTGGGATGAAATGGAACGCCATGACCAGCAGATGACGCCTGCGCATGGCGCCAGTGATGAACAGGGCCACGATGTGGAGCTATCCCTATTGACATCTACAGGATCGACGGGACCCGTATGAAGAAGAAGGACCTACCGATCCAAAAAGCCTTCTTCTCTCTCGTTCTTCTCCTTTTCCTCCGTTGTAACCTGTGCTTTCTCTTCGCCTATAGAAGGGGAAGCAGGGCACCCCATGAAGGGAGAGCCAGATCCGCACAAGACCAAACCATGAGATAAAAGCACAAGAGCGATGATCGAGCTCTCAGCACCCATTCACTCCTTTCACCAGAGACTTGGGATCCTTTCTCTCTCTCGCCTATTTGTAACCCCTACTGCAAACCAAGTGCCGGTAATATGAGCAACAACAAACTGGATATAGGGACATTTCGCCCAAACCAGTATAAACCCTTGTGTCCTCTGAGCACACCATCCGAGGCAAACACATAAGTACAAATTTACTCGTTGGTGGTCGAAAACACCGACAGTTGCGCACCAGGTAGGGGCTTTTTGCACATCTCGACGTCCATATCAGACCTCAGATGGCTAATCATGGCGTCAGCTGGGTCCTGGGCGTGCACGTGCACTCTGGGAACCTGGACTTCATCATTTCAACGGAGGGAGAGTTGGCGCGAGTCCCCACCGCCATCCAACCTCTCCACTCCATTGACCTCGACCGGAGGATCATTGAGGACGGCGAAGCCCTCCCACACTTCGCTCGAGCAAGCCAGAACATCGCTGCTGCGGTGGCCTTGCTCCAGGGATTTCCAGGGCTCATGACACCCGAGGATCATCGCACCCATCACGAGATTCATACACTACTCAAGCGTGCGGCGGCGTAATAGGTCAAGAGCTCGCTGTCCCGACGACACGAGCTCAGCACCAGCCAGCGCATGCCCTTAGAGCAACCCAATAGGGATGTGTTAGTCCACCAGGTGCAGCAAGGCGGCAGGCCGCGTGTCGCAGTCCCGGTGCATGAGCGTATCAGCCTCCACCATGACCCGTGTGACACCCTCGACACCCGCAGGCGTACCCACAGCGATACGAGGGAGGAGGCTAGCGCGGCTACCACCCTTGTCGTGGTGGGCGCTACAACAGTGGCAAGGACTGAAGGCCAAGCCCTAACTTGCCGAGACCTTAGGCCTTTGGCTGACACATCCTCAACGTCGTCTTCCCACCGCGGTACCGACCACCGACCAACATCCTGAAATACTCTGAGGAAACAAACCCCGGACTGTGGCTCAAGGATTATCGACTTTCTTGCCAAGTCAGTGGAGCGGATAGTGACGATTTCATTATCCGCAATTTTCCATTGTTCCTGGCCGATTCGGCATGAACGTGGTTGGAACACCTTCCGCCTAACCGAATCCAAAGTTGGGCGGACCTAAAAGAGATCTTCGTGGGAAATTTCTAGAGCATATACGCATGCCCTGGGAACCCATGGCATCTCAAGAACTATCGACATAAGTCCGAGGAAACTCTTCGTGGGTACATTCGGTGCTTCTACCGATAGTGCAACGAGCTGCCCAACGTCGCCGACACCGACGTCATAGGATCTTTCCTATCTAGGACCACCTATGAATCCCTGGTTCACAAGCTAGGCGTAAGGGCCCGCAAACCACCAAGGAGCTCCTCGACATCGTCACCAGCCATGCCTCGACCGAGGAGGCGGTTGGGGCAATTTTTGACCACCTCAAAGGCAAGGCAAAGCGGGATGAGGATACCGACAAAGGCGCCTACAACCGCCCTAACAAGAAGAAGGACAAGCAACAGCGCGAGGGCCTGCTCGTGGCCACTGCCGACCATAAGGGGGGTCAAAAGCCCACCGAGGGTACCCTAGACCACTTTGAGAAGCTACTCGAAGGGCCATGCCTGAACCATGCTTTCCCCGTCAAGCACCTATATAAGGACTACGTCCTCATGAAGCAGTTCTTGTCCGAAGGCTCCAACAAGGGGGAGCATAGGAAGGAGCCTAAGCTAGGTGCAGACGATGCCGAGGGGAAGGATGGTGGATTTCCAACGCTGGATGGCTGCCTCATGATCTTCGGAGGGTCGACTACCTATGACTCTAGGCGCCGCCAGAAGCTTGCATGCCGCGAGGTCTATACGGCCGAACCGGTCGTGCCTTCCTTCCTCCGATGGTTGGAGTCTGCCATAACCTTTGATTGGACCGACCACCCAAAATGCGTTCCACAGCCGGGAAGATATCTGCTCATGGTTGACCCCATCATCGGCACGAAGTGGCTCACCAAGGTGCTGATGGATGGAGACAGCGGCCTCAACATCATGTACGCTGACATGCTCGACGCCATGGGCATCGACCGAGTGCGCATCCGGCCGACTGAGCCACATTTCCATGACATCATACCTAGAAAGCAGGCTATGACACTTGGGTAGAAGATCTACCTGTCACCTTCGGGAATCCAACCAATTATAGGATGGAGACCCTTACCTTCAAGGTGGTCGGGTTCCACGGAACCTACCACACCATCCTAGGACGTCCATGCTACGTGAAGTTCATGGCTGTCCCCAACTACACCTATCTAAAGTTGAAAATGTCGGGTCCATACGGGGTCATCACCATCGGTACCTCCTTCCCACGCGCCTACAAGTACGAGGTTGAGTGTTGCGAACACGCCACGACAATTGTCGCATCCAAGGAGCTTGCGGCCATCAGGGAAGAGGCCATCGAAGAAGCACCCAACCCTAAGTGGTCGACCAGGTCTTTCGAGCCTATAGAAGGCGCCAAAGAGGTCCTCATAGACCCTAGTGGCTCCAAAGGTAAAGTGGTACGCATTGGCACCACGCTTTCCTCTGAATAGGAAGACACACTCGTCGACTTCCTCCGCACCAATAGAGACATCTTTGCGTTGAGACCCTTGGACATGCTAGGGATTCCAAGAGAAGTTGCTGAGCACGCCTTGAAGATTAGGCCAGGCTCTAAGCTGGTGAAGCAGCGCCTGCATTGCTTCGACGAGGAGAAACGTAGGGCGATCGACGAAGAGATTGTGAAGCTTTTGGCGACCGGGTTCATCAAGGAAGTATACCACCCTGAGTGCTTAGCCAATCCCATTCTTATACAAAAAAGAGTGGGAAATGAAGAATATGTGTTGATTACATAGGTCTCAACAAAGTGTGTCCAAAGGATCCATTTCCTTTGCCACGCATAGACCAAGTAGTCAACTCGACCTCAGGGTGCGAAACCTTTTGCTTCTTTGATGCGTACTCTAGGTACCATCAAATTGCGATGAAAGAGTCTGACCAGCTCGCGATGTCTTTCCTCACCCCGTTCGGATCATACTTATACATCACAATGTTGTTCGGCCTAAAGAACGCGGGGCTACGTACCAACGCTGCATGCTCAAGTGTTTCGGGGATCTCATCAGGCAGACCATTGAGGCCTACGTAGATGACATCGTGGTCAAGTCCAAATGGGCTAACCAGGTCATGGCTAACCTAGAGCTAACCTTCGTGAAACTCCGAGCAAACGACATTAAGCTCAACTCCGAGAAGTGCGTTTTTGGGGTCCCAAGGGGTATGCTGCTAGGTTTTATCGTCTTCGAGCGTGGCATCGAAGCCAACCCAGAGAAGACCTCGTCCATCACAAGGATCGGCCCGATTCAGAACATAAAGGGGGTACAACGAGTTATAGGGTGTCTCCCCACACTCAGCCGCTTTATCTCGTGCCTCGACGAATGAGGTCTCCCCCTCTATCGACTTTTAAAAAAGGCCGACCATTTCGAGTGGACCCCCGAGGCCTAGGA
This sequence comes from Miscanthus floridulus, assembly GCF_019320115.1. Classification (NCBI taxonomy): domain Eukaryota; kingdom Viridiplantae; phylum Streptophyta; class Magnoliopsida; order Poales; family Poaceae; genus Miscanthus; species Miscanthus floridulus. The sequence goes on along the minus strand of NC_089582.1, from coordinate 132,917,547 downwards.
GGCACTTGACAAGGTCAAGCAGCTCCTGACGAAGGCCTCGATCCTGGTCCCTCCGACCTATGGGGAACCACTTATGCTCTATATTGTGGTCACCACACAAGTGGTTAGCGCCACCCTGATGGTAGAGCAAGAAGAAGAGGGACACGCCCTCAAAGTGTAGCATCCCGTGTACTTTATTAGTGAGGTCTTGTCCGATTCTAAGACTCGCTACCTCCAAATCTAGAAACCCTTGTACGCCATCCTTATCGCCACGAGGAAGTTGCATCACTACTTCAAGTCACATCTAGTGACGTCCTTCCCTCTTAGCGAGGTCGCCCAAAACTAGGATGCCATAGGAAGAATCGTGAAGTGGGCACTCGAGCTGATGGGTCAAGGCATTTCATATGCCCCTCAAACGGCCATCAAATCCCAAGTGCTAGCTAATTTCGTTGCAGAATGGATTGAGGTCCAAATGCCACCAGCAGTTGTCGACCAAGAGTACTAGACAATGTACTTCGATGGATCACTGATGAAGAAAGGCGCCGATGCGGAGCTGGTCTTTGTTTCACCCCTCAGGGTACGCATGAGGTACATGGTTCGCATCCATTCCCCTCCTCCAACAATATGGCTGAGTATGAGGCACTCATCAATGACCTACACATCGCCATCGAGTTGGGTATCCGATGGCTCGATGTCCGAGTCGACTCCCAGCTGGTCATCGACCAAGTCATGAAGCAATCCAGCTACCACAACACCAAGATGGTTGCATATTACCAAGAAGTCCACCAACTAGAGAACAAGTTCGATGGTCTCGAGCTTAATCACATCCCGATGCATCTCAACGAGGCGATCGATGCACTGGCAAAAATGACGTCCGGCCAAGAGCCGATGTCGACGGGCGTCTTCACCAATGATCAGTACAAGCCCTCGGTCCACCACGAGGAGCTAGAAGAGATCGGTGATGGGCCGCCTACCCTGGGCTTAGGGGCTAACCATCCAGTGGCTCCATCCAACCCTGAAGTCATGGAGCTTGATGAGGATCCAGCGATAGAGCCTGACCCTCTGGTCGATTGGAGGATGCCTTACCTCAACTACCTCCTCCATGAGGCACTACCGATGGACAAAATGGAGGCTCGGTGGCCCACGCATCATGCCAAGTCCATTGCCCTTATTAAGGGCGAGCTCTACAAGCGAAGCCACACTAGGATCCTACAACATTGCATCCCCATTGAATGAGGGAAGCAGTTGCTGAGTGATCCATGGTTGGGTCTACGAGCACCATGCCGTGCCTAGGACCCTGGTCGAAAATGTGTTCCGACAATGCTTCTACTGACCGACCACAATAGCCAATGCTAAATAGATTGTGCGCACCTATGAAGGGTGTTAATACTACGCTCGTCAAACCCACCTACCGGCCCAAGCACTCCAAACGATCCCCATCACATGGTCGTTCATGGTCTAGGGGCTTGATCTAGTCGGACCTCTCAAGAGGGCGCCCGAGGGCTATATGCACTTGCTTGTCGCTGTAGACAAGTTTACAAAGTGGATATAGGCTCGATGGATCTCCACGATCAAGTCCAAACAAGCCATGCTGTTCTTCCTTGACATCATCCATCGCTTTGGAGTCCCGAACTCCATTATCATGGACAACACACACAGTTCACCGAAAAGAAGTTCCTCCTATTCTATGACGAATACCACATCCATGTCGATTGGGCCGCCGTGGCGCCCCCCGCATGAACAGGTAGGTCAAGTGCGTGAACGGCATGGTCCTACAAGGCCTTAAACCTAGGATCTTCAACCGGTTGAACAAGGTTGGCAGACGATGGGTCGCGGAGCTTCTCGCGGTGCTCTAGAGCCTGAGGACGACCCCTAGTCAGGCCACTGGCTACACGCCATGCTTCATGGTCTACGGTTCTGAGGCTGTCCTCCTGACTGACCTTGACTATGGAGCACCAAGGGTTAGGGCGTACAATGAATAGGGAGTTGACGCATCCCTCAAGGATGCCATGGACCAGCTAAATGAAGTGTGTGATGTTGCCCTCCTCCGCTCGGTCAAGTACCAGCAAGTGTTGCGCCGGTACCACAACCGTCGAGTGCGGGGTCAGGCCTTCAACATCGAGGACCTAGTGCTCCACCTCGTCGAAAGCAATAAGAACCGCCATAAGCTCTCTCCGCTGTGGGAGTGACCGTATGTTGTCATGGTGGTGCTCTGACATGGCACCTACAAGCTTAGGACCATCCATGGCAAAGTCTTCATCAACGCCTAGAACATCGAATGGCTACATCGCTTTTACCCTTAATTTACGCATGATTTCTCTTATCAGTTTTACTATCAACTCGATCTTTAGTGACACCCGACTCCAGCAACAGCAGGTGGTCGGGCCACACTCGGGGGCTGATAAGAGCATATCTATCCGGTAGACATTCTCTATGCTCGACTCTTTCTCATATTAAGACCTAGAAGCGAGGGTCGTAGAAACAAACGCTGAGTAAAACTGGTCAGACTGCAAGAAACCTACGCCCTAGCGGCTATGGCGTTTTTGCTCACCAACGTGATCAGAGTTTTTTTCTACACCTCGAGCTTCTTAAGCCTTAACTATGGAAAGAGCCAGGATGCATTTAAGAGTATATCCACCTAGCAAACATTCTCTATGCTCGACCCTCTCTCACGTTAAGATCTAGAAGCATGGGTTGCGGAGACGAATGCTGAGTAAAACTGGTCAGACTGCAAGAAACCTACGCCCTAGCAGCTATGGTGTTTTTGCTCTCCAGCGTGATTAGAGTTTGTTCACCCACACCCCGAGCTTTATAGCCTTATCAACAGAAAGGGTTAGAACACATTAACCTTTTTACACAAAAGGGGAGAAGGGCTAAAAATCTATTTGGCCATAACAAAATTTAAGAACTTGTCCACTTATTATGAGTTCACCGTCTGGCTTATCTACCTAACTAATTTCTTAGGGGGGATGATCTCATCCTCTATGTCCATAGGTAAGTCCTATGCCAGTAGGTCACCCAAGTCGATCGGATGGCTCAGGCTACTACCAAGAGATGAGTAAGGAGCAGTAGAATGCCCCATGCAGGTTATGCCGACTCCATCACGAACGATGGACCCAGATTCCATTTGGACATATCCGGTAAGAGCTCCCCAAACCTGTCACTCAAGCCATCGAGTTAAGTCCTATACCAGCAGGTCACCCAAGTCGATCGGATGGCTCGAGCCATTGCCGAGAGATGGGTAAGGAGTAGTAGGATGCCCCATGCGGGTTATGCCGACTCCATCACGAACAACAGACCCAGATTCCACTCGAACATATCCGGTAAGAGCTCCCCGAACCCTTCACTTGAACCATCAAGATAACTTTACCAACCCCCACTTCACTTTTCCAGTGCATTAGCATTCATTCATCCATTCTCATACATCCAAGCATCGCATATGCAATTATTGCATCACAACGCTTCGCGTCGTGACACGAAGCGATAGTCGTCTCATTCAACATGAGTGACAATCGATCGGGGTTTGAAGGCTGGTCCACAAAGGGCTCGAGGTTGCCTTGTGTAAAATAGAGCTAGGGGAGAAAATGCAGAAGAGCCCTAGTAGCCTTTGCCCGACCCACTCAGAAGCAGACAGGGTCATCTTGACCTTCTTGTTTGATCCTAACCTCAAGCCGTGCCCACAAAGTCTCCATCGAGGGGAGGCTAGGGGGCCACCTAAGTTGGTCTTTAGAACAACTTAGGCATCTGTCGGGAGGTGGGTTAAGGAGCAGTGGAATACGACATGAGGGCTATGCCGACCCTGTTACGAATGACTAACCCAGATTTCACTCGAACGTACCCATTAGCGAGCTCACTAAGCATGACACTCGAGCCATCGAGGCAAGTGACGTTAGCTCAACCCCTTCGGTTGTGAAAACCGTGGATGGGCGACGATCACAAAGATGAGTCGACCCTCAATCGGACCCCCGCTACACGTGGGGGCTCGAGGAAAGTTGGACTCACAAGGAGACCAAATGCAGGGTCATAGAATGATGGCTCAGATCCTAGGGAGGGGGTATGTATGAAAACTAAGAATAATGTTTCTAAAAGCAGAGATGCTTTCTCCTACTAGTTTCGCTATAGTCTCCTCAATCTTTAGTGAAACCCGACCCCGACAATGGTAGGGAGTAGGGTCTCACTCAGGGGGGCGAGGGGATGATAAGGGCATATATATACCCTTTCTAAAATAGTCACCATGCCCGACCCTTTCTCACGTTAAAAACCTAGAGGCAAAGGATGCGGAAACGAACGCCAAGTAAAACTGGTCGGACTGCAAGAAACCTACATCCCAGTGGCTACGGCAATCTTGCTTACTAGCTTGACTAGAGTTTTCTTGCCCACACCTTGAGCTCTATAGTCTTAACAAAAGGAAGGGTTAGAGCACTTTAACCCCTCTTTACACATAAAAAGGGAGAAAGAACAAATTTGTTCAACTGAAACAAAAGAATAGACTTGTTCAACCGAAACAAAATAACAAACTTGTTCAAACGAAACAAAAGGGATGGAACTTGTTCGCTTATTACAGATACGCCGCCTGACCTATCTGACTAAACTAACCCCTAGTGGGTATGATTTCATCTTCTATCTTGGTAGAAAGGTCATGCGCTAGGGGGCCACCTCCTCCTCGATGACACCTAGCTCGGCATCGGTATAGATGGGTACAAAGCCTTGGCTCATCGTGGCTAGATCGATGTTCTCGTTATAAGAACAGGCGATCACGAACGATCGATGAACACCGAAGCAAAGCGCGCCCCTCACCATATCACATGCCCGGTCTATAATCCAGGTGGCATGAACCGCGAGGGAGCTTGGTAAGAATCCTTATAACCTAAAGAATTCATACTCTCAGCACCGGGCTAGCTCCAGCTCATCGTAGACTAGCTAGACCACGACGTGTAGGCTATCATGTTCGTCGCTCTCCTTCTGGAGGGTGTCCTTCACCTCACTGAGCTCCTTCTCTAGGCCATGGCTCTTCACCACCTCCACCCCAAGCTTGTCATCGAGACCTACCCAAGTCACGTACCAACCGTGTCATAAGGCTCGCCATAGATTCTAGGGAGAAAACACAACAAGAAGAAATTGGAGACTTACCATTCGCATCCGCCTAAAGCCTGCGCACCTCATCAGGCTACCGGGTCACCTCGGCCTCTAGGCGCTAGACCTCCTCTTTGCACTGCTCGGCCTCTGTGGCGAGCCCAGTGGACACACCCTTGGCTGCAACCTTCAAGTCCCTCTCCCTCTGGAGCTCCTTCTTGAGGTGGCTAACCCGCTGCTGATCATCGGCGTGCTCCTGGTGAGCTAGCTCAGTCATCGCACAGAGCTCCTCTATGGCCCAGAGCAAATTGTCCCACTCCTTCCATAGTCATTCGTCCTCCATGGTGTCTGTGCATGCCCTCTCAATCAGGGCCATGAGCTTCTCCTTAGCCTCGCTGGCATCATCACGAGCGTCCTTCTCCCTGACTCAGAGGTCAGCCACCTCTTGGGTGGCAATGGCAAGCTCAGCCACCTCCTGATGGGTGGCAGCGAGCTGTGTGGCCAGCCCCTCACTCCACCGCATCTCCTTAGCAAGAAGCTGGCACTTCTCCTAGCTATGGGCCATAAGGACCTATGAAGAAGACAAGACTTAGATGCGTGGAAGGAGAACATAAGGGTCGAAAGCACAATCATATCTTAACTAGCCATCTGGGGTGACAATGTTGCGCATTGAGCTCAGCATGGTGGTTAGGGCGCAAACCGCATCCCCAATCGCCGTGTGGATGCTCCCCCATTCCCTCTCCTCTGCCGCTTCATCGAGGGCAGCCACCTGGACTAGAGGCCAGGATATCCCTACGCCAACCTCAAGCAGCGCCGACCTCTCTAGCGGTGGTAGCTCCTCTAGATTGTCTCTGTCGATATAGAATTTCGTCCCATGCCGAGGACACACGTAGCAAGCCGGAAGGGTCCGCTCGATGGAGCAGATCTGCCTAGCTTCAGCGTAGAGGTGGTCGATCCTGCACAATCCTTCTGAGGCAAGCCAGTCAATTTGACCCTACAATTGACAAGGAGAGAAAGTTCATCAGTAATTAAGGGTGGAACTTATCGGTGTTGCCAGACAGTTCTGAAAGTACGGCTATGAGAGCTGATCCTAGTATATTCATGAGAATAAGTCAGTTAGAGCTCATAGGGTCGTGTGAAGAAGAATCGGTTATCATTTAGAATAACTATCATTTAAGCAAACATTAATCAATGGCAATAAGATATCGATGATGATTGGTTTATACTGAGCCAATGATTATAAGTAACCGAACTCCTGTTTATGTAAAGAAACAATTCAACACCGCTCAACCATCTAATAAAGATAAATCTAATGAGCATGTTAGATCTCATCTATCGCCATGACCAGTGGGGCATGAGGCAGAATCATGCAGGCCATAGAAACAATAATAGACTCGACGACCCTAACTCATTACTAATATCAGTGGGGCATGAGGCAGAATCATGCATGCCATAATACAATAACAAGATCATGGGGCTAACACATCTTTCAGCTTATCTCTACTTCAACGATCTCGTGATGTGAACTGTTCGTGAAAGCATTCGATATTGGCTAAACAACCGATTCAGGCATAGTGCACAGTTAAGGTCATGCCTTCTTAGGAACGGATCTACCAACTAACGATCCCCACTCCACGGTGCTAACAGTGGGGTGAGAGACAGAATCCCACAGGCCATGATGACGGGCTGTGGAACAGTTCTCGCTAACCAATATATCTACTCAAGATCGGACATGCCTTAACCGCACGCTACGCACGATCAAGATTGATATAAAATAGCCAATAAAAACATAACTCATCATTTAAGCTGTAGATTCGATTAGTTTAAGATTAGCAAATGATGGGTTAAATAAGATATGAGGCCGATCTAGATCAATCTCAATCAGGCAGAGTGATATTGTTGTAATTAGATAAACAATGAAAGCAATAAGCAATATCGATAACTTAATGAATCTACCAAAGACTACCATTCAAAGGTAGAGCCAATAACTTGACCTTGATCTAATTCAAGTAGTGGGGTGTGAGGCAGAATCACACATGCCATACTTGAATTAAGCAAGAGTCGATAACTAGCTTATACCAGAGCCATAGTTGGGGTCGACCGGATCGATGCAGTCATATGAACAGAGGTATAAACCATGACGGTACTTACAACAAACAGTGGAGGTCGACCGAATCGATGCAGCTGTACTTGCTGAAGAACTCGCCAAGATCTACTCTACACCTACTCCTAAGGGGTGGCCGGAGCCAAAAAAATAATTGACTTGTATTTGATTGATTGGTTGTCTCTTACAATAGCCGGGGTTTGGTTTTTATACCCGGAGCCTAAACATGAATCCTATTTGAGCATGATTTGTTACAGACTTTGGCATAAAAAATGAAAATATTCCTAATTTAAGATAACTTGAACTCTAATCTTTCCCTTTTTGTAAAGTCCAACATGTTTTCGTCCTGTCATTGATCGTAGCCTTGTCGTTATCTGTTGGCGCTGTCCGAAGAAAGCCAATTCCTAGATTTCACATCTGAATTAGCTATTTCTAATCCGCCCACAACTGATCCCTTGATGATACAATCCTGGGAACTTTTGGGTCTCTGACTCCTTCCAAATTTTGGTGTAAACAGTCTCCTCTAGCGATAGAGGGGGCGAGTGACGTGGACATGGAACCCTGCCCTGTTGCCACATCCATGAAGGATGCCTTAGGAGCACCCCCTTCCGTCCGCCCTGCCATGGACATGGCCACCTGCATGGATGGCAGCTCTAGCCATACCTCCTCTGCCTGCGATGCCGAGGACATGATTGGCCACACCACACCCACCACAGGCGCCCTAGACATGCCCTCCTCTGCCTGCTCTCCCATGGACACAGCCACCGGCTGTGCCTCCCCAGTCGACGCCATGGCCACCCCGATGCCACTCACGTTCACCTCCAATGCAACACCAGTCAGCTCCTAGCACGTTTGACAAAGGAGAATCTTCTTCAGAGCAAGCCGCAGGAGAGTCCTACGCCCTCCGACGCTGCAAGGGACATGGCGGTCAGATTGTGGCAAAAGTCTATTAAGATAAAAGGACGAAGGAACTCTTGACTCACCTTGACTCCATCATACGAGGACATTTTTGGGCTGGCTTGCCCGACCCTGGCTACTCCTCGTCGGCACGTTGTCGCTTCGATCCCTCCCTCGGCTTAGAGGGCTCGGACGAATCAACACGGTCGCCCCCCCACCGACTATGAAGGCACCACCGAGGGCTCAGATGGAGTAGGGTGACCTATTTCCACTGGCTTTAGGGCTGCCATCGAAGGCCTAGATGAGGCGAGGTAGCCTGGCTTGGCCGGTTCTTAGGCCACCGTCGAAGGTTCAGACGTGGCAGGATGGTTCATTTCCACCGGCTCCGAGGGCGCGCCCTCCCCCTCCTGCCTTGTGACATGCAATTAGAAGGGCCCTGCCTATGGTGAAGGTGGGTTCTCATCCTCGGTGGCTAGATCATCCCATGGGATGGGCGACATGGATCCATCACTTCCTCCTCTTCTTCTAACGAGCCTTGATGCCGCTTTCCTCGCTGCTTCGATCGCTGTTTATTCTTCTCGTCATCCTTCTTCTTCTTTCGCTATTCATCCACAGCATGGTTTGCCTCCCTCATGGACACATTCTATGGAAGTGGAATGGTGGAGTCCTGAAAGACTAACCCCACCGGTAGCTCGATGAACCCCATGTTCGGCCACATCACAGGATGCTCCGGGGTTAGGAACATGGCGTCGGCCTCCCCCATGGCCTCCTTGATGCACTACGCGACCTCACTATCGTGGAGCGGCCCCTAGGCGAGCATCATCCTGATGAGCTACGTGTCGGGCGCCATCCCATACAATGGGAGGACGCGTGCCATCAGAGGCGCCACCCTCCTCATGTGATACCCCCCGATGAAGCTGGCCCCACGAAGGCCATGGGTCTTCAAGAACATGATGGCCTCGAGGAGATCGCACATCCTATTCTTCTCCTTGATGGGTGGCCCCCATGACCATGACGGTGGAACCTCCTCGATCAGACGCTTGGAGAAGACATGCACGGGTGTGGTAGGGTCATCCTTTAGGTAGAACCAATCTGAGTGCCACCCCTTGTTGGATCTAGAAAGCTGGCAGGGCATGTACTCGGCCGCCCGTTGCCCTTGGAGGTGGATGCCCATGCATCCCATCGACATTGGGGTCTCCCGACCTCTCTCCTTCTTCTTCATCAAGGAGATAGAGAAGAAATATCTCCAGAGTTTGAAGTGAGGCTCAATCCCCAGGTACCCCTCGCACATCATGATGAAGGCCACGATGTGCTTGATCCTGTTGGGGTTCAAGTGCTACAGCTCGATCTAATAATGGTGTAGCAGACCCTAGAAGAATGGGTGAGAGGGAACCGTGAGTCCGCGCTCGTGGAAGAGCACGAAGGAGACAACGTAGCCATCGAGCGGCTCTGGCACATCCTCACGGCTGGGCACAAGCCACTCCACTACATCAGTCCTCCCACGAAGAAGACCATGCTAGACGAGGCCCTCCATGCGTGCATAGGTAACATCGGAGTGATGCCATGAATCCATGGAGGATAGAGGTGGCTACAAAGAAGCAAATGTGGTGACGGAGGAGCGGAGGCTATAGATCTAGGGCTCCAACAATGGACTAGCAAACATGACAGATCCAAAAGGTGGTGGTGGACAAACAGAGAAGGTAAGGCTGTGGCTTTGGTGTGTAGAAACATGAAGGGACAGTCCGCTATTTATAAAGCGAAACAGGACAAGAAGGTGAACCGTCCTCCTAGATTCATGCGCCCACTGTGCCACATCACATCACCTTCCTCCAAAGATCATACACACACAATCTCTATCCATGCCCTCAAATGACATGCTGGATGATGGTTCGTCCGATTGATGGGCCAAGAACCGTCGCAGGTAAGGAGGGATACAGAGGTGAAAACGCTCCTACAGTCCATTCGGGCCTAGGAGTTCGAAGGTCGGCCCACCGATGGGTTCATAGCCACTCTAGGGCACCCTAAGAGTGAGGGGTGGAAAGGGATGGGCCCACTAGTAGCCAGTACCCAGGCATTATAGGCATCCTGGCCCACGTTCGAGTATCGGTTGATTCCCAGTCCATGGGTTTTCCTCAAAGAAAGGCAACGAGCCCTTGGGACTGGCCAAACGGACCCAAGAATTATATGAACTGACCACCAAGAGTCTGGAGTCGATCACTAGCTGACCAATGCCAGACCCCCATGAATGGGAAGCTGGGGCCCCACTCAGACTTGCCCATTAACAACTCACCAAACACCATGTTTCGTCCATCGAGGAAAAACATGGCATGGCTCAGCCCCCCATTTTATCAAAAAACACTTGAGGGACGATGATCACAAAGACTAGCCAACCCTCGATCGGACCCCTACTACGCGCAGGGGCTCTAAGAAAGTCAGACTCGTAAGGAGACCGAACATGCGGTCGCAGTACAACAGTGGACCGATCGAATCCTAGGGACCGGAATCAAGAAGAATCTTTTCGACCACCCAAATCCTACGGTTACATGCCCCCGAGAAGACCGATCACGACAAAAGGGAACCGTCGCCCTACGAGGACACGACACGGGCTACAAAAAGAAGGCCAAGGCCCTCAGAGTCCTCTCGTCCGAAAAAGCCTCCAAAGTAGTATTCTACTCCTCTGCAGACTCGGGGGCAACTGTCGGGTATCGATATTAGGGATACCCAAAGCAAGGAGGTTCACACCCATGCTAACTTCCCTAGATGAAGCAAGACATATTAAAAGGTCTCATCCAACCCCAAGGCCGCGGGGGTCTCACCCAAGGCCGTGAGCTCCACCTCGCACCGACCCCTTGGACGTAGGCTCCATCTCACCCGGCCCTAAGGGCGTGGTTGAAAGCTCTAGTTTGGTTTTGGTTAATTGATGAAACCCTAAGTGCTAACCTAGTTTATCAAGATGATTATGAGATAGGTAGCACTACTCCAAGTGATGAAGCAATGGCGAAGATCATGACAATGGTGATGGCATGGTGATGGTCAAATGCTTAAACTTGGAAAAGAAGAAAGAGAAAAACAAAAGGCTCATGGCAAAGGTATAAAATGTAGGAGCCATTTTGTTTTAGTGATAAAGACACTTAGTGAGTGTGATCACATTTAGGATAGATAGCCGTACTATTAAGAGGAGTGAAACTCGTATCGGAATGCGGTTATCAAAGTGCCACTAGATGCTCTAACTCATTGCATATGCATTTAGGATCTAGTGGAGTGCTAACACCCTTGAAAATGTTTGTGAAAATATGCTAACACTTGTGCACAAGGTGATACACTTGGTGGTGTTGGCACATCTACAAAGGAGGTGGTGTTTGCAAGCTCGGCGGGATTTGGCGCCTTCGGGAAAATGGAATGCCTATTTTCTATTACGCCAGATGCAAATTCTTGTGGTTGGCACATTGGAGCAAGGGTGAAGAAGTTAGAAGTGAAAATGAGTTGATCGCGAAGACGCTGGCGTCGGTCAACTGACCGGACGCTGGACCTGAGATGCACCGGACGCTGCTTTCTACGTCCGGTCAAACTGACATGGCGACACAGTGACTAGGGTTTAGCACCGGACGCTGGTCTGTGTCCAATCAAGGTGGACGAGACACGTCCGATCAAAGAAAATCGGATTTGGACCCTTACTGTAAACGACCAGACGCTGGTGGTTCAGTGTCCGGTCAGTTTTGCCGAAGCATCCGGTCAGTTAATAGCCGTTGTGATCTGGCGGCTCAAGTTTAACTTAGAATGACACGTGGCTTACATCTGTGGACTGGATGCTGTGTCCAGGGTCCGGTCAGTATGACCGAAGCATTCGGTCAGAGCGCATTTTGCCCAGTGAAGGGGTATAACGGCTCTATTTGATGGGGGCTCTATTTATAGCCCCATGGCTGGCTCAAGGGTCTTCTCTTACACATTTTCATTGACATAGCAACCTTGTGAGCTTAGCCAAAGTCTTCCCACTCATCTCCATCATTGATTCATCATCTTTGTGAGATTGGGAGAGAATCCAAGTGCATTGCTTGAGTGATTGCATCTAGAGGCACTTGGTATTCGTGTTGCGCTGCGGATTTCGCTTGTTACTCTTGGTGGTTGCCACCACCTAGACGGTTGAAGCAGCGGTGGAGGATTGGCACAAGTTGGTGATTGTTTGTGGCCGCCTTCGGTGATTGTGAGGGGAGTTGTACCTTCCCTGGCGGAGCGCCGAAAGGTAACTCTAGTAAATTGCTCGTGTCATTGAGTTACCTCACTTGTGGGTCGGTTCTTGTGGTGTCCTATCATGTGGACGAGGTTTGTGAAACACCTCTTAGCCGCCGAACCACCAAGTGTTGGTCGACACAATGGGGACTAGCGTGTTGGCAAGCACGTGAACCTCGGGAGAAAAATCGGTTGTCTCTTGTCATTTGCATTCTTCCGGTGATTGGCTTAATCTTCATCTTGGGATTGGTTCATCCCCTACACGTCAGTATAATCACCCTACTCACTTATTTACATTCTTGCAAACTAGTTGATACAAGCTCTTTAGTGTAACTAGAATTGAGAGCTTGCTTTATTATTTACATTCATCTAGTTGAGCTCTTTAGGGTAGCAAGATTGAGAGCTCTTAGTGAGTAATTACATAGCAAGTTTGTGTGCCTAAGTAATCATTACAACTAGAATTGTTGGATAGGTAGCCTGCAACCCTTGTAGAGCTAGAGCAAGTTTGCATTACGCTATTTGTCATACTAATCAAATTGCTCTAGTTGATTCGTAGATTTTTAAATAGGCTATTCACCCCCCCTCTAGCCATATTAGGACCTTTCAGTGGTTTCCGTCTTGTCCGACGGGGACCCATACCGCCGCCAACCATTCTAGGTCTAAGCGTATGGGCCTGGGTCAAAACTCTGACACAAGGGAAGAGACTAGCATGCCTCGATGTAACCCGTGGCCATAACGGGCCATACCTGAGGATTCACTCAAGAATAGCGTCGGGCATGCTAGTGCTGTTCTACCTAACCCTCGTACGAACGCTGACAGATGCGTTAGTTCACCACGACGTTCGCTGGGATGAAATGGAACACCATGATCGGTAGATGACTCCTACACATGGTGCCAATGATGAACAGGGCTACAACGTGGAGCCATCCCTGTTGACATCTATAGGATTGGCATGACCAACTAAAAGCATCTAGGCCCCTTGTTGGGTTTTGGTGATTAATGATAATACGTGATTGGCCTTTGGTATTCCAAAGGAGCTAGATTTGAATTAGTTGGCTATTCCGATTCGGATTATGCCGGTTGCAAAGTTGATAGGAAAAGCACATCTGGAGGGTGCCATTTGCTTGGTAGATCACTTGTCTCTTAGTCCTCCAAGAAGCAAAATAGTGTAGCTTTGTCCACTGCCAAAGCGGAATACATTGTTGCGGGTGCTTATTGTGCACAAATACTTTACATGAAGCAAACTTTGCTAGACTATGTTGTAGTTCTAGAAAAGGTACCTCTTTTGTGTGACAATGAAAGTGTGGTAAAGCTTGCTAATAATCTGGTTCAACACTCTCGCACCAAGCACATAGATATCCGCCATCACTTTCTTAGGGATCATGTTGCTAAAAATGATATATCACTAGAAGGTGTAAGGACCGAGGATCAATTGGTGGATATCTTTACTAAACTGCTAGATGATGCTATATTTTGTCGGTTGAGGAATGAGCTCAATGTGCTTGGTTTTAGCAACTTCACTAGAAAATGAGCTTGTGGTGTCCCTTGCATTGCATTGTAATATACAACATGTTTACTTCTTGGTAATGCATTTAGGGATTGTCTAACATGGTTTAGATAACCGCTAAAAAGCGTGTGAAGAAGCTTAACCTTGGATCAAACTTGATAAGCAACTAGAATTAATTTCAAGTATTGTATTGCATATGCATGTATATTGTTTTGTCGTTTCTCTTCAATCGCCCTTTTATTGCATATTTTCTTAAAAAGAATTATAGCCTAAGGCAACATACTTTGAAAATTTTGAGGGTTTGAGAGAGGTCACTCACATCAGTCTCAATTAGTGTTTATTTGGGTCTTATTGAAGTTAGGACTTGATTGAGAATAGGCAGCGCGAAGGAATATTGAAGATCTGCTAAAAAAGGGTGATCGGACACTAGACCAGACTCTGCTCCCTGCGTCCGGTCAGTTCATAGGTGGTGAACCGTTGCTGCACAAGAGTGACCAAACGCTAAAATAGTTCCTTTCCTGCGTCCGGTCAGATGGTGTCCCTACATCTGGTCGAGCAAAGAAGATGAATATAGGGTGGACCAGACTCTGGCTGTGCCCGATCAGGGTTAACCGGACGCATCCAGTTGCAACTTGGGAGGTTTTGGCTCTCTCTGTAGTCAACCGGCTCTGGGTGGCAGCATTCGGTCGTTGCCACCGGAGCGTCCGGTCAGTAGAAATCATGCGGTTCTAGGACTCTTTCTCCTTTCCTTATCCGTCACGTTGGGGGCCACCACATAATCATGCCATGCCTTAACCTAAGCCTGCATCTGCCATGATTCCACCAACATCGCCCGAGCCCTAGCCATCGCATCCACGTCCGCGCTCATGCGGACCTTGCCCGCGCCGCCGTTGCCTCCTCCACAGCGTAGCCGTGCCCGCACCTCTGCTCCATGTGCCCGCGCCATCATGTCACCACATCGCTGCGCCGCGCGCTGTAGTGCCCACACCGCTGCAGCGTCGCCAAGCTCCTTCACGCCGTCCTGCTCCAACACGCCCACAGCAGCAATGCCATTGCCTGAGACTCCATTGCCGCGTCTGCATTGCATTCTCGGCCGCTGCATCGCCAGAACCCTAACCCTAAATGATTCCTAGTGGTTCCCCATGATTCGTTTCTATGCTCTTCGGTTTGCCGGTTCGTCAGGTTGCAAGCCCTCGCTTCTAATTTTGTATCTATTGCTTGCTTCTTACGGTTTTGTATCTCTAGATGAATATTGTAATTATTCATATATCTGATCTATTCCATCGTGCAGTGAGTCGGTGTTGGTAAGGTCACTTTGGCAGTTGTCAGTTAACTCAGGGTCAAGCTCGCGAGTACGGATCGAGGTCAAGCCTCGAGAGTGATAGTTGATAGTTGATTCTTCAGTGATAGTTGATAGTTGATTCTTTAGTGGTAGTAGTTCTTTTTAGCTCCAGCAATGGCACGTGTCAAGAACGCTAAAGGTGGTCTAGGCGATGAGGATCTGAGGCCTCCGCCTCTCTTGCCTGCTGAGGTGAAAGGCAAGGCAAAGAAGCTTGCGACAAAGAAGCGCAAGTATGTAGATGTTGATACAGAGAGAGTAGCAGTAGTTGCAGCTGCCGTAGAGCGTGTAGAAAGAGGAGGAGCCCGGAGTGGTGTTCGCATTGCAGATTAGCTTTTACTAGCCCAGAGGGCCGTCGTTGAGCAGGTTGAGCGTCGTCATGGTAGTCTAGCTGGGACTATCATGCTTGAAGGACGACGGGTCACTATAGATGAGAGTTAGCCTCAGGGGATCCATAGCAGCAGATATAGCTAGCAGAGCAGTTAGAGGGCACCCAACAGACATAGCAGACTCAAGAGGTAGAGCAGGCCGAGGAGATAGAGCAGGCACCTCAGCCACAGTTACGACACTCTAGTTATACTCGTGCTCAGGTGACACCAGGGCTAGAGACATAGCGGAGGGGTTCTCGTCCGCCCCCTAGACCATAGGGTCCGCCTCCAGTGACTCATCTTGATTTGAGGGCTACCACAGCCAAGCAGGTGCAGCAGCTCAGGTTTGTGCAGTTCGAGGACTGGTTCCTGCCTAGGAGGGATGAACGTGCTTCAGAGGGATTCTATACACCACTGCAGGAGGACTTCTACAATGCTTATCTAAACAGTGGTATGGCTTTCAGATCACAGAGGGTTTGCTCCCTTGAGTCAGTTATTGCAGCAGCGGGAGAGTAGATCTGCCCTCACCTCTCTTACTTGCCAGGTTTGACTGATTTACTTGGACAGACTGATAGATATGTTTCATCATGGGTCTATGAGTTCTATGCTACACTTTGGATTGACCCAGGCCACATATTTATATACTTTGCATTTAGAGGCCATAACTATAGGTTGATGAGCTTTAGGGTCAGAGAGATCCTCAGGATTCCAGAGGCACCCATTCGCCTGCATGAGGTGTGCTACAGTCAGACAGAGCCTCGTAGACGCCCTCACGGTGGTCTTGTGCCACCCACAAACTTGGTCAGACCCTGCTTCATAGAGCCTTTTGGCGAGGGGCCGAGTAGGACACCGAGAGATCTTACTCCTACAGCGAGGCTACTTGATGCTATCATGAGGAGGACCTTGCTCCCGAGGATGGGTTGTCACAAGGGATTGACTCGCATTCAGCTATGGTTAGTGAACTCCCTGATCCAGTAGACAATTTTTGATATCTGGGATGTTATTCTATCAGAGATGGAGGACACTCTTATAGAGGGGTTCAGAGGCCATCGTCAGCTGCCTTATGCTCACTGGATTACCTTTTTGATTCGCAAGGTAGTTATAGTGAAGTCCCCAAAGACTATGGTTGAGTACATAGGAGCTACTATAGAGTTTCCACCATATAACATGACTCAAATACTCTGCCACAGTGCAGCAAGGACACCCAATCAGCCGCGTCGTCGTCTAGAGGTGCCAGAGTCTGTAGCCTAGCAGGATGAGATCATCAGGGGTGTAGCAGCGACAGAGGAGGAGCACCTAGATACTCAGCAGGAGGGTATGGTCGAGAGAGACCCCAGTGATAGTTTAGATGATGACTACTAGGATATCCCTCAGATGCCTCCTTGATGACATGCCAGTGAGGCCGGTGGCTCCAGCTTGGCTCCACCACAACCACCACAGACAGACCCCGCTCTACTTGCTATTCTTGAGCGGACGAGGTAGGATCAGACTCGCTAGGCCTAGGAGATCGCAACTGCCCTTGCACAGGTTTAGGCCAGACAGGACAAGTTCCAGCGACAGCAGCAGGCCATGTAGCCATAGCAGCTCCTTATCCAGCAGCAGTTACTTGGATTCATGCAGCATGTCGTTACTGCCATTGGGTCTACGCCGCCACAGCTTACACCTTAGCTCAGTCAGCCTGTTACCACTTCAGTGACTTCAGCTTTACTGCCTAGTGGGCTTCAGAGTCAGGGATAGCTAGCTACACAGTTCACTTCACCTACAAAGTAGGTGTCCTAGTGTTTTGCTTTGCCAGTGTCAGCCCATGGTCCGCAGTTCACAACACTTGTTATGGGCTTCACTCTGGCTCAGAGCTCCTCAGTACTTGTGACAGACACCCCAATTTCTAGGAGCCTTGGTGCTACATTTAGTGAGTTGACAGAGCAGCCTACATCGCTAGAGCTACATGTCCCTATACCTTCCATCGTTGCTTCAGTCACTGGGACTTTAGAGACACTCCCATCTTCTATTGCATCATCAGAGCCGCCTGCTTCTGTGATACCTGTAGAGTCATAGGCTGCACCAGTCCTAGATCCGACCAAGACCGCTTTAGCTTTAGTTCCAGCGACAGAGGGTCAAACAGCTCTAAGCTTGGGATCAGAGGATGATGCTACCTAGTTTCAGATCGCTCACCACACGTCAACGCCCGACTTGTCTGCTCCAGCCCCACCGACCGACCCTTAGATTTTGGTGCTTGACATCAAAGGGGGAGAGGGATTGAGTATGATTAGATCTAGGGGGAGCGATATATCTATTTAGGGGGATCTTATTTATTACATTTGGCTTTTTATGTGTGATACATTATTATGCATTCATGTACATGTTTACTTTCATGCATTGAACTATATAAGTGTGAGCGTGATATTTATGTTTTATGTGATATTTATATGATATGTGACATGTGTGCTCTCTACTTTGATCTATTTATATGTCATGTCACTTGGTTATGCTCATTTGGGTTGCTTCCACGTTTTACTCCGATTCAAATGAGCTTCATTTTTTGTACTCATGCTTATTTTATACCTATTGAGTACATCATATTGGCTTGTGTCATATAAGTTTATCTAACCTCTTTGCTCTTATTGTCAAAGGCTTATATGAACAAAGCATGTTGAAAACCTCATCTCTTTTATATACTCGAGGTTGTATTGTCATCAATCACTAAAAGTGGGGAGATTGAAAGCATCTAGGCCCCTAGTTGGGTTTTGGTGATTAATGATAATACGTGATTACTATGACTAACGTGTGCTTGGCAGAGGCAATTAAGTTAGGTTATGGTAATGGTAATTGATTGGGCAATCATGGTTGTCATGCCCCTACGATGGAAATTGTTTCGGTTTTCAAAGGATGGACGATAAGGTTAAGGATAGACTAGTTCTAAGTGTCGTTTGGTATTGAAGAGACACTTAGAGTAGTTTACGACTTTATTTTTCCTTTGGCCATACTATTAAGGAGGGTATGAACTAGTAGCTTGACCTATGTGAGTCTAGTGGATTAGGTGTGGTGCACACTTGTCAATCTAGCAGTAGGTAGCTCCGAAGTAGCCCTAAGATCAATTGGAGCAAACTTCATTCACATATGTTGTCGAGTTGAGAGTAAATGGAGGGTCAAATGTTGACCAGACGCTGATCCAGTTGTGATCGAACACTGGCAGTAGAGTCAAGTCAGTTCATTTGATCAAGCTAAAGTCGTCTGGATGCGACCGGACGCTGAGTCAAAAGTGACCGGACACTGGGTACCAGAGTCCGGTCTACTCCAGTAAGGTTCTAGAGAGGGAGAATCCTAATCGGATGTGTCCGGTCAGTGTTGACCGGACGCTGGTCAGGTTCTGGTTACTGATCGGACGCTGAACAGCAAAGTGACCGGACTCTGGGCTCCAGCGCCCTATCAACATCAGTAAGGGTCTAAAGAGTAGTTTTTGTGATCGAACGCGCCCGGTCAGTGCTGACAGGACGCAGGTCAGAGTCCGGTCATAACTTAATGGCTCTATGGTGGGGAGAACTAACCGGAGCGTCCGATCACCTTGACCAGAGCGTTTGATCACCTCGCAGAACGCTGACACAACCTCCTAACGGTTCATTTTGAATGAGGAGGTATAAATACTTCCCCTATTCATTCAAGGGAGGTCTCTTGCCCATTTGATCAGCTGAGAAACACTCTTAATAGTGCTTTGGAGAGCAAGAGCCTAGTGAGGTGATTGAGATTTGAGAATCCAATATTAAGGCCTCATTAGTGCAAGGATAGTAGCAAGTGTGCATTCACCCTTCTTATTAGGCTTGTTGTGGTTAAGTGAGAGTCCGTGCTTGTTACTCTTGGTGATCGCCATCACCTAGATGACTTGGTGGTGATTGAGAGTTTGGTGATCATCCGAAAGAGCTTGTGGATGACCCAACTCAAGTGGTGAGCGATTGTGGGTGATTCACCACGATGGAGTGTTAAAGAATCAACCCATAGAGAGCACTTGATCCTTGCGTGGATCAAGGGGGAGCTACACCCTTACGCGGGTGCTCCAACGAGGACTAGTGAGGAGTGACGACTCTCCGATACCTCGGCAAAACATCTCCGCGTTCATTCTCCTCTCTGTACTTTGAGCATTTATTTTTGGGCAATTCAATTCTTGTGTTTACATTCTTAGAATTATCATGCTAGAGTAGGATTGGAACTTAGGGTGCTAAACTTTTATGCGATAGATCATTAGAATCACAATCTAGGCACAAGGGGTGAAGTGGGCTAAGTGTAGGGTTTAATTATTGCAAAGAATTTTAGAATTAGCCCAATTCACCCCTCTTGGGCATCTTGATCCTTTCAACCTGCATGATGAAGAAGAAGGACCCGGTGATTCTAAAAGCCTTCTTCTCTCTCATTCTTCTCCTTTTCATCTGTTGTAACACGTGCTTTTTCTTCGCTTATAAAAGGGGAGCGGGGCACCCCATGAAGGGGGAGCCAGATCCACACAAGACGGAACCACGAGATAAAAGCACAAGAGCAGCGATCGAGCTCTCGGTATCCATTCACTCCTTTCACTAGAGACTTGGGATCCTTTTCCTCTCTCGCCTGTTTGTAACCCTACTACAAACCAAGTGCCAGTAACACGAGCAACAGTAAACTAGAAGTAGGGACATTCTGCCCAAACAATACAAACCCTTGTGTCCTCCGTGCACATCATCCGAATCAGACGCGCAAATACAAATTTACTTGTGATGATAAAAAACATAGACACGGTGATTCGAAAAACCGGTTGAGCAGTTGAGCTAATTTTTTTCTTTGTTATAGCAACTCTGTACTCCGTACATAGCATGAGATGAAATTGGACAGAGACGAGGCAACTGGCGTAGTACGGTTAGGCTCCAGCTCCAACGGTCAAGCCTCTTTCTGTGGCACGAGTAGGGCCGCACGAGCTGATGTTGGTACCTGGCTACCTGCCGGGAGTCTGGGACATCCCGCACTCCGTACTTCTGAGTTGTGCCTGGGTATTCCCAGTCATACCAACATTTTGGAAAAAAATAGTAGTTTGTAGATATATATACATGTATAATATAGTTAAAGTCTTAAATTGATACTCTATGTTATTCTTTGCTTCTTATTTGATTCCAAACGTAAAGCAGCCCACACCCAACGGCCCATTTGACGTTTTCCACTCCCCATGGCCCACTTCCCAAGTTTCCCTCGTGCTTCACCTCATCTTGACTCCTCCAGACATAAAGATGGGAGACGGAGCGAGCGAATCACCGAATCCGAGCGCCGAGCCGAACCCTAGGGCAGCCCACTGGCAGCGTCGCGCCACCCCCATCCCCCATGCCCTGCCCTGCGCGGCAGCCGTGGCTGCGCCCCTGCCACGGACCCCGGCCATCGCGGCGGCGTGGCTCTGTCGGACCCATGCCCCTGCACCTGCCGACCTGCCCTCGGTCGCCTCGGCGCGTCACCGGCGGCCGGCCTCGCCCGCTCGCCGCCTCGGCCGAGGCTGACGGCCTCCATGGCTCTATCCATCCTAACCAACTCCGGTAGCTCGAGCTCGTCCTCGCCATCACCGATTTGATTTGTTCCTTTCAGAGAATCAGATGTAATCAAATCCCGCTTTGCCCTTTTGTCTTTGCTATGTTCTGTCAAATGTCAAATTGTCAATTGCAAAAATCTTTCTATGGGCATACCCAGCTTTGAAATCCTGGGTCTGTCTCTGGCGACAGACCATTGCCCTTCATCTCTTGGGTGCGAGCGTTGAGCCCTACTCTTTTGACAGGGTCGGAGGATACTGCATGCTGCCAACCATTTGTCATCCGTGAACCTAGAAGAGTTTTTTTTTAAAAAATTACCTAGAAGAGTTTTAGTTTCAATGAAAAGAAGAACCACCTCCTGCATTCATCCTATGTGTTCTTTCTCTTCTGATTTGTTGATAAAAATTTTTCTAGAATGAACATTTCGAATCGCTACTTGATCAAGAAATTTCCTTTTTGCTTGTGTTACTTTATGTTGTGATAGCATCATAACATAAGAGTCTATCCTGTTGTAAAAAAAACATAAGAGTCTTTTCCAGTTGCTGGCAGTTTGGCACTTGGGCTTTGAAGATAAATCAAGACTCGAGTTATGAAATCAAGAGTTAAATGCATGAGAGATCCTTGAACTTGTAATGTGGTGTCACTTAGGTCTATGAACTTAAAAAATATATTTCTGGATACTTAAACTTGCTAAATGATATACCACAGGTCCATACTTGCCACGAGAGCATTTTATCTGACGTGACATTGCCACATGGTGGGAAAATATGCGGTGAATCCTCCGAAATCTAAATGGAATATCCAAAGAGGGCATCTGGGTTCTGCCCTCGCCAGGTAATGCACGGCACCGTTCGGTGCAATGGAGCAGAGCGCGACACGCGCTGCCCACCTCGCCTCTGCTGCGCCTTGCCAAGCATTGTACAAGCCGCACTCTCCCCTAGCCACGTCGCCACTATCCCATGACCTCGCCTTCACCTCCAAAGCCGAGCCATGTTTGGGGATCTGGATCAGTTCGCCGACGGAGGCGTCTTGGGCGTCTTGGGCGGGCGGGCGAACTCGGCTCCGGCGAGCCCCTCCTCGATGTCACTGGCACCGTGCGGGCTGTAGGAGGTGCTGACCACGGCCTGCTTGCCTCTGCTCAGCAACCGGTGCAGCGACCCTCCTAGCCTGGCTGAGACTAGGGACCACATCCTGTCGACGGCCTCGGGCATCCGGCTCGCTGGCAACGGGGAGTTCATGGGCGGCGTGCTCAGGGCCACGGGCCGCATAGAGATGTCGATGACCAGGTTCTCCTTCCTGCGCCTAGAGGCCGAGGTGCTCGCGGTGGCGGCGCTGGCACTGGCGACGGGGGCGTGGCTAGGCCGGCGTTGGTGACCTCATCGTGGGTGCCCCAGAAGAGGATGTTGGTGGGGAACATGGGGAACTCTGGCGACGCGCCGGAGGCCTCCTCCCACGGTAGGGCATTGAGGTCACATGAGGGGGACCTCGTCGCTGGGTTGGAGACTACTGACCACAAGACGGCAAGGAGACATGCCAAATTATGGAAAGGTCATAGCGACCAATGCTAAAACACGTCTTGGATAGAACCAAATTGTGGAAAGGTCATAGCGACCAATGCTAAAACACGTCTTGGATAGAACAAAGAGGAAAAGAATTGGCGCCACAGCAGAGCTTCAGCTTCGGCGGCCATGGCGTCCGATTCCACAAGATTCCAAAATTCGTCACTTACCGAAGATGGTTTGCAACGAGGTCTCATCCAGGGGCTAGCAAACAACCGAGTGCACTCATGGCTGCGAGGGATTGGAATGGGGAGGCACTGGTGTGGATGAATTCTGAAAGGGCGTAAAGGTGGTCGCGGCATGTGCGTGCTCTGCTTAAATAGCCGACCATGGCAAGCTCGACTGAGGCACAGATGGGACTTGGACCGGCTCTAGGGCACGGCGAGGGTGCCCACTTGCACGGGGTGATGACGACGCACTGTCTTGGGACCAGGCGAGGCAGCGCGGGCAGCAACTCGTGCGTGTGGCCATGGTCGAGGCGGGATGAAGCGCTGCTTGCTTCCCCTACTTCCTCGCCGCTCTGCTTCGTCCAACACCGATGCATACACGTCTAGCTCCTTAGATTTTAGGGTGTTCATTGCATATTTTCTGCCACGCGGCGTTGCCATGTCAGATAAAATGTCCGCGTGGCAAGTATGGACCTACGGTGTATCATTTAGCAAGTTTAGGTATCAAAAATGTATTTTCCAAGTTCATGGATCTAAGTGACACCCTGTTACAAGTTCAAGGGTCTCTCATGCATTTAACTCTGAAATCAATATCTTTGGTGGTATCCCGTTCAAAAATATATATCTTTGATGGTACGGTAATGGTAATGCTTCAGGGGCGGGCGTCCGTCCGGGCTTGCGTGCGCTACTGGCCCAACGAGCCTGCCTCCTCCTCTCTACGTTTCCCCCATCTCTCTCAAGATATCTCCCTACTCGCTCGCCCATCACACGCTTCACGGTGCCATGCGGTTGTCAGCCCGCCTCACTCCGCATTCGTCGCAGCGGCCATCTCCTCCTGCGCGCCCTCATCCTGCGCTACTCGCTCCTCACTCTTGCCCATCGTGCGCTCCACCCGTGCCTCTCGCTCCTTGCTCCCGCAGTCCCACCGCACTGTCAGGCACGCCGCCCGCCTCTGCTGGTGCTGGTGGTGCCATCGCGCGCCTCAGGTCGATCCCCACTGAGCCAAGGGCACCGACAACCGCGACTCGTGCTGGTGGTGCTCACGCGTTGTTGCTCGGCGCCGGCTCCCATTCTGAGGATGGAATCAACCGGCCTTGGTCTCTCCCTCCCCTTATGTTGCAAATGTATGTTTCAAGTGTTTCAGATGTTATCAGAGGTATGATGCAAGTGTTTTATTGGATGTTGTAAAATCAGATCGGGATGTTTCATATGTTAGAAGTGTTTCAGAGGCATGCTGCAAGTGTTTCAGAGACATGTTGTAAGCATTTTTCAAAATGTTTTATTTATTTCGGACGTATGTTGCAAGCGTTTTTTATCTGGATGTTGCATATGCATATGTTGTAATAATATGTTCGAAATGTTTCAGCTATTTCAGTCTTATGTTGCAATAAGAGTTTTCATGGTGCAAGCGGTTTATCTAGACGCTGCATATGTTTCACATACATGTTGCAAGTGTATGTTCCAGATGTTTCTTCTGCTTCATACATATGCTGCATCAAAGTGTTTCGTGTTTCGGTGGTAAAGAGCCATGGGGCATGGCCCGGGGTGCCGGGGGATGGGGCGTGCAGCGCATCTTGGGTCCTGTGGACGGGGCATGCTTGTCCTCATGCCGACCTCGGGTCCCCGCTCGCGCGGAGAGAGAGAGGAGGGGGTCAGGGGAAGGAGCGGCGGGCGTGAGCGTCCAGACTCGTGGAGAGAGAGGAGGTGGTCAGAGGGAGGAGCGAGGGGAGCTATGTTTTTCCATGGACGCGCGTGACGGAGGTGGCGCGGGTGTCCGAACACACTTCTATCTGAACGTTCGGGCGCTCCCTTATGGTACGGGGTATGGTACCGGAGGTAGGGAAAAGGACGACAACACAAGACGGACGGAAGAGTGTCTCATTCTCATGGACGCTGCACTGTTCAAGCAGTGGAGTCTTCAGATCAGCCGGCTGTGCAGAAACGGCCGCGCCGGACACCACTGCCGACTGTCGAGGGAAGCGCTGTGCGTGTTGCGAGGCCGGAATTCTTGATTGCTCTGTACAAGGTACATCCGCAGTTTCTCCCTTGTTGTCGCCCTGTTGTTCAGTTCAGATTCTGGGTCGGCAGGGAGCTGCTTCTGTATCGCAACGGACCTTAGGCTCCAAATGACTTTGTTCACGAGTCTGCAAGCATATCCTGGATACCCGGACCGCTGACAAAAGTGATCAACAATGCTTGGCGACTCAACACGGCTATATATAGCCCCTCTCAGCATTTTCATTTGCCATCCCGCCGTTCACGACTGCTGCGGTGCTGCCAGCTGATGGCACTCCCCGCCATCCTTCTTGTTGTCATCCTCGGCGTGCTCTCGGTCACCACGGCCGCCGGGGCAGCGGTTTCCTCCCTT
Organism: Miscanthus floridulus; assembly: GCF_019320115.1. NCBI lineage: Eukaryota > Viridiplantae > Streptophyta > Magnoliopsida > Poales > Poaceae > Miscanthus > Miscanthus floridulus. The sequence continues at coordinate 132,892,428 of NC_089582.1, read as the reverse complement.
CCTCACCACCCGCTCGACCCGCTCTCAGCAACGGAGATCACGGCCGTGCGCACTGCGGTCCTCGCGTCGCCGCTCGTCCCCGCCAGGCCGTTACACTTCCACTACGTCGGCCTCGACGAGCCCGACAAGGCCGACGTCCTGGCCTACGCCTACGGCACGGCCAGCTCCCAACCGTCGTCCCGGTCCCGTCCCCTCATCCCTCGGCGCGCGCTCGTGATCGCCCGCGCGGGTGGCCAGTCCCACGAGCTCCGCTTGGACGTCACCGACGCCTCGTCCCCCACCGTGCTCTCCCACGCCGTCCACAGCGGCTCGGGGTTCCCGACGCTCACGCTCGAGGAGCAGGTCGCAGCGCAGGCCCTAGCGCCGGCCTACGCGCCGTTCGACGAGTCCGTGCGCCGCCGCGGGGTGCGCATGGACGACGTCGTCTGCTCGGTCCTCCCCGTCGGCTGGTTCGGCGCCCCGACGGACTCGGCGTCGGCCGCGACCGCGAGGAGGCTGGCGAACATGCAGTGCTTCGTGGCCGGCGAGACGGCCAACTACTACGCGCGTCCGATCGAGGGCGTCACCATGGTGGTGGACCTCGAGCGCGTGGCCATCGTTGCGTTCACGGGCAGGGTGGTGTACCCGGTGCCCAAGGCCGAGGGCACGGACTACCGGGCGGGCAAGGCTGGCCCGCCGTCGTGGTGCAGCCGGCTTATCTACAGTATTTTTCTCTTACAATAAAACAGCTTCAGTCGATTTATCAATTAACTTAAATACCAGCAGAACATACGCTTGGCTTTTGTATTACGATGCAACTGGACGTCTGCACATAGAAAACACACTTTTCCAAAGCACTTCATACACGCGACTACGCTAGCATTCCATCAAGGATGGATAGTTACATATACAAGAACTTTGTACCGGGCGCCATGCCTACCTGAGAAAACACCTCGATGACATTGTTTCGCTAGTGACAATAACATGGAACATGTTATGGTTGGCTACTTGCCCTCAATTAATTCATATAAAAAATTTACATACCAGAACATTGATCTAGACAAAGGCTCCGTTCGCTTTGCAGAAAAAACAAATCAAAACACTGTTCCAGTTGATGTGTTGTGAGAGAAAAACATGGTTCCGGCTGAAAACAAGTTGAAAAGTACAGATTATAAGAGAAACGATCAAGACCAAAGTCGAATGCTACTACACTTAATTAACTTGAACATGTCATATACGACCTCTGTCCACAAATAAATGCAATTGTGGGAACCATGCCAGTCAAACTACCTTATATTTGACCAACTTTATAGTAAATAGTATCAGCATTTATGTCTCTAAATAATTTTATTATAAAATATATTATATAACTAATCTAGTGATACTTATTTTATATCACCAATGTTAGTATTTTTTTTATATAAATTTAGTCAAAGTTCAAACTGCAAAAAAACGAGAATTACATTCTTTCGTGGACGAATGGAGTATATGCTAAAAAAAGATAGTGTGCATGAGAAACGAGCCGAAGGGAGAGCAAATAATAGTGAAAGTTCGATTTAGAGTTTTAGACACAGAGCAACACAACAACCAAACCGTAGGGAAAAAAATCTCGATGCGAGTTTTTGTTTTGATGGGAGGGGAATAGAATATTGGATTCGTGCATGCAGAAGAGCAAGTCAGTGCGAATGCATCGGTATTTCCACATCCAGAACTATATAATACTCTGTGTACTAAATTATAAGTTAATTTAACTTTTTTTAGAGAGTCAAAATATTTTAAATTATATAGTAAAATAATAATAATTACGAAACTAAATAAGTATCATTATATTCTTCATTAACTATATTTTTATAGTAGAACTATTTGATGGCAAAAGTTTTTATATATTTCTCTATAATTTTAGTAAAACTTAAGATGTTTCGATTTTTCAAAAAAAGTAAGAATAACTTATAATTTATAACGGATTTTATCGTGGAACGTGCTACTGCAGGTTGGCCAATTGGGAGTTCCACGTTGGCTTCGACGTGCGCGCCGGTACGGTCATCTCGCTGGCCTCGGTCCACGACCCGGATGCCGGCCTGCGGCGGCGGGTGCTGTACCGCGGCTTCGTGTCGGAGATCTTCGTGCTGTACATGGACCCGACGGAGGAGTGGTACGGCCGCACGTTCCTGGACGCCGGCGAGTACGACCTGGGGCTCTGGGCCTACCCGCTCCAGCCCGGCGGAGACTGCCCGTCCAACGCGGCGTACTTGGACGGCTACTACGCCGACCAAGACGGCAATCCCGTCAAGGGCCGGAACATGACGTGCGTGTTCGAGCGGCACGCCGGCGATGTCGCGTGGCGTCACACCGAGTCCGGGTTGCCGGGCCAACCGGTGAAAAAGCACCCTCAAACTCTGCAGCAACACAGAAGAGTTAAGTGACACCGTGAAATGGTCTTCTGACGTGATTCTTGGTGCAGATCACAGAGGTCCGGCCGGATGTGAGCTTGGTTGTGAGAATGGTGGTGTCAGCCGGAAACTATGACTACATCTTGGACTGGGAGTTCAAGACCAGCGGCTCCATCAAGCTTGTGGTACCATATCTTGCCTCTCGCGCGCTGAGCCAAACCAAAGAACCGAGAACAAGCTCGTCTTGCAATCTGCATCGATCAATTCTTTTCTTGCAATCAAAATGATCGATTGAACTGTCGCAGGTGTCTCTCACCGGAATCCTAGAGGTGAAGGCGACTTCATACACGCACGCCGACGAGATCAGGGAGGACGCGCACGGCACGCTTGTCGCCGAGAACACGCTCGCCATCTACCACGACCACCACATCACGTACCACCTGGACCTCGACATCGACGGGACCAACAACTCCTTCGTCAAGAACATCATCACCACGAAGCGCAACACGGGGGACCCGGCCACGGGCGGCGCCAACACGCCGAGGAGAAGCTACTGGACGGTGCGGCGCGAGGTGGCCGAGACCGAGGCGGACGGGCAAGTAGACGTCGACGCCGTGCCCGGCGACCTGCTGTTCGTGAACCCGGGCAAGAAGACCAGGCTGGGCAACGAGGTCGGCTACCGGCTAATCCGGGCCGGCGCGACGGCGACGTCCTTGCTGGCCGACGACGACTACCCGCAGCGGCGGGCGGGCTACACCAAGAAGCAGGCGTGGGTGACGCCGTACAGCAAGGCCGAGAAGTGGGCGTCCGGGCTGTACGCCGACCAGAGCACCGGGGACGACAGCTTGGCAGCGTGGAGCAGGAGGAACAGGGGGGTCAGGGACGAGGACATCGTGCTGTGGTACACGCTTGGACTGCACCACATACCCTACCAGGAGGACTTCCCGGTGATGCCCACGCTGAGTGGCGGCTTCGAGCTCCGGCCATCCAATTTCTTGGAGAGGAACCCGATTCTCAAAAGTAGGCCACCCAGAAGGCGGATCTGGACAAAATCCGAGGGGGCTGAACAAGCTGTTGTGCTGGACGCTGGGCGCTGGCTACTACCGTGTTGCGCTGCTGTTTGCTGGTGCGGGCGTTGTGCTGCGCTGCTACTCTATGGGCGCGGCCACGGTAGGGGGGGACACCCCCCAGCCCCGGTGGCAGATCCGCCAAGCCCACTCCGTCAACTGTTATTGTGATGCCAGATGATGTGCTCCTGTGTAAGTGTAAATCAGGTGAAGATTTGTAAACGACCTTCGGTTCTGAATCCAGGGAGAATAGAACTCAGACAGTAGCAGCTCTGTTTCAGTTCAGAATAACAATTGCTACCTACTCGTAGTAGGGTCTGTTCCTTGTTCCTTGTAGCCGCGTCCGTCTATTTTTCGTCATTGGGGCACTGAATCTGGACCCGAGTTGCAGTTGGACACAGTCCAGGACAGTAAAATAGAAGTGATCGAAACCGCCATCGGTAGGGTCACCGAAGTACCAAACGACTCGTCAAGTCGTCAAGCCGGCGGCGAACGCCAAGGTTCAAGGTTCACAGGACATGGCATCGAGTGACGAACGCCGGCGACCGAAACGCGCGCGCACGCACTTGTCGTCGTACAGGGCTTGGGCTTCCAGGCGAGCCCACACGCTGCCCCCTGACCCTGACTGGTATACTCTCTTGATTCTTGCATGCAGCTCCATTAATTTCGAACTCCGGTATCTCTGCAACGAGACATGCATGCATGCAGGAGGAACTGGGCGAACGATCTGAGCGCGGGGCCGGCGGGGCTGATCGCGGAGCGCGTCCTCTCCAACGACGTCGCCGACTACGTCCGCTTCCGCGCGGTGTGCAGAGCGTGGCGTGCGTCCTCCCCGGAGCCCCGCGAGCACGACGTCTACGTCTTCGACTTCCGGTTCCACCCCCGGCGGTGGATCATGGTACCGAGGGCCTCCGGCGTCGGAAACCGGCGGTCCTTCTTGAACCTCTCCACCGGCGAGTGCATCCACGTGCGGCTCCGAGGCCTCACCACCGAGGGCCTCGTCGTCTTGTGCCGGAAGGACACACTCGTCGTACAGCTCGTTAACCCGCTGACGGGGCAGCGCGCCGATCTCCCGCGCGCGACCTCGCTGCTCTTCCCGAGCACCGCATCCATGGCGCACAAGATAGATGATGGTTTCCGAGTGAGGAGCGCTGGCCTCGCCGGGGACTCGACGGTCGCCCTTCACTGCCACTACACCAGATTTGGACATCACTGTCGGCCTCACCACTGTCGGATTTGTGAGAACCGCCAGTGATGTTTTTTCACTGTCGGTTATGAGCTCGAAAATGAGAAAATGATTGGGGCTAGGTTAAAACCGGCAGTGAAGCACCACATCATTGCCGGTCTGTGGCTTGAACCGGCAGTGTTTTGGCGGTCACTCATCACTACCGGTTTGAGCTTTATCACTGTCAGTCCTAGCCAAGAACCGACGGTGATAAGTCTATAGCACAAAAAGGCTACAGCCGTCCTCTTCTTTCTCCTCTCTTCCATCCCGAGAACAGAGGCGCGCGTTTAGACTCTTTCCTCCATTGTTGCGGCTGCTTTTCACCGTGAAGCTAGCGCTTGGATTTTGAAGAATGGCTTGATCTTTTTGCTTTAAGGTTAGTAACAAGCATCCACTTCTTTGATTTAGTTGCTTAATTAGCTTCGTTTTGATAACTACATTGCTTGATTCTCATTCTAGTTCTTTTTTCATTCTAGAGAATACTTTTTCAATTGGACATTTATGCAAGGCTCAAAAGTATGATGAATCTATCATCCAAACGGTTGGTGTCTATGAACACATTTAAATTGCTTGATCATCATTGTTAGTATGTGATGCTATAATTAGTTCTTAGAAGTAGAGTATAATAGTTGTTCTTCAATATTATGCAATAATTGTTTTTACTATAATTTTTAATTTACAGGGCCGGGGCTACCAATTTCAATTTTTCAATAATTAGTGTACAATAATGTTTTCCAAAAATGGTACTTTCGAGCTATAATTGTTGTTCATGAAGCTCGATTTCTTATTAATTCTTTGTAATTACTATCTTAGTATTTTTTTTGTGCAGAGATGGATCGAGAGTGGATGTATCTGTCCCGAACGGACAAGCGGTACATGCATGGCGTCAGCCAGTTTATCACCGATGCCAAAGCCCATGCTGGGAATGGGAACCCTATCTTCTGCCCATGCAAAGATTGCAAGAATCAAAAAAAATTTCGTCAAATTAAGTCTATACGATCGCACTTGATTACCAGGGGATTCATGCCAAACTATTAGATATGGACTATGCATGGCAAGGTTGGTGCGGATGTTCTGTAGGAAAACAATGATGATGTGGACATGCCTGACGTAGCCATCCACAATGGTGACGAGGAACCCGGTGTCAACACGGAACCTATGCCCATAGTTAATAATGTGTTTAGGAACACGCTAGCCGACGACACTGAGGATAACGATGGCATTTCTCAGCTGCTACGTAATGTAGAGACCGGTTGTCTTAGTGAAAGACAACTGAGAAAACTAGAGAAAATGAGACAAGATGGCAAAACACCATTGTATAGGGATTGTCCAATGAGTAAACTGGAAGCCGACATCATACTGTTAGAGTTCAAATCGACAAACGGATTGAGCGATAAAGGCTTCGATCAGTTGTTAGGTCTAATAAGAAAAATGCTCCTAGAAAAAAACGAGTTGCCAGAAAAGACATACTTGGTCAAGCAAATGATCTGCCCCATCGGCCTCGAGGTTGATAAAATCCATGCGTGTTCCAATAATATCAACCCTCCATCACTGCTGGTATGTCACTATCGATTCAAACTTCAACAGTGAAAGAGTTTTTTTAACCGACGGTGATATCCAGATGGATAGTATACGGCAGTGCTGCCATAGCCGTCGCCGAGCCCGGCGACGAGTGCTGGACGCAGCTGGGACCCGTCGAAAACCTCAAGTCTGCCATGTCCTTTGCAGGCCGCTTCTACATACTGCGTCACCTTCGAGAGCATCTTGGTGCTGGAAACGGCCATGGCGAACCGACCGCCGCAGCTGGTAGCGGCTCTCGATTCCAAACCGCACCACCGTGGGTTTCTTTGGTCAAACCGGGTACACCTAGTTGACAAGGAGAGAGAGCTCATCCTTGTTCACTGTGTCGACTATCCCACAGGCGATAAAATTTGGGCAAGGTACACGGCGTACCGAGTGAACCTGGGTGGAAAAAAGAAACACGGCAGCCATGCCTAGGTTAGGCAGGCACACCTTGTTCATGGGCATGGATCGTTCACTACTCTCGATGATGAGCGAGAGGGTTTCTCCGTCCATCATGGCGAACACCGTGTATGTGTGCTATAAGTATGACAGGACGACTGGCCGATCGGAAGTTGTGGCCATTGAACCCATGGGTGAATGTTCCGAACCTAAGTTTCCGAGGGGCGACATTGGTGGTTATTTATTGAGATGTGTATGCTCATAAATATACACATATGTTAGATTCCACACTTCATAATACTACTAGGACGATCCTCGCGCTTCGATGGGCACGCAAACACGACACGCGCAAGCTCAAGGATTTATGAGAACAAAAATCTTTGATGTGAAGAATGCCGTTCTTTTAATACATTCCTCAGAGGTGATTTTACATATAAAATTTAGAGTTGTAGTATGCTACATAATTATAGAAATATTCCTCCCTCCCGAAATGATGATTGTATTTTAATCAAAGATAAGTTATACAAGATAGATTTTGATCCTTAAGTTATCTTACAATATGTTGCCATGTGTGTAAAGAATTAATATCATCTCAGAGTCACTTTGAATACAAATTTTATGGATGCATGTTTTATATCCTAAACCTGTGTATAATTTAATTAACTATTGGTTAAAGTTTATAATTTTTTTACCTTTTCCCTATATAGAAAATAGGAATGGCAACGCCATGAATTCCATCCACCTATGCTGCGGGCTATCTCACAGTGGGCATAAATAATACCACCGAGTTGTACTACCCCTGCAAAGGGAGACCACATGCAAGAGACATGTTTAAATATTTGCATGTTTTGGATCTAAGGAGAAAGTACATACAGAAGGCATTGTGTATCAAGACATTTGGTCAGAAAAATTACATAGATCCTCAATATGAAGTATTAATTGCCATATGCAAGTACACTTATATGGCACATCTAACTAGGTTGCACAGTTAGATTCATTATGTTGGAATCTAGGTTACTAGGATTCAAGTCCTCCACCTCAACTTAGCATACGTACTCGTACTTCTGTAGATTTACTTTAGGATTTAAAAAAACTATTATTTTAGTGGTAGATGACATTGATGTCCTTATAGAGGTAGGATATGCATGCTTGCATTTATAAAATAAGGGAAAAAAGGGGGGCCAATATTGCTAATCGATTGTTTAATATGCAAATTTCTTAATTTTGAGGCATCACTTTGAGAATTTGACGAAGGAAATCCAATTGGAAATGTGGCCATGACCCAGTGGAATAGCTGGATTTAGAGTAGGGGTGGTTCATTTAGAAGTAATGAGCCAAATGGTAGGGTGTCCCATATATAACATTCATGACATTAGATAATATACATCTACTACAGTCTAACAATGACCAAAATTCTAGGGTAGTCTAAGGCCCAACGTGCCACCCAGCTAGCTTCGCCTATGCATGACCCCATTTGGCCTAGTGTTTGTGAGCATCTGCCAATCTACGTGTTATGGTTTGGCGTGCGTTCTCTTCGTAAGGATGCATGCAGAAGCTTCTCCCGCTACTAAAACACCATCGGTGACATTGCCAATGCCCAATGTCTTAGGCCCTCTGCAATGTGGTGATGCCTGAAATCAACTCGTAGGCTCTGCACAAGAGAACGAGAATTGTTCATTTTACTCCGCAGTGGGAGGCATCACTAATGGTCTCCCCGTTTAGAACGAGAATTGTTCCTTTTACTCCGCAGTGGGAGGCATCACTGGTGAGCCCCCGTTTTTAGCTTTTTCTCTCCTCTCTCTTTTGCATGTCCCTCCTTTCTCTCGCCTACATGCAAATCAAATATTGTTTATTGACTTGGCTTCACTAGAAACTGATGCACGTACTTGCTTCGCTCCATGTTTTCTTAGCTTCACTCGGAATTGGCACCACTAGCTGCAGTAGGAGGAGCAATACCTAAATATTCTCTCTTCATTTTTAGCACACATTGCACGAGGCCTTAGTGCTCCCAACCGGTGGGATTCAAGTTTCAATTTGCACGGACTCGTTCCGTACTCAGGGTTTATATAGATGGATAGTATGTACAACTAGCATTGATCACGAGACGACTCTTCAAGCCCACGCTACCGCGCGACGCAGGTCTGTCGACATGGGTCGCCGGCGAGCGAAACGCGCTCGGACGCAGTGGCACCGGGACCTACCCATTGGTCGCGACCCCGCGCGCGGGTACAGGCGGAGGGACTGGGCGAACGGCCTGAGCGCCGGGCCGGCGGGGCTGATCGCCGAGCGAGTCCTCTCCAACGACGTCGCCGACTACGTCCTCTTCCGCGCTGTGTGCAGAGCGTGGCGCGCTTGCACCGCGGACCCAGGAAGACACAGCGTCCTCGACTGCCGGTTCCACCCGCGGCGGTGGATCATGCTCCCGCAGTCCCGCGGGCCTTCCACATCAACCACCGGCGACCCTTCCTGAACGTCTCCACGGGCGAGTCCATCCACGTGTGCCTCCCGGATCTCTACCGCCGCGACCACCTTTTCGGGAGCACCGCCGAGAGGGCCTCCTCGTCGTGTGCCGGAAGGACACCCTCGTCGTCCAGCTTCTCAACCCGCTGACGGGGCAGCGCGCAGACCTCCCGCCGTTGACCACTCTGCTCACCCTGAGGTTGTCCAACCACCGCAGCCGACTAAACTCTATCCGGGTGGGAAGTGCCGGCCTCGTCGGCGACTCGATGGTCACGCTCCATTACGGCGATTCTGCTGTAGCCGTTGCCAAGCCTGGCGACAAGCGTTGGACGAAGCTCAAACCTGTCCTCGGGTTGAACCGTTGAAGTCAGTCATGTCCTTTGCCGGCCGCTTCTACTGTGTCACCTCCAGAAACATCTTGGTGGTGGAAACCATGGCGAACGGCCAGCAGCCGCAGCTGAAGGTGGCCGTCGATTTCAAGCCAGGCAATGCATTTACTTGTAAATATGAGGATGAGGTGCAGCTAGTTGACAATGGGGGAGTGTTAATTTTGGTCCATTGTGTATGGCAACCCCAACCCATGGAAGGCCCCTGCTTTTCTGGGAAGTATACAACGTACCAGGTGAAATTGGATACAGGAAGCATAGTGCCCATGCATGGGCTAGGCGGGCGTACGTTGTTCATGGGCATGAGACATTCACTCTCCATGCACCGCAGGGGTTCCCGGTACATGAGCACGGACACCGCGTACGTACATGTGCTGCAATTACAGCAGTAATATTACTGGCCGCCGACCAAATTCTGTTGTTGCCATTGGTCTCTTGGGTAGATGCTTCAAACCCTGCTTTGGCAAGGAGGATATTGCTCACTATTTATCGAGTTACGTGTGTGCATAAATCTAGGCAAAAATAGCACATTGCAAACTCTCTACCTAGATAGAGCCCATGATTAGAAATGCAATGTTTTGTTTTATATAGTCCTAGTTCAGATGATTGTGTCGTTTATTCCATTGCAACGGTTTTAAATAACACGTTTTTCTCTCAGTGTTTCACTGTTCACTGATATAAACAATAGTAATTGGTACCTGTTGCATTTTCTGACATGCCTCGGATATGGTGAAAGATAAAAACCATGTACAAAAATACAAATAGCTAGTTTCTAGAGCTTTGGCAGAATGCCAATCTGTTCACATTAGCAAACATGGAATCTATGCGGCGTGTCTTCTAGACAGCTAACAACAAAGTATCGGTATCTTGCATATCTTCATCTTACAGGGGCAAACTTTGCAAACTACGAGCACCAATATTGATTGTAATACAGCCATTGGGCATCACATACCACAACATTATGACAAATGTTGATTTGTTGACGTTCACAACTTAGGATAACACATTAGATTAAAATAAAGCTCGCATGGTTAATGCCTTTTTTGCGTGTAATAAGTTGTGAACGTTCTGGAAGAGCGATCCATGGGAAGCAGACATATTTCTCATTGATAGCCAAGTGTTGTTAGGTCTGGTCTGAGCGAAGTTCACACCTGCAAGTTGATCAACTATCTTGAACCCATAATCTTACAGTCCTATCATTATCAAGGCCACCAGAAGCAATCTTATTCTCTGTTGGATGGCAGGACACCGAGATGACAGTGTCTGTATGGCCTTCTAGTTTCTGAAGAATATTTTTCCCTTGGAGGTCCCATATATACACGCAGTTGTCTTCTGATCCACTGACAACGTACTTCCCATTCGTAACAGAAAACGCAGACTGGATGCAGTATTGTCTGTTCACATGTCCACTGTATACCTTCAAGAACTTGCCGGTAGCAAAATTGCAAAGCTTCTGCAAGGTGCAATAATAAGTTAGGAGGCACATTTTAGCAACCACAAATTTTTGAACAAATTAAATATCTCGTGTGCAATAGAAAGCACAACTACAATTTAATGTAAAAAAAAAGAACAACTACAATTATGAATAAAACTGTGCTGGCAACTCAGCTACATGACATGGAAGTATGAAACAAAAATGCCACT